>NC_134401.1:45670090-46270090 GCF_050003625.1 Haematobia irritans | reverse complement strand
GGTGTCATGAAAATTTCTGGACTCAATCTCTGATATAATGAGTGAGGCTTTACAGTTTATATCCGACTGGGCAAGGAACTGTGGTTTGGGCGTTAACCCAAAGAAAACTGAGCTAGTGCTCTTCACTAAAAGGAGGGAAAACCATCGGACACAAGGACCAACCATTTCAAGGAACGAGATTGACCATCTCGAAATCGACCAAGTACTTGGGAGTGGTCTTGGATTTCAGACCTATTGGCTTAACGTCTTTCCTGCTAAAGACGCTAGAAAGAATTTTGGATAATCACATTTGGAATAAACTGAACAGCAGATTATCAAAATGGCAACATGCTTATTTAAAGGGCAAATCTGTGCATTCAGCGCTACACTCTGTAGTGCATTATATTGAGAGATCCATGACACGCAAGGAGCATACACTGGCGGCTTTTCTTAATATTGAAGGCGCCTTTAATAACTCAAGAACTGAAAGGAATGGTGTGCATTGGAAAGGAATGGTGTGAGTGATTTTATAATCCATCGGATTGAGGGGATGTTATCTCATAGAAATATGGAATCGGTACTTGTAAACTCTACGAAGAACGCGACTATGAAAAGGGGACTACCCCAAGGGGGTATGATATCGCCTTTACTTTGGCTTCTCATAGCAGATTAGATTCAAACTTTTCTTCAAGACAAAGGGATAAAGATAGTGGCGTATGCGGATGACATTGTTCTGATGGTGTCTGGAAAATTTCTGGACACAATCTCTGATATAATGAGTGAGGTTTTTCAGTTTATATCCGACTGGGCAAGGAACTGTGGTTTGGGCGTTAACCCAAAGAAAACTGTGCTAGTGTTCTTCACTAAAAGGAGGGAAAACCATCGGATACAAGGACCACCAATTTCAAGGAACGAGATTGACCCTCTCGAAATCGGCCAAGTATTTGGGAGTGGTCTTGGACTCCAGACTAAACAGGCTGGAAAATAGGAGAGTTTGTCTAAAGAAGGTCCATGCTACACCGTGCGTGTGTCGGGGAATGCTGGAGGATGACGCCATCCCTCTTTCACTGCCTTTTTACAGCGGTTATAAGACCAGTAGCTACCTATGAACGCCAGGTCTGATGGACCATTACGAAGCTTTCACAATCATATATAGAAATTCCACAGGATAAACAGCTCTTGTTTATATGGCTGGTGCAATGAGAACTACGGCCAACTATGACCTATGTTGACACACATCTGTCTTGTACGAATTCGTTTCATCCTCCATAATCTTACCTAATCTAGTAAAGGCAGGTCAGTGAGTTTCATATGTGTGGCCTAGTTCTTATAACGAGTTCATTTGGTATTGATAAGATTCGAAGTATGTTAAAGATTGGAAACTCTCATACTCAATGCAGCGGCGACTCAACTCAAATTTCGTAGAGGTAACGAAAAAGTTTACATGGGCCCTATTCTTTGATCTCTTTGCGAATATCGTGGTTTTGCTTAATAGTTTTTTTTTGTCAAAAAAAAGTGGAAATGTCGTAATGGTAGATTTTTTTTAATCTTTATTCAAAATTTACAATAGGCTTTTGAGTTTTTTCAAAATCAAGTCAAATCGAATTGTCTTTTGCGATTAGTGAAAAGTCGACTTTTGACTTTTTATTGAGTTGCCAGCAGAAAAAGACCTACATCACCATCCCCTTTGAGTTCTACTTCGAGTTTACGACGTTTTCGTTAAAAGTCGATATTGGTCACTGTATAGACCTCCACTTTTCCAATTAATGTCGATTAGTCGAAAAGTCTATTTCCAGCTTTGGAATCCCAAGTCCGATTAACTCATTAGCAACTCAAGTTTTTTGAATATAGAACTGTTTCGATCTCGTAGAAGGTTACTGCAAAACTTACAGCCAGATCGAACTCGTAGTGCTTGTGAAACGAAGAAGATTTTGAAAAAAACAAAATCGCTCAGTAGTACGCTAAGTTTCGAAGAAGGGATTGTGTTATCAAGAGATTATTAACGTTGGTAGAAGTTGGATGGTATTAATCTTAATAAAGTGTATTTTGAACAATACGGCGCTACTTTCATTACACACCCAA
The DNA here is from genome assembly GCF_050003625.1 of Haematobia irritans. Lineage (NCBI taxonomy): Eukaryota > Metazoa > Arthropoda > Insecta > Diptera > Muscidae > Haematobia > Haematobia irritans. The sequence goes on along the minus strand of NC_134401.1, from coordinate 46,268,029 downwards.
AGAAAACACTGCCTTTTTTAAGGAAAAAAATCCTGACCGTGTTATCCCGTTGTGGGAAGTTAGGATATGATGATGATGACTCGTAATATCTGGACACGGTTAATGAATTTCTCTAATTTTTCGAAATTGTTTGAAAGATATTTCGACTTTTCAAACTTTGTTAGCTTCACCGTGTCGGCGACGTAAGAGAACTTCCACGAAGACTCCATTGAAGGAAAGTCGGGCTGGGATGTAGTTTCCGGGTCGAATCAGACAAAACTCAGCGCTTGATTGGTGAAAGTGATAGATGAAGCAATGGATTCTGGGCTTGTCGATCTTAAGGCTTGTATATCTGCTGGGCATTCATCTGATGCAGAGTCATCGACCTGCTGCAAGTATATAACGGCACTCACTCTAACATAACAGATCCAACGCCTGCTGCTGTTGAGGGACTATCTACCCATACCTACTATGTCATCTTTTTCGAAAGTTGAAACGCCAGGGGCAAGTTCCGCCTTGATTAACCTCATAACGCCGTCCGTGTCTGTTAATCTAACCTAAGCTAGCCACCAAACTTATCATACTCCTCCTAATACTCTTGCAAGCCCATTAGAGAAAACTTATATAGCGATTTTTTTATAAAATTAAATTCACTCACATAGTCTACTCTTCTAATAGGCGTGTGTTAACCAAGAAGAAAAGCTATCATAAAATGAAAGAAATTACAACTAAATATGATTCATAGCCAACTTGTGGACTTGTAAATGTAAAGCGTGCGGGAATGTCGATTAATGATCGAAGGAGTTAACGTTGTGGAATTCTTCCATTTCTAATCATACTTTAGCCAACTCAAATCATCTATTGGCAGCAAATGCAACAAATTGGCACTGCACAACTCAGCAATAGACGAACAATAAAAGTTTATAGCAAATTTAGTTTCTTCAAAGGAGGTACCTCACAATATAACCAGCGATTCTTCACTACACTTGCTAGGCAACAACATTGTATCAAGATCTAAATAGCATGCAACAAACTAATATATGAAGTTATTTGTAGTGGGTTGTTTACTCTAAATTGGATTTGTTGTTAATGGTATCGGGGATTAGGATGCAGCTTCAACTATGTCTGAAGAGGAATTTCCTCTTTCGGTTCATCAACACTATGGAATATGAATTTCTTTGAAATACCTGATGCTTCATTGTAGTAGACGCTAATGCGTTCCAATTGGAGATCACTATCACCCTTGTAGATACCATTAGAGTCAATGCCATGCTCTTCGGAGATGACTTCCCAGAACTGTAAAGAATAAAAAAAAAAAAGATAGAATTGTTCAATTAATGAGGTTTTGTTTATAATTATATTGTATAAAACTATTTAATATTTATTGCTACAGTTTCGAATGTGTATCGCAGCTGGAATGTTATACAAATGGATTTTTATTTTATGGTATGGAACTATTATAAGCCGCTATGAAATGTGAAACATATTTGGAATTGGTCCATATTTTGAAATAATCAATACGACGCATGTGGTTTTAGAAACTCTTTCACTGATATCATGGTAGGACAAATGCCAATAAATCATAATATTCTAGATCAGACAAATTTTGGAATTCAGGAACGGATCCTAACAGACTCTTCAGGAGGGCAGAAAGGATCTTGTGAATGGCATATGACTAGGCAAGACCCAGGGACCTGAATGTTAACATTTTATCGAATATCGAAACGATTTTTTTTTTTGGCAAGGCGATACCACTGTCTGATAAAATAAAGTACTTAAGTGTAACCCTATACAGAAAACTGTATTGGAAGAGCCCCATCAAAGAGAGGACAGAAGTTGGACAATGTGCAGAAGGGAAATGGGCTCTAAATGGGGTCTGAAACCAAAGGTGACGCACGGGATATATGAGAGCGTAATAAGGCCACTCGTGACATACGCGTCGATAGTCTGGTGGACAAGAATGGAGAGGAAGAGCGGCGGGCTCTAAATGGGGCCTGAATCTAAAGGTGAAGCAATGCATATATGAAAGCCTAATAGAGCCAAACCTGATACACTCGTCGATAGTCTGGTGGACAATGGAGAGGAAGTGCAACATAGAAATTTTACAACGGTTCCAACGGAAATGTTGTCTTGGCTTATTGGGGCGATGAAACCCCCGTCAACCGACGCCTTGCAGACGATACTGGACATACGACCTTTAAAGCTTCAGATAAAAAGCTTAGACGCCATCGCTGCAATGAAATTGTTGAAGTTGGTAGAATGAACGAAAACATGACCATGGATAATAGGGGAGATGGTGGGTGAAATGGCGGGTTGGCGCAACAATCCATGATTGCATAGCTGAGGTGGCCATAGCTGAGAATGGGACTCCAGAACAGGTGGGTGAAATGGCGGGTTGGCGCAACAATCCATGATCGCATAGCTGAGGTGGTCATAGCTGAGAATGGGACTCCAGAACAGATTCCAAAAGGAAATAACTGCTACACCGATGGATGAGAGGACGGAACTGTGAGTATATGTGGAGGACCCAGACACCGAGATCCTTATTCGATTACTGGACCACATCACAATCCTGCTGGCAGAAGTCCATGCCATAACGGAATGTGTAAAATGGCTTGGAAATACAACGAGGCCACAAAACGTGAATAGACATTAGGGTTCGATCGCAATCCGTATTGCAATGCAATACAGGATCTGCATTATATGGGTGCCGGAATAGGAAGACTAACTAAAGGCAAATGAACTGGCGATAAGAGCTAGGACACATTGGGAAGTGAACTTAGAGAACCCAAACCCAATAGAGACAAAGCGGCCAGAGTTGGATGAATGGGAAACGGGAGACACATAAATCGATGTGGACCAAAGTAGCGACGAAAATAATATATGGTGACCCAGAAAAGCAAAAGACTGTGGAACTACTCAAGGAGGGTAGGACGATCATCAGGAGGATGGTGCATGTAGGGCGTGTTTTGAGGAAGATGAGACCTTGGAAAACTACCTTTGTCACCACGCTGCCTTTACAAGGCAAAGACCATATGGGTAAAAATTTGATTCGGGACCTGGCCCAGCTTGAAACAGTGACTGGGAATTTGTTAAAGACATAGAGTTCCTGAAATCAAAGAAGGGTAAGAAGTGGAGCCACCGTGGTGCAATGGTTAGCATACCCGCCTTGCATACACAAGGTCATGGGTTCGATTCCTGCTTCGACTGAACACCAAAAAAGTTTTTCAGCGGTGGATTATCTCACCTCAGTAATGCTGGTGACATTTCCGAGGGTTTCAAAGCTTCTCTAAGTGGTTTCACTGCAATGTGGAACGCCGTTCGGACTCGGCTATAAAAAAGAGGTCCCTTGTCATTGAACTTAACATGGAATGGGGCAGCACTCAGTGATAAGAGAGAAGTTCACCAATGTGGTATCACAATGGACTGAATAGTCTAAGTGAGCCTGATACATCCGGCTGCCACCTAACCTAACCTAACCTAAGGATACGATGGATAGACGAAGAAGTTAGAGTGCTCAACAAGCCGTATACTGGCATAGGTGTATGTCAGCCGACATAAGACAAGGAAAACTGAATCCTCTGACAAAATTTTCTATAGAAATAAAGTTTTGTTAAAATTTTATTTCTATATAAATGTTATAGAAATAAAATTTTAACAAAATTTTCTAACTAGATAAAATATTTTATAGAAATAAAATTATAGCAAAATTTTTTATAGATACAAAATTTTGGCAAAATTTTCTGTAGAAATAAAATTTTGGTAAAATTTTCTATAAAAATAAAACTTTGACATAATCTAAACAAATAAAATTTTGCCAAAATTTTCCACAGAAATAAAATTTTGCCAAATTTTTCTATAGAAATAAAATTTTGACAAAATTTTCTATAGAAATAAAATGTTGACAACATTTTCTATAGAAATAAAATGTTGACCAAATTTTCTATAGAAATAAAATTTCGACAAAATTTTCTATAGAAATAAAAATTTGGCAAAGTTTTCCATAAAAATAAAATTTTGACAAAATTTTCTATAAAAATAAAATGTTTATAAAATCTTCTATAGAAATAAAATTTTGGCAAAATTTTCTATAGAAATAAAATTTTATGAAAATTTTCTATAGAAATAAAATTTTGGTAAAAGTTTCTATAAAAATAAAATTTTGACAAAATCTAAACAAATAAAATTTTGTCAAAATTTTCTATAGAAAAAAAAATTTGTCAAAATTTTCTATAGAAATAAAATTTTGTCAAAATTTTCTATAGAAATAAAATTTTGACAAAATTTTCTATAGAAATAAAATTTTGACAAAATTTTCTATAGAAATAAAAATTTGTCAAAGTTTTCTATAAAAATAAAATTTTGACAAAATTTTCCATAGAAATAAAATTTTGCCAAAATTTTCTATAGAAATAAAATTTTGTCAAAACTTTCCATAGAATAAAATTTTGTCAACATTTTCTATAGAAATAAAATTTTGTCAAAATTTTGAACAAATTTTCTTTAAAAGTAAAATCTTGACAAAATTTTCTAAAGGAATAACATTTTAACAAAGAAAATTGTCACCAAATTTTCTATAGAAATAAAATTTTGTCAAAATTTTCTATAGAAAAAAAAAAATTCTATAGAAAAAATATTCAATAGAAATAACATTTTGACAAAAATTTTTTCTAGAAATAAAATTTTGACAATATTTTCTACAGGAATAAAATGTTAACAAAATTTTCTATAGAAATAAAATTTGGACAAAATTTTCTATAAAAATAAAATTTGGAAAAAATTGTCTATAGAAATAAAATTTTGACAAACGTTTCTATAGAAAACAATGTTGACCAAATTTTCTATAGAAATAAAATATTGCAATTTAAGATTTTTTGTTTGGTAGTTTTTTGGTAAATTGATCTCCAAATTTTAGTAGTTGCAACCATGCCATACATGGTAATTACCCCATCTGCTACAAATAAAATAAATAAATCCCAGAAAATTCCCACCAATCATTCGCTTGTATTGGAGAAAAAATAAAATAAAAAAATAACAATTAATCCCAATATTTAACTGGAAATTTAATGCTACATTATTGTAGATTTGTTTCGCTTTGATGCGGTTAATAAAATTTAATGTGCCCCATGATGCATAATGAGATAATCCTCAATACAAACACACACAGTCTCTTACACATACATACATCGTTTATTTGCCAAATTGATAATAATGTTCCAGCTGTGTATGTTTCTTGGCCAAAAATGGTAAAAGCATTTTTAGCGATCATTCATTTTGTGGTGTTGCTGCTCTTGCTGCATTTCTTGTTCAATTTGACAGTCGACAAACATTTTTTCGTCCAACTATTTGTCTGTCTGACCTGGGTGATTTCGTCTTGCCAAAATAACAGAAACTACAATTTTAGCAAATATTTTTAGCAATATCCAAAAAAAAAAGAAGAATTAAAAAACATTTTGTATCAAATGCACATGGAGTTTCTTTTTATAGATCCTAAGCAAAATGAAAATGTACATTTATCGCAACACTAGGGTGAATCAATTTCCTGCACTCGGAGGAAAGTTTCCATTATACTAAGTATATTTGTCATTAAAATTGAACCAATGAAAAATTCGTCAATACGATGTAATTTCTCATAATTAAAATGATTATTTTTTTTTTAGCATTTTGATCATTGCATTACAGAAATAAAGTTATTCGCGAGGCTATCCAATCGTGCTAGTGTGATTGCATTATATTTTTTTATAGTTCAAGCCCTCCAGTATTTAAATGTTTTTTGTTTCTCGTAATATTTTCTATAGAAATAAAATTTTGAAAAAAATTTTCTATAGAAATAAAATAAATAAAAATTTTGTCAAAAGTTTCTGTGGAAAAAAAAATGTTGAAAAAATTTTTATAGCAAAACAAAAGTTTCTACAGAAATACAATTTTGACAACTATTTCTATAAAAATAAAATTTTGAAAAAATTTTGTATAAAAATAAAATTTTGAGAAAAGTTTCTATAGAAATAATATTTTGACAAAAGTTTCCATAGAAAACAAAAATTGACAAAAGTTTCCATAGAAAACAAAAATTGACAAAAGTTTCCATAGAAAACAAAAATTGACAAAAGTTTCTACAGAAATGCAATTTTGACGAAATGTTCATTTAAAATAAAATTTTGACAAAATTTTCTATATAAATAAAATGTTGACAAACTTTTCTATAGAAATAAAATAAAAATAAAATTTTGTCAAAACTTTCTGTAGAGATACAATTTTGACAAAATTTTCTACAGAAATACAATTTTGACACAATGTTCAATTAAAATACAATTTTCATTCGTTTTGTTTTGTTATGTTGGCTGTTTTCTTTGATCATTGTTGTTGGTTTTGATTTCAGCTTAAAACCATGCATTGACTAAACTACAAGTTTAGCTTAAGCAACAGAGGAAAAAATAAAATTTTGACAAAATTTTCTATAGAAATGAAATTTTGACAAATTTTTCTATAGAAATAAAATTTTGACAAAAAATTCTATAGAACTAAAATTTTGACAAAATTTTCTATAGAAATAAAATTTTGACAAAATTTTCTATAGAAATAAAATTTTAACAAAATTTTCTATAGAATAAAATTTTGACAAAATTTTCTATAGAAATAAAATTTTGACAAAATTTTCTATAGAAATAAAATTGTGACAAATTTTTCTATAGAAATAAACTTTTGACAAAATTTCCTATCGAAATAAAATTTTGACAAAATTTCCTATCGAAATAAAAGGTTGCCCAAATTTTCTATGGAAATGAAATTTCAAAAAAAAAAAAATTCTATAAAATAAAATTTTGACAAAATTTTCTATAGAAATAGAATTTTGACAAAATTTTCTATAGAAATAAAATTTGACAAAATTTTCAATAGAAATGAAATTTGGACAAATTTTTCTATAGAAATGAAATTTTGACAATTTTTTTTACAGAAAAAAAATTTTGGCAAAATATTCTATAGAACTAAAATTTTGACAAAATTTTCTATAGAAATAAAATTTGACAAAATTTTCTATAGAAATAGAATTTTGACAAAAGTTTCTATAGAAATAAAATTTGACAAAATTTTCAATAGAAATAAAATTTTGACAAATTTTTCTATATAAATATAAAATGTTGACAAAATTTTCTACAGAAAAAAATTGTTGCCCAAATTTTCTATGGAGATAAAATTTTGACAAAATTTTCTATAGAAAAAAAAATTGACAAAATTTTCTATAGAAATGAAATTTTAAAAAATGTTTCTATAGAAATAAGATTTTGACAAAATTTTCTAAAGAGATAAAATTTTGACAAAATTTTCTAAAGAAATAAAATTAAAAAAAAATTATATATTAATAAAATAGAAATAAAATTTTGTCAAAATTTCTATACAAATAAAATTTTGACAAAATTTTCTATAGAAATAAAATTATAAAAAAAATTTCTATAAAATAAAATTTTGACAAAATTTTCTATAGAAATAAAATTTGACAAAATTTTCAATAGAAATAAAATTTTGACAAATTTTTCTATAGAAATATAATGTTGACAAAATTTTCTATAGAAAAAAATTGTTGCCCAAATTTTCTATGGAAATAAAATTTTGGCAAAATTTTCTATAGGAATAAAATTATGACAAAATTTTCTATAGAAATGAAATTTTGAAAAATTTTTCTATAGAAATACAATTTTTACAAAATTTTCTGTAGAAATAAAATTTTGACAAAATTTTCTATAGAAATGAAATTTGGACAAATTTTTCTATAGAAATGAAATTTAGACAATTTTTTTACAGAAATAAAATTTTGGCAAAATATTCTATAGAACTAAAATTTTGACAAAATATTCTATAGAAATAAAATGTTGACAAAATTTTCTATAGAACTAAAATTAAAAAAAAAATTTATAAAATAAAATTTTGACAAAATTTTTCTATAGATTTCTATAGATTTTTCTATAGAAAATTTTGTCAAAATTTTTTATGGAAAAAAAATTGTTACCCAAATTTTCTATATAAATAAAATTTTGACAAAATTTTCCATAGAAATAAAATTTTGACAAAATTTTCTGTAGAAATAAAATTTTGACAAAATTTTCTATAGAAATGAAATTTGGACAAATTTTTCTATAGAAATGAAATTTTGACAATTTTTTTTACAGAAATAAAATTTTGGCAAAATATTCTATAGAACTAAAATTTTTACAAAATATTCTATGGAAATAAAATTTTGACAAAATCTCCTATAAAAATAAAATTTTGACAAAATTTTCTATAGAAATGAAATTTTGAAAAATTTTTCTATAGAAATAAAATTTTGACAAAATTTTCTAAAGAAATAAAATTTTGACAAAATTTTCTATAGAAATAAAATTTTGACAAAATTTTCTATAGAAATAAAATTTTGACAAAATTTTCTATAGAAATAAAATTTTGACAAAATTTTCTATAGAAATAAAATTTTGACAAATTTTTCTATAGAAATAAAATTTTGACAAAATTTTCTAAAGAAATAAAATTTTGACAAATATTTCTATAGAAATAAAATTTTGACAAAATTTTCTATAGAAATAAAATTTTGACAAAATTTTCTATATAAATAAAATTTTGACAACATTTTCTATATAAATGAAATTTTGCCAAAATTTTCTATCAAAATAAAATGTTGACAAAATTTTCTACACAATTTTATGTTATTAATGTTGGTATATTCCTATAAAAGTAATTAAAATTTCTTATCATTATCAATGCAATCATTACAAATCCCAGAAAATGCACGATCACAATTAAAATCCTTATCTTTTGGAAGCCCAATGGTATTCCCTCCCGTCGGTCTGTCAATTTAATTTTGAATCGGGAGACTGCTTGGTGTTCATTAGGGCGAGTGTCATCAATGGCCGAGTTTATAAATTTTACTTTTTGAATGCAAGCAAAAAAAAAAAGATATGGGGATGTGATGAAAATGTTTAGATAGCACTGCCGGGGGACAAAAGTCAATATTTCCATCGATCACTAACTCGACTCCAGCAGCACTCCAACATCAATCAGTCTATGTATGGGCCTCATGGGCTGTACTATGGTTCCACATCACAGCACAGTTTCTTGTTATTTTTCTTTCCTGCTCCTCCTCGTGCTTCTCTGGTTTTGTCTCTCTTTGTGTAATGACTCTTTTTTTCTGTCCTATGATTGTATTTTACAATAAATAAATTCATTAACAATATAATGCAAGTTGATGTAGCAAATGCAGTTGCCTTTGCTTTTACCCATTAGTCAGAGTTGCACATCGATCGTTTCGTAGCTGGAGTGCTGGAGTGTTGATGGTTTGGAAGTTCCACAAACTGTGAAGTGGCACATGTAATATCACATCCAAACAACATTCCTTAACGCATATCTCTGAATGCGCCTAGGCATGGGGGCATAGCCGTCAGTGCCCCTCCTTTAAAGCGGCAATGTTGTTATGGCTGAACTTCATTCATGCACCAGGGATCTAAGCCTACCATAATGGCTATGGACAATAGCCAGATACGGAGTCTCTTCTTCGTCAATGAAGCGCAACCTAATAAATCTTTCAATTTGTTGCTACTGCATATTTGTTATTGTAATATTTTTATACGAATAGAATGTTATTGTTGTTATTTTTTTGATGTGGCTGCTGGTGCTGATGTTGTGTTTTTGTTGTTGTTTCCTTTTATAGTCAAGTACCGATAAAGCAAATGATGATCATCACCATAATCCTCTCTATTATGGTAATCCTCTGCATTACATGGGCCGGCTCGTTTAGTCATCTTGGTGATCTTTAAGATCACCATCCCGCCCGCCACCAGACTCATCCGCTTACCCATCCACTAAGTCAACAATGGCAAAGGCGAAAAAATGTTTCTTATCCAGAGGATGTATTATGGTAACTGATTTTGATCACATTGTGAGTAGCACTTGGATCTGGCTGACCTTCAATTACTTTGCGTGAAAAATCTCAAAATCTTTGTATGCCATTGTTTGCATTGTGCCATTAAGGTTCGCTTTTATTTTAAAAGGAATTTCTCTATTTTCCCAAGCTTTAGTTTTACAAAAAGACTTAGGTTAGGCAGTGGTTATTATCTTCTATGTTTATAATTAACTTTGTATAGGGTTATTGTGAGAAAATATCTACACCGATAGCTTTAGTCGCTAGTACTTAAATCTTCTTTTTATTTATTGTAATTTTAATTATAATAAATTTGCAAATAAAATAGAATAAATAATCTACACTGAAAAAAATCCGTATTTAAATTAACGTTTATTTAAACTTATTTTTATTGCTGGTGGTTAAATTTTATTATTTTTTGCATAATTTTCCACAGCCCAATGGAATTTTCCCTTCATTATGTATGTCTCAAACATTTCATAAACTAAACGTGCGTATAAAGTTCAATGACCGTAAACATAAGTTTAATATGAACTAAAGTAGAAGAAATTTTCCGCACGATTCCCAAAAATAGTAAACTTTAACTACTGTACTGTATAGTTCAATTTTCGTACGAAGTAGTTCATTCTTTATTATACCCTGCGCCACACTGTGGAACAGGGTATTATAAGTTAGTGCATATGTTTATAACACCCAGAAGGAGACGAGGTAGACACATGGTGTCTTTGGCAATAATGCTCAGGGTGGGTCCCTGAGTCGATATAACCATGTCCGTCTGTCCGTCCGTCCGTCCGTCTGTCTGTCTGTGAACACATTTTTGTGATCAAAGTCAAATTTGGCACATGTTCCTAATTTGGGTCTGAATATAACCCTATTGATTTTGGAAGAAATCGGTTCAGATTTAGATATAGCTCCCATATAAATCTTTCGCCCGATATGCACTAATATGGACCCTGCAGCCAGAGTTTTATACCGATTTGCTTGAAATTTTGTACAAACATAACACTTAGTCGTATAGTCAAGTGTGCAAAATTTGATTGAAATCGGTTCAGATTTAGATATAGCTCCCATATATATCTTTCGCCCGATATGGACTTATATGGCCCCAGAAACCAGATTTTTTCCCGAATTTGGTTGAAATTTTGCACTAGGAGTACAATTAGTAGTATAGTCAAGTGTGCAAAATTTGATTGAAATCGGTTCAGATTTAGGTATAGCTCCCATATATATCTCTCGCCCGATATGGACTTATATGGCCCCAGAAGCCAGAGTTTTGGCCCAATTTGGTTGAAATTTTGCACAAGGAGTAGATTTAGCAATGTAGATTCAGACATAGCTCCCAGATTTAGACATAGCTCCCATATATATCTTTCGCCCGATATGCACTTATATGGACCCAGAAGCCAGAGTTTTATCCCCATTAGCTTGAAATTTTGCACAAGGAGTACAATTGGTAGTTTAGTCATGTGTGCCAAATTTGATTGAAATCGGTTCAGATTTAGATATAGCTTCCATATATATTTTTCGCCCGATATGGACTTATATAGCCCCAGAAGCCAGAGTTTTGGCCCAATTTGGTTGAAATTTTGCACTAGAAGTACAATTAGTAATATAGTCATTTGTGCCAAATTTGATTGAAATCGGTTCAGATTTAGATATAGCTCCCATATATATGTTTTTCTGATTTCGACAAAAATGCTCAAAATACCAACATTATCCTTGTAAAATCGCCACTGCTTAGTCGAAAAGTTTTAAAAATGACTCTAATTTTCCTAAACTTCTTATACATATACATCGAGCGATAAATCATAAATACACTTTTGCGATGTTTCCTTAAAATTGCTTCAGATTTAAATGTTTGCCATATTTTTTCACTAAAATTATGTTTCACCCTAGTGCATTAGCCAACTTAAATTTTGAGTCTATAGATTTTGTAAAAGTCTATAAAATTCTGTCCAAATCGAGTGATATTTAAATGTATGTATTTGGGACAAACCTTTATCACATCCAACACATTTGACGGATGTGATATGGTATCGAAAATTTAGATCTACAAATTGGTGCAGGGTATAATATAGTCGGCCCCGCCCGACTTTAGACTTTCCTTACTTGTTTTTTTTTATGTAGGTATAGATTTATCAATATAGCTAGATAAGTGAGAACCCCTTCGATATTCTATTGGAAGTTAAATTTACAATTGATATCGAAGGTATTTACAGTTACAGTTATTATACTAAATTATTTTTTAATTTTATTTGAAATCCGAAGCATCACATCGGAATTCCACCCTATGACAAGCTCACTGCTTCTGAGAGATTATCGGATGCAAAAAGAACATTCTGTCTGCATTTTTGGGTAATGCTGAGTAATGTCATTGCAGAGCTAAAAATGAGGCACTTTGAAATATGTATATTTTCAGAAAGCAATTCCACTTTAACCCTTAAATGCACACTGTATCTTTTAAGATACAACCAGCAAAAAATTATTACGTCTTAAAATTTTGACCGAATTATATGAAACCAAATTTGTTGTATTTAGAACATCATAACGCTGTTTTTAAAAATATGCTTTTCGAGAAAATTGGTAGTTCTTCTGAGTAAACTGCAGTAAAATTTGAAAATCAAATTTTGAGCAAAAAATCAAAAAACTGCAAATTTGAAGTTAAATAATATTTACCAGATTTGAAAATAATGTTGATAAAAAAAACTCTGTAGTGTAAAAAATATCTCTATTTTCTACTTAAAATTGTTTATTTGTAAATAAAAACATAATTTAATGTGCACTGTATTTTTTTCAGATACAACCACTATTTTTTTCAAAACAAAAATAATTGTTTTAATGTGGTAAGCAGATGTTCTTTTTTACCATTTCGCATATTATATATTTTTTTGAGGATTCGGTGATCTTGTGCATTTAAGGGTTAAATAAAGTTTCCATAAAATTGGAATTAAGATATAGATTTCTCAATTTTCTGTAAAATTTTAAAAACAACAAGTATATACGGCCGTAAGTTCGGCCAGGCCGAATCTTATGTACCCTCCACCACGGATTGCGTAGAAACTTCTACGAAAGACTGTCATCCACAATCGAATTACTTGGGTTGTGGTATCTTAAAACTTCTTAACATCGTTTTCTAAATTGTGAGTTAGTCCATACGTGGTAAAGAGCCAGAATTGCAATATGGGGGCTATATACAATTATGAACTTGATATGGACCAATTTTTTGTGATAGGGGATCAGGGCTGGATGAGGGCTATATATAACTATAGACCGATAAGGACCTAGTTAGGTTGTTAACGGCCATACACTAGCACAATGTACCAAATTTCAACTGACTCGGATGAAATTTGCTCCTCCAAGAGGCTCCAAAACCAAACCTCGGGATCGGTTTATATGGGGGCTATATATGATTATGGACTGATATGGACCACTTTTGGCTTGGCTGTTAAATATCATATACTACCACCACGTACCAAATTTAAACCAGATCGAATGAATTTTGCTTCTCCAAAAGGCACCGGAGGTCAAATCTGAGGATCGGTTTATATGAGGCTATATATATTTATGGACTGATATGAACCAATTCCTGCATGGTTGTTGGATAACATATACTAACATCACGTACCAAATTTCAACCGAATCGGATGAATTTTGCTCTTCCAAGGGGCTCCGGAGGTCAAATCTGGAGATCGGTTTATATGGGGGCTATATATAATTATGGACCGATATGGACCATTTTTTGCATGGTCATTAGAGACCATACACTAACACCATGTACCAAATTTCAGCCGGATCGGATGAAATTTGCTTCTCTTAGAAGCTCCGCAAGCCAAATCTGGGGATCGGTTTATATGGGGGCTATACGTAAAAGTGGACCGATATGGCCCATTTGAAATACCATCCGACCTACACAATAACAACTACTTGTGCCAAATTTCAAGTCGATAGCTTGTTTCGTTCGACTCAGAATTTCACCACGACCCAGAATATATATACTTTATGGGGTCTTGGAGCAATATTTCGATGTGTTACAAACGGAATGACAATGACAATCCTATTGTGGGGGGTATAAAAATTAAATAATTGCTATATTGAATCGCTTACTAAGGAGGCTACAATATATTTATACAATTTACTATAAATAATAGTCCACAAAAAAAATTATAATTCAATTACGAAATTAATTGAACCAATTATTTTTATACCCACCACCATAGAATGGTGACGGGGGTATAATAAGTTTGTCATTCCGTTTGTAACACATCGAAATATCGATTTCCGACTATATAAAGTATATATATTCTTTATCAGGGAGAAGTTCTAAGACGATATAACGATATAACGATGTCCGTCTGTCTGGATGTCTGTTGTAATCACGCTACAGTCTTCAATAATGACCCAATCGTGCTGAAATTTTGCACAGACTCGTCTTTTGTCTGCAGGCAGGTCAAGTTCGAAGATGGGCTATATCGGTCCAGGTTTTGATATAGTCCCCATATAAACCGACCTCCCGATTTGGAGTCTTGGGCAAGCAATCGTGCTGAAATTTTGCACACACTCGTCTTTTGTCAGCAGGCAGGTCAAGTTCAAAGATGGGCTATATCGGTCCAGGTTTTGATATAGTCCCCATATAAACCGACCACCCGATTTGGGGCCTTGGGCTTATAGAAACCGTAGGTTTTATCCAATTTGCCTGAAATTTGAAATCTAGAAGTATTTTACGACCATACAGAGGTGTGTCAGAAACGGTAAGTGTCGGTCCATATTTTAGTATAGACCATAAGACCGATCTCCCGATTTAACTCCTTTGGTTTTTCTTCGATTTGCATGAAATTGTAAATATACTGGTATTTTAGGCTCAAAAAATGTGTATCGGATATAGTTTTTATCGGTCTATTTGGTAGGCCCCTATAAAGACCGATTTCACTTCTTGAGGGTACAGAAGGCGTACTTTTTATGAAAATTTCTTAAAACTGAATGCAAAATCTCCAGATTTTACTTCTCGTAATCATTTTAATAATGGGGGTGAAAATCTACAGATTTTAGATTTCAAATCAAGGCGTTATTTCATAATTTTCTTGCACACATATAACAGATGTTAATGATTCCTGTAAAACTCAAACAAAAATGGTTCTTATAAACCCAGAATCCGATATTTTCTTCATAGGTAAAATCTTTAAATTTATCTTCGGGAAGTGTACTGGTTGAACTGTCATATCTGTCATCAAACCCTCTGAAATTGCAAAGGAAACTATAATATTAGATTCATGGGTCGTGGTGAAATTCATTTAAGATTCGGCCCGGCCGAACTTACTGCTGTATATACTTGTTTTAATTCAAATGTCTTCAATCACCAAAATGATAGTACCAAACACAGTTTTTATTGTGTATAAACATTAATTGATTTGATCATTTCTATTATTTTTTAATTCTCAATCAGTTTCTTAATTGATTAATTTAATTATTTAAACTTCAATCCAATTTCCAATTAACTTTTTAATTAAATCAGTTAAACAATTAATTGAGTTTTGCAATCAACATAGATTAAATTTTTTAATTAAATTGTTAATTGGAACAATTAATTGTTTAATAAAAACCGCGAAAACTTTCACTTATTTTCCTAACTAACTTGTATTCCTCGAGCTTGACAAACATTAATTTATTTATTTTAAGTGAAAGTGTTCTTAATGTTGTATACTATATTTTTTTATTTGCTTAATATTAATTTTTGGTTTAGAATATATAACAAGCATTTAAGTTTTTTTTTCAGCAAATCCAATGCAATTCTAGCCAAATATAGATAGAAATTTTGTAATTTATCTTCAAAGGCCGACCAACTTCAAGAGTTAAGTAAGCATGTCCAATTTTGAAAAAAAAAATTTTTGGCGATGAGTAAATTACACCCATTCTTTCCAAGATGATTCATAATATCAGAATGTTTCATTATGCCTTTTTATCATACACTAGATTATAACCGAGTTGTTCTGCTTTCTAAAATCTCTGGCAAAGAGATACACAAAAAATTCTAAATTTATAATTGAAGTTTTTTTTTGTTTCGAGCCTATTCTGATCTAGTTGAAATATCTTGGCAGCTTTGCATGAGTTAAATTTAATATTTCCCTTTTGAGATATTTTTGTGCACAGCAAGGAACCAACCCATAGCCCCACAAGAAATCAGTCCAAAATAAGAAAACAAACATATCTGTGTCCAAAAAAACGAAAATATAACAAAAATTGTAACCCATACAGCCATGTAGTGTGTAGTGTCACAACATTATGATCCCCAGGAGCGCGTCCAACCAGAAACACTACGCATACATTTGCATATGCATTGCACCCAACAATTTTGTATGTAACATTGCATATGCAACATCCATTGTTGGATAGAGAGATTCCCACTTTGGCTACATGACTTGCTCCACTCGTTCTACCCAAAAAAAGAAAGGAATGAAATCAAGTCAAGCGTTATGTGTCAAAAAATAAGACAGCACATGAAAAATTGTCATTTTTACTTTTGCCTTTATAGATTGGGACCAAATCGTTCATATGTTATCCCAAAAATTTAAACTAAAGTCATTCGAAAGTATTGGGATAGAAACTATTTAAGAATTCCATATTAAAGACCTTTGGATGGGAGCATTGGAACTCCCCTTCTCGACACTGCAATTTTTCACCAATTTGAAAATCTCAAAAGTCGATTTGGGACAGTTTTCAAAAATATCAAAAAGTCGAGCAGTCCAATTATCGAAAATCGAATTCGCGTTCGTTTTTTACTATATCCTTAAACATGAATGGGAGTAATAAATGACCCTATGTATGGATGGCACTACGTAGCATTTTTTCAACAAACAAAATGATCGGAGTTACTTTCCAAAGAGGTCAATACGCATCAACCTAGAATGTTTGATAGATTGCAAAATTTTGTAAAAAAATCATCTTCAATTAAGAGGTGCTTCAATTTTTTTTTTTGCAAATATAATTTAGACAACATTTTCAAAAAATGTTCTATAGAATTAAAATATTGATAAAATTTTTCATAGAACGAAAATTTGGCAATATTTTCAATAGAAATAAAATTTTGGCAATATTTTCAATAGAAATAAAATTTGGAAAAATTTCCTATAGAAATAAAATTTCGGAAAAACTTTTTATAGAAATAAAATTTTGGCAAAGTTTTCTATTAAAATAAAATCTTGACAAAATTTTCTATAGAAATACAATTTTGACAAAATTTTCTATCGAAATAAAATTTTCACAAAATTTTCTATAGAAATAAAATTTTGACAAAATTTTCTATAGAAATAAAATTTTGACAAAATTTTCTATAGAAATACAATTTTGACAAAATTTTCTATAGAAATAAAATTTCCACAAAATTTTCTATTGAAATAAAATTTTGACAAAAATTTCTATAGAAAAAATTTCTATAGACAAAATTTTCTATAGAAATAAAATTTTGACAAAATTTTCTATAGAAATAAAATATTGACCAAATTTTTCACAAAATTTTCTATAGAAATAAATTTTCCACAAAATTTTCTATAGAAATAAAATGTTGACAAAATTTTCTATTGAAATAAAATTTTAACAAAATTTTCTATAGAAATAAAATTTTCACAAAATTTTCTATTGAAACAAAATTTTGACAAAAATTTTCTATAAAAATAAAATTTTCACAAAATTGTCTATAGAAATAAAATTTTCACAAAATTTTCTATGGAAATAAAATTTTCACAAAATTTTCTATTGAAATAAAATTTTGACAAAAAAATTTTATAGAAATA
Source organism: Haematobia irritans (assembly GCF_050003625.1). Taxonomy (NCBI): domain Eukaryota; kingdom Metazoa; phylum Arthropoda; class Insecta; order Diptera; family Muscidae; genus Haematobia; species Haematobia irritans. Next base: position 46,250,359 of record NC_134401.1, on the reverse strand, counting down.
AAATTTTGACAAAATTTTCTATAAAAATAAAAAGTTGACACAATTTCTTATGGAAATAAAACTTACAGAAAATTTTCTATAGAAATAAAATTTTGACAAAAGTTTCTATAGAAATAAAATTTTGACAAAATTTTCTATAGAAATCAAATTTTAACAAAATTTTCTATTGAAATAAAATTTTCTATTGAAATAAAATTTTGACAAAATTTGCTATAGAAATAAAATTTTCACAAAATTTTCTATTGAAATAAAATTTTGACAAAAAAAATTTATAGAAATAAAATTTTGACAAAATTTTCTATAAAAATATAAAGTTGACACAATTTCTTATGGAAATAAAACTTACAGAACATTTTCTATAGAAATAAAATTTTGACAAAATTTTCTATAGAAATAAAATTTTGACAAAATTTTCTTTAGAAATAAAATTTTGACAAAATTTTCTATAGAAATAAAATTTTCACAAAATTTTCTATTGAAATAAAATTTTCACAAAATTTTCTATTGAAATAAAAGTTTGACAAAATTTGCTATAGAAATAAAATTTTCACAAAATTTTCTATTGAAATAAAATTTTGACAAAAAAAATTTATAGAAATAAAATTTTGACAAAATTTTCTATAAAAATAAAAAGTTGACACAATTTCTTATGGAAATAAAACTTACAGAAAATTTTCTATAGAAATAAAATTTTGACAAAAGTTTCTATAGAAATAAAATTTTCACAAAATTGTCTATAGAAATAAAATTTTCACAAAATTTTCTATGGAAATAAAATTTTCACAAAATTTTCTATTGAAATAAAATTTTGACAAAAAAATTTTATAGAAATAAAATTTTGACAAAATTTTCTATAAAAATAAAAAGTTGACACAATTTCTTATGGAAATAAAACTTACAGAACATTTTCTATAGAAATAAAATTTTGACAAAATTTTCTATAGAAATAAAATTTTGACAAAATTTTCTATAGAAATAAAATTTTCACAAAATTTTCTATTGAAATAAAATTTTTACAAAATTTTCTATTGAAATAAAATTTTGACAAAATTTGCTATAGAAATAAAAAGTTGACACAATTTCTTATGGAAATAAAACTTACAGAAAATTTTCTATAGAAATAAAATTTTGACAAAATTTTCTATAGAAATAAAATGTTGACAAAATGTTCTATAGAAATAAAAAGTTGACTATAAGAAATTTATGGAAATAAAACTTACAGAAAATTTTCTATAGAAATAAAATTTTGACTAAATTTTCTATAGAAATAAAATTTTGACTAAATTTTCTATAGAAATAAAATTTTCAAAAAATTTACTATTGAAATAAAATTTTGACAAAAAATTTCTATAGAAATAAAAATTTGACAAAATTTTCTATAGAAATAAAATTTTGACAAAATTTTCTATAGAAATAAAATTTTCACAAAATTTTCTATAGAAATAAAATTTTCACAAAATTTTCTATAGAAATAAAATTTTCACAAAATTTTCTGTAGAAATAAAATTTTCTATAGAAATAAAATTTTGACAAAATTTTCTATAGAAATAAAATTTTCACAAAATTTTCTATAGAAATAAAATTTTCACAAAATTTTCTATAGAAATAAAATATTGACAAAATTTTCTATAGAAATACAATTTTGACAAAAAATTTCTATAGAAATAAAATGTTGATACAATTTTCTATAGAAATAAAAAGTTGACACAATTTCTTATGGAAATAAAACTTACAGAAAATTTTCTATAGAAATAAAAATTGGACAAAATTTTCTATAGAAATAAAATTTTCACAAAATTTTCTATTGAAATAAAATGTTGACAAAAAATTTCTATAGAAATAAAATTTTCACACAATTTTCTATAGAAATAAATTTTCAAAAATTTTTCTATAGAAATAAAATGTTGACAAAATTTTCTATTGAAATAACATTTTGACAAAAAATTTCTAAAGAATTACAATTTTGACAAAATTTTCTATAGAAATAAAATGTTGACAAAATTTTGTATAGAAATAAAATTTTGACAAAATTTTCTATAGAAATAAAATGTTGACCAAATTTTCTATAGAAATAAAATTTTCACAAAATAGTCTATAGAAATAAATTTTCCACAAAATTTTCTATAGAAATAAAATGTTGACAAAATTTTCTATAGAAATAAAATTTTGACAAAATTTTCTAGAGAAATAAAATTTTGATTAAATAATGTGTAGAAATAAAAGGTTGGCATTTTTTATGGAACTAAATTTTTGACAAAATTTTCTATAGAAATAAAATTTTCGCAAAATTTTCTATAGAAATAAAATTTTGACAAAATTATCTATGGAAATAAAATTTTGACAAAATTTGCTATAAAAATAAAATTTTGACAAAAATTTTCCATAGAAATAAAATTTTGATAAAATAATGTGTAGAAATAAAAGGTTGGCATTTTTTATAGAACTAAATTTTTGACAAAATTTTCTATAGAAATAAAATTTTGATAATGAAAAAATTGATTTGAATGAAATTTTTTAATAAAATGAAATTTTGACAAAATTAACATGTTGAACTATTAAGTCAATATCATTAAAAACCTTAATTTTTATTTAAGATCATCTTAGTTTAAGGTCGGTACTATGTTCAACGCGAAAAGCGAACATAGTACCGCCCTTTGGAAATTAACTAGAAAGCATTTATGTGGGAGAAAAAAATATTTATCATGCAAACATCGAAAATTTGATAAAAAAAAAACATCAAAATGATTTTTTTTTTAATTTGGTAGATCATCTCCAGAATGGTCTAAAATACTGCAAAGCCACGTTTGTGCAGAGTGTGATGACTTTATTGGGAGGCACCGTGGTACAGTGGTTAGCATGCCCGCCTTGCATACACAAGGTCGTGGGTTCGATTCCTGCTTCGACCGAACACCAAAAAGTTTTTCAGCGGTGGATTATCCCACCTCATTAACATTTCTAAGGTTTTCAAAGCTTCTCCAAGTGGTTTCACTGCAATGTGGAACCCCGTTCGGACTCGGCTATAACAAGGAGGTCCCTTGTCATTGAGCTTAACATGGAATCGGGCAGCAGTCAGTGATAAGAGAGAAGTTCACCAATGTGGTTTCACAATGGACTGAATAGTCTAAGTGGGCCTGATACATCGGGCTGCCACCTAACCTAACCTAACATTTATTGGCCATAATTCATGGAAAAGGTAGCCAATTCGACCAAATCTAAAATTTGATGCTATTTTCCATAGTTTTTGCTTGTGAAGAATAAAATAATAATAATAAAAAAAAATATATATAGCGCTTTACTTTATTGCATTATCTACCAGCCATCCTGTATAATAATGAACTGATATAGACCCATTTATACATGGTAATTAGAGGCCAAATGTTAACAGGATCTAATCAAATTTGTTCCTTCATGAGGGTCTAGAAATTCAATTTGGGGATCGATTACATGGTGGCTATAATAACACAACACAGAAATTCCAAACAAAAACTGCCCTATGCCAGCCAAAAGTACTCGATGAAAGGAGTAAAATAATTTCTTGGTTTTTCTAAATTGATTGCCGCCCGTTTTTATGAGCCTCTATAATTTTTTCGCCAAATTTTGAGCACTTTTTTGCATTTTTTTTCTATTTTTCGCATGGCCATAGCTCGAAAAGGCTGTCATTTTTTTTGTGCAATCTTTAGCAAAGTTGTAGCTCTGGACTCGGCCAACAAATGCTGGATATATTAAGTTGGAAAAATTTCATCTTCATGCTCAAAACCCCAAAAATGTGTGAAAATAACCACTTTTTCACCGATTTTTTCCGTTTTTCGACTACAGCTCTTGAACTATTGCAAATGGTACCAAATCAATGTAGCCTATAAAATTATGAATAACATTCCAACTTCATACGACCACACCTTTACAAACGTTTTTGTTACACTATATAAATTTTTTACTAACACTAATTTTATCTCTGGTAAATATGAATTATCTTAAAATTTGTAGATTTTTGAATTGTTAGGCAAAATTTGATTTTATAGTACAAAAGTACTATAGACTTTCCGAAAAAATATATTTTTAAAATTGCATTATAATGTTTTAAATGCAGCTAATTCGTAGAATTCGGTCAACATATTAAGACGTAGGAATTTTTTTCTGGTTGCATGTTAAAGGATATATAGTGTGAATTTAAAGGTTAAAACAAAATTCAATATGTGTCCCAAAAAAATCTTCGAATATTTAAAAAGTTTTTTTTTTATTTTATTTTTTTAACAATTATTAGATTATATTTTCCATAGAAGAAATGAAAACATCATTTGTATACAGTTTTTATTGCAGATTTGCCGTTTCATATGAAATCCAATTTTCCATCTATTAACAAATGACTATGATTTAGCCGCAATTAAGCTAGTCTTAATATTTTAAGTATTTTTTCAGAATACACACAAAACTATTAGCGAAATGAAAATAATTACTATACATAAGAAATTACAATCGAAATTACCATGAATAACACGAAATCTTATAACTTTACATGCCAAGTCTAAGATTTAACCGAAAGTTGGCCCCTACAGTCAATGCACTATGCATTGCAAGTGGCTATTATTAACTAGGGGGAAAGCAATTACACATCCATCAAACCGACATAATAACTCTGCTAATAACACAGAAAAAAAAGCAATTGAAAATAAAATAATCATGGCACACTTTTAGCAATCCCAAACCCATTACAAAAATAAATTACAATGGTAAATATACATTACACACTCGACACTGGGGTTGAACTCTCTTTTTAAAGCTTAATTTATTACAATTTCCAGTTAAAGATCATAAAGATCACAATGACTAGCACCAACTGACTGGAGGATGGTCTCTATGGCCACATCAACCATTTATGCTGGCTTCTACTTCTTGCAGACTTACATCTAAAGAGAACATTTATGTTAATACGTCTGTCTGATATGAAACATATGTTTTGTCCATATTAGCTGGAGAAACTGATCGCGGTTGAATACATTTCTGGAAGTTGTCTGTTGACAGCCAATCAAAGTTTGGGATGAAATAAAGGGTGATTTGTTAAGAGCTTGATAACTTTTTTTTTTTTAAAAAAACGCATAAAATTTGCAAAATCTCATCGGTTCTTTATTTGAAACGTTAGATTGGTCCATGACATTTACTTTTTGAAGATAATTTCATTTAAATGTTGACCGCGGCTGCGTCTTAGGTGGTCCATTCGGAAAGTCCAATTTTGGGCAACTTTTTCGAGCATTTCGGCCGGAATAGCCCGAATTTCTTCGGAAATGTTGTCTTCCAAAGCTGGAATAGTTGCTGGCTTATTTCTGTAGACTTTAGACTTGACGTAGCCCCACAAAAAATAGTCTAAAGGCGTCAAATCGCATGATCTTGGTGGCCAACTTACCGGTCCATTTCTTGAGATGAATTGTTCTCCGAAGTTTTCCCTCAAAATGGCCATAGAATCGCGAGCTGTGTGGCATGTAGCGCCATCTTGTTGAAACCACATGTCAACCAAGTTCAGTTCTTCCATTTTTGGCAACAAAAAGTTTGTTAGCATCGAACGATAGCGATCGCCATTCACCGTAACGTTGCGTCCAACAGCATCTTTGAAAAAATACGGTCCAATGATTCCACCAGCGTACAAACCACACCAAACAGTGCATTTTTCGGGATGCATGGGCAGTTCTTGAACGGCTTCTGGTTGCTCTTCACTCCAAATGCGGCAATTTTGCTTATTTACGTAGCCATTCAACCAGAAATGAGCCTCATCGCTGAACAAAATTTGTCGATAAAAAAGCGGATTTTCTTCCAACTTTTCTAGGGCCCATTCACTGAAAATTCGACGTTGTGGCTCGTTAGTAAGTCTATTCATGATGAAATGTCAAAGCATACTGAGCATCTTTCTCTTTGACACCATGTCTGAAATCCCACGTGATCTGTCAAATACTAATGCATGAAAATCCTAACCTCAAAAGAATCACCCTTTATAACTGAGGAGGGGTTGTGCGTGTATTAAAATCTTTAATGATGAAGTCATTGTATTTTTCAGAGAGATGAAAATTAAATCAAGTATATACGGCCGTAAGTTCGTCCAGGCCGAATCTTATGTACCCTCCACCATGGATTGCGTAGAAACTTCTACGAAAGAATGTTATCCACAATCGAATTACTTGGGTTGTGGTATCTTAAAACTTCTTAACATCGTTTTCTAAATTGTGAGTTAGTCCATATGATAATGGACTGATATGGACCACTTTTGGCATGGTTCTTAAATATCATATACTACCAAAACGTACAAAATTTCAATCAGATCGGTTGAATTTTGCTTCTCCAACAGGCACCGGAGGTCAAATCTGGGGATCGGTTTATATGGGGTCTATACATAATTATGGACTGATATGAAACAATTCCTGCATGGTTGTTGGATACCATATACTAACATCACGTACCAAATTTCAACCGAATCGGATTAATTTTGCTCTTCCAAGGGGCTTCGGAGGTCAAATCTGGGGATCGGTTTATATGGGGGCTATATATAATTATGGACCGATGTGGACCAATTTTTGCACAGTTGTTAGAGACCATATACTAATACCATGTACCAAATTTCAACTGAATCAGATGAATTTTGGACTTCCAAGAGGCTCCGGAGGTCGGATCTGGTGATCGGTTTGTATGGGTGCTATATATAATTATGGACTGATGTGGACCAATTTTTGCATTGTCATTGGAGACCATATACTAACACCATGTCCCAAATTTCAGCCGCATCGGATGAAATTTGCTTGTCTTAGAGGTTCCGCAAGCCAAATCGGGGGATCGGTTTATATGGGGGCTATATATAATTATGGACTGATGTGGACCAATTTTTGCATTCTTGTTAGAGACCATATACTAATACTATGTACCAAATTTCAGCCGGATCGGATGAAATTTGCTTCTCTTAGGGGATTCGCAAGCCCAATTTAGGGGTCCGTTTATATGGGGGCTATATGTAAAAGTGGACCGATATGGACCATTTGCAATACCATCCGACCTACATCAATAACAAGTACTTGTGCCAAGTTTCAAATCGATAGCTTGTTTCGTTCGGAAGTTAGCGTGATTTCAACAGACGGACGGATGGACATGCTCAGATCGACTCAGAATTTCACCACGACCCAGAATATATATACTTTATGGGGTCTTAGAGTAATATTTCGATGTGTTACAAACGGAATGACAAAGTTAATATACCCCCATTTTATGGTGGAGGGTATAAAAAATATGGGAAATATAAAGCTAGAGCAATTTTGATGCAATTGAACAAAAGAGCATTTATGATTTATCGGGCGATGCAAACGAGTATGTATTCGAGATACAGGACAATTTGAGTAATAAAGGGTGATTTGTTAAGAGCTTGGTAACTTTTTTTTTTTTAAAAAACGCATAAAATTTGCAAGATCTCATCGGTTCTTTATTTGAAACGTTAGATTGGTCCATGACATTTACTTTTTGAAGATAATTTCATTTAAATGTTGACCGCGGCTGCGTCTTAGGTGGTCCATTCGGAAAGTCCAATTTTGGGCCACTTTTTCGAGCATTTCGGCCGGAATAGCCCGAATTTCTTCGGAAATGTTGTCTTCCAAAGCTGGAATAGTTGCTGGCTTATTTCTGTAGACTTTAGACTTGACGTAGCCCCACAAAAAATAGTCTAAAGGCGTCAAATCGCATGATCTTGGTGGCCAACTTACCGGTCCATTTCTTGAGATGAATTGTTCTCCGAAGTTTTCCCTCAAAATGGCCATAGAATCGCGAGCTGTGTGGCATGTAGCGCCATCTTGTTGAAACCACATGTCAACCAAGTTCAGTTCTTCCATTTTTGGCAACAAAAAGTTTGTTAGCATCGAACGATAGCGATCGCCATTCACCGTAACGTTGCGTCCAACAGCATCTTTGAAAAAATACGGTCCAATGATTCCACCAGCGTACAAACCACACCAAACAGTGCATTTTTCGGGATGCATGGGCAGTTCTTGAACGGCTTCTGGTTGCTCTTCACTCCAAATGCGGCAATTTTGCTTATTTACGTAGCCATTCAACCAGAAATGAGCCTCATCGCTGAACAAAATTTGTCGATAAAAAAGCGGATTTTCTGCCAACTTTTCTAGGGCCCATTCACTGAAAATTCGACGTTGTGGCAGATCGTAAGTCTATTCATGATGAAATGTCAAAGCATACTGAGCATCTTTCTCTTTGACACCATGTCTGAAATCCCACGTGATCTGTCAAATACTAATGCATGAAAATCCTAACCTCAAAAGAATCACCCTTTATTTACAATTTTTGCTACTCAACAGTGTCGATTTTATATTTTATATTATATTTCCCCTACTCTGGCGTACATATATATGGGAGCTATATCTAAATATGAACCGATTTTGACCAAATTTGACATGCATAGTTAGAATAATAATCCTGCTAGCTCAGCAAAAAATGGGAGAATAATTTTGGCCTCAGTGGTCATATGGGTGTAAATCGGGCGAAATATATATATGGGAGCTATATCTAAATTTGGACCGATTTCAAGCACACTGAATGATACTTTTAAACATACTCCTTGTGCAAAATTTGAAGCAAATCAAGGCAAAACTTTGGCTTTTGAGGCCATATTTGTCGAAATCGGACGAAAGATATATATGGGAGCTATATCTAAATCTGAACCGATTTCAACCAAATTTAGAACAATTAACAATACTATTAAACGTACTCCTTGTGCAAAATTTAAAGCAAATAAGGACAAACCTCTGGCTTTTTTGGTCATATAAGTGAAAATCAGACAAAAAATATATATGGGAGCAATATCTAAATCTGAACCGATTTCAACGAAATGATACTATTAACCGTACGCCTAGTGCAAAATTTGAAGCAAATCAGAGCGAAACTCTGGCTTTTGCGACCATATAAGTTCAAATCGGACGAAAGATATATATGGGAGCTATATCTAAATCTGAACCGATTTGGCTGATATTTTGCATATCTTACGAAAACCCCAAAATATTTGGCTGCCCGAAATTTTGAGAAAATACGTTGGTAAATACGTCAATTATGACCAGATCGGTGATAAATATATATATGGCAGCTATATCTAAATCTGAACCGATTTTTTTCAAAATCAATAGCGATCGTCTTTGACCCAATGTAAAACTCCGTGCCAAATTTGAGGATGATCGGACTTAAACTACACTTTGCACACAAAATTACATATACAGACAGACGGACGGACGGACAGACAGACAGACGGACATCGCTAAATCGACTCAGAATTTAATTCTAAGACGATCGGTATACTAAACGATGGGTCTCAGACTTTTCCTTCTTGGCGTTACATATAAATGCATAAACTTATACACTTTACCACAGTAGTGGTGAAGGGTATAAACATGCGACTTTAACGGAGGGACGCAAATTTACAAAATTTGTGTCCTAACTTTAATGTAAAATGTTTTTTTTTTGTACTTTTTGGATCGTGGAGAGAGACCTTTCCCTAATTTTTTTAAAGTACAGTGAAAAAAGTATACTTCTCCGATTTACTTGAAATGTACACAGGACTTGGGGGAGGTAATGAAATTAATATTTGAAGGCGTCCTCCTATTTGCTGACTTTTTCTTAAAGTACAGTGAAAAAATTAAACTTCTCCGATTTTCTTGAAATGTACAAGGGAAGTGGGGGTAAGATATGAAATTGATATGGCCGAGAGAAGACCTCCCATTTGCACTACTTTTTGAAAGTTGGGCATATGTTCTCCAATTTGCTTGAAATTTTCGGCAAATATTCGATACTCAATTTTTCGATAGTTAGTCAGGGAGGGGGAGGAGTCAAAAAACTAAAATTCTCCGAGTTTTCAATAATACAAAAATTCGAAAGTCGTCGTTTAATAATAAATAGAAAATCCACTCAGTGCAAGCAGTTCGTGGTTGGGGATAAATATTCTTAGTTGAAGACTTGGGGACTTGAGTTGTTAAGGTATTTCATGTTCATGGGCATGAAATCTAACTTTAAAATGTATGTTAACATTGCCTTCCTAATGAATATTTAGCATTAATAGAGCGTTAACTGAGCTCTGTTAAGTCCTTAGGAAAGCGACAACTGTGCAAAAACTATAGAGAGTGGAATGTACATTTATATACCAAATTATAGGTCTCGACGATTTGAATCTAGTTCTGAAATTTCAGAAGGTTCTTTGCCAGAATTCTAGATATTTCCACTTTAAGTGATCATCGAGTTAAAGTAAAAGTCAAAAGGGATCACTGATCAAAAACTGTAGAGGACGCAGTGTAGATTCATATACCAAATTAGGGCTCGATGACCCTCTTTATTCCGTTGCATACGAAAGGGTGTTATTGGAGCAATTAAGGGACTAGAAACGTACACAGGATATTATTTACAATTTTACTCTAGAAAATTTTTCATCAAATTGTGAAATCATTTCGTTGGACTTTGGACCTAAACATTGCAACATCTGTGATGAAAACTGATGATAGAAAAGATGGAGATGGTTCTCTTTCATATTGATCTACCACTCAATTTTATTGCTTGGGTATTTAGCATTATCATTTCTCGATCATTTGGAAGCAGCTCGCAAATTCAATTTGTGAATTATTACTGATTTTCTAGAGCAGAGACAATTTTTTTCCCTAAAAACTTGTCAAAAATTTATTGGCGATTTTCGGTGACGAAAGAGTCCTACTTTGGGGACAACATCCAGAAAAATACTGACAAAACTGAGTCCACTTTTGTAAAGATGGAAAGTTGACTTTTTGATCCTTATTGCAATCCGTAATTGAAGGATTTAGAGCGACTACAATAGGAAGACGAATGCCGTTACATCGTGTCAGAATTTCACTCTGATCACAAATATATACCACTTATAAGGTGTTAAAAAGGAATGGCACAAATATTATAACGCCTTTCTACGATGGCAATGTTTTTTCAATATTCAACAATGATTTATCTCTTATCTGGTCGAAAATGTTCACATTAAATCCTGTTCAAGGCTTTTACTTTTTATCCTATATTGTCACATTTTCATTGTCTTGGGGAAAATTTCTATTACCACATGTTAGCTTACCTACATGATGACGAATCATTAAAATTTAAGAATAGATTACCTGTAATGAAAAGAAATTTATTGTTTATTAGAAATGTAACACACATCAAGTTGTCTTTTTCTCTACGTATTAATGTTTTTATAATAAATTTTACCATATGTCTTGGTAGCCTTATTCTATCACTAAAACTTCAAGAATTTCTCTGCATTTTATTATTATAAAAATCAATTAAAGAATAAGATTTTTTTCCCCGTAAATGCGAATTGAAATTCAAATTCTTTTCTATTTTCGTTACGCTTCAATAATCGAACCATAACAAAATGCAACTCTGTATGTATGTGTATGAGTCTGTATAGCTCAGTGTGGTCTGCACAATTACAGTGAACCAATATACTCGTTTGATAGAGACAATGAAGTCATCAACATCTTTAACTTCCATGTTATCACTACTTGGCCTAACATTGCCATCAATACAGTGTTTTGGTATAGGTCGAAATAGCACAACATCTGAGTAAAGAAAGAATATATCGATATACAGTATCATTAAGTAATCCAAAGAACAATGATTTATCTTAACTGCGGGCAATCTCATTTACTAATTAATTTCAACAACAAAAATATGACAAATATTTCTATAAAATTAAAATTTTGACAAAATTTTCTATAGAACTAAAATTTTGACAAAATTTTCTATAGAAATAAAATATTGACAAAATTTTCTATAGAAATAAAATTTTCAGAAAATTTCCTATAGAATTAACATTTTCTTTAGAAATCAAATGTTGACAAAGTTTTCAATAGAAATAAAATTTTCTATAGAAATAAATTTTTCGCAAAATTTTCTATAGAAATAAATTTTTCGTAAAACTTTCTGTAGAAATAAAAAAATCGTAAAAATTTCTATAGAAGTAAAATTTTGATAAAAATTTTCTGTAGAAATAAAATTTTGATAAAAATTTTCTGTAGAAATAAAATTTTGACAAAATTTTCTATAGAAATAAAATTTTGACCAAATTTTCTATAGACACAAAATTTTGACCAAAATTCTATAGACACAAAATTTTGAGAAAATTTTAAACTACATTTTTCAGAAAATCTTCTGTAGAAAAAAAGTTTTCAGAAATAAAACTTTGACATAATTTTCTATAGAAATAAAATTTTGACAAAATTATCTATAGAAATAAAATTTTCACAAAATTTTCTATAGAAATAAAATTTTTAGAAAATTTTCTATAGAAATAAAATTTTGACAACATTTTCTATAGAAATAAAATTTTGACAACATTTTCTATAGAAATAAAATTTTGACAAAATTTTCTACAGAAATAAAATTTTGACAAAATTTGACAAAATTTTCTATAGAAGTAAAAAATTTGTAAAATTTTCTATAGAAATAAATTTTTCAGCAAATTTTCTATAGAAATAAAATTTTGTATAGAAATAAATTTTTCGCAAAAATTTCTATAGAAATAAATTTTTCGTAAAACTTTCCGTAGAAATAAAAAAATCGTAAAAATTTCTATAGAAGTACAATTTTGATAAAAATTTTCTGTATAAATAAAATTTTGATAAAATTTTCTATAGAAATAAAATTTTGACCACATTTTCTATAGACACAAAATTTTGACAAAATTTTCTATAGTAATAAAATTTTGAGAAAATTTTAATCTACATTTTTCAGAAAACTTTCTATAGAATTAAAATTTTCTATAGAAATAAAATTTTGACAACATTTTCTAAAAAAATAAAATTTTGACAACATTTTCTATAGAAATAAAATGTTGACAAAATTTTCTACAGAAATAAAATTTTGACAAAATTTTCAATAGAAATACAATTTTCGCAAAATTTTCTATAGAAGTAAAAAATTCGTAAAATTTTCTACAGAAATAAATTTTTCAGCAAATTTTCTATAGAAATAAAATTTTGTATAGAAATAAATTTTTCGCAAAAATTTCTATGGAAACAAATTTTTCGTAAAACTTTCTGTAGAAATAAAAAAATCGTAAAAATTTCTACAGAAGTAAAATTTTGATAAAAATTTTCTGTAGAAATAAAATTTTGATAAAAATTTTCTGTAGAACTAAAATTTTGACAAAATTTTTTATAGAAATAAAATTTTGACCAAATTTTCTATAGACACAACATTTTGAGAAAATTTTCTATAGTAATAAAATTTTGAGAAAATTTTCTATAGAACTAAATTTTTCAGAAAATCTTCTATACCAATAAAGTTTTCAGAAAATTTTCTATAGAAATACAATTTTCAGAAAATTTTCTATAGAAATAAAATTTTCAGAAAATTTTCTATAGAATTAAAATTTTCAGAAAATTTTCTATAGAAATAAAATTTTGACAACATTTTCTATAGAAATAAAATTTTGACAAAATTTTCTACACAAATAAAATTTTGACAAAATTTTCAATAGAAATAAAATTTTCGCAAAATTTTCTATAGAAGTAAAAAATTCGTAAAATTTTCTATAGAAATAAATTTTTCAGCAAATTTTCTATTGAAATAAAATTTTGTATAGAAATAAATTTTTCGCAAAAATTCTATAGAAATAAATTTTTCGTAAAACTTTTTGTAGAAATAAAAAAATCGTAAAAATTTCTGTAGAAGTAATATTTTGGTAAAAATTTTCTGTAGAAATAAAATTTTGATAAAAATTTTCTGTAGAACTAAATTTTTCAGAAAATCTTCTATAAAAATAAAGTTTTCAGAAAATCTTCTATAGAAATAAAATTTTGACAAAATTTTCTATAGAAATAAAATTTTGACAAATTTTCTATAGAAATAAAATTTTGACAAAATTTTCTATAGAAATAAAATTTTGACAAATTTTCTATAGAAATAAAATTTTGACAAAATTTTCTATAGAAATAAAATTTTGAAAAAATATTCTATAGAAATAAAATTTTCTATAGAAATAAAATTTTCTATAAAAATAAATTTGTCGTAAAATTTTCTATAGAAATAAAAAATTCGTAAAATTTTCTATAGAAATAAAATTTTGATAAAAATGTTGACAAAATTTTCTATAGAATTAAAATTTTCAGAAAATTTTCTATAGAAATAAAATTTTGACAACATTTTCTATAGAAATAAAATTTTGACAAAATTTTCTACACAAATAAAATTTTGACAAAATTTTCAATAGAAATAAAATTTTCGCAAAATTTTCTATAGAAGTAAAAAATTCGTAAAATTTTCTATAGAAATAAATTTTTCAGCAAATTTTCTATTGAAATAAAATTTTGTATAGAAATACATTTTTCGCAAAAATTCTGTAGAAATAAATTTTTCGTAAAACTTTTTGTAGAAATAAAAAAATCGTAAAAATTTCTATAGAAGTAAAATTTTGGTAAAAATTTTCTGTAGAAATAAAATTTTGATAAAAATTTTCTGTAGAAATAAAATGTTGACAAAATTTTCTATAGAAATAAAGTTTTGAGAAAATTTTCTATAGAAATAAAATCTTGAGAAAATTTTCTATAGAAATAAAATTTTGACAATATTTGCTATAGAAATAAAATTTTGAGAAAATTTTCTATAGAAATAAATTTTTCGTAAAATTTTCTATTTAAATAAAATATCGACAAAATTTTCTATAGAAATAAAATTAAAAAAAAAAAATTTCTGTGGATAAAATTTTGACAAGATATTCTATAGAAATAAAATTTTGACAAAATTTTCTATAGAAATAAAATGTTGACAAAAACTTTCTATAGAAATAAAATTTAGACAAAAAATTTCTATAGAAATAAAATTTAGACAAAATTTTCAATAGAAACAGAATTTTCTATAGAAATACAATTTTTTATAAAAATAAATTTGTCGTAAAATAAATATATATTTATAGAAATAAAAAATTCGTAAAATTTTCTATCGAAATAAAATTTTGATAAAAATTTTCTATAGAAATAAAATTTTGACAAACATTTTCTATAGAAATAAAAGTTTTACAAAACTTTCTGTAGAAATAAAATTTGGCAAAATCTTCTATAGAAATAAAATGTTGACAACCTTTTCTTTAAAAAGTATTTTTTATATATTTTTAAGACAGCCGAAGTGAATTGATTTAATTCAATCTAAATTAAAGTAATTTATTTTTATTATTCATCCAAAAGAGAGAAGAAATGTTATAAATTAATGTTACTTCTTTTAGCTTAATTTTTAAATTATTTTAATTTTTGTTGTTGTTTTTTATTGCAGCTTAAAACCATACATTGACTAAACTACAAGGAAAAGAATGTTTTGGAAAATAATGTTTGTCAAATTTATTTGTTATTTATTATTTTAATAGAATATAATTTGCTTTTAAGTTGAATTAACATAATTTACTATAATTTCGTTTAATTTAACTATATTTTATTTATAGCAATATAACGTAAATGAGTTTAGTTTTATTTAAGCCAGTTAATGTGAATTTATTTTAACTTAATGACCATCAAGAATTCGTCCACATGCGAGACGAAATTGAGTTATTTAATTTTACGTCTTTTAAGTATTAAATTAACTTAAGTTAATTTATTATAATTGAAATTGATTGAATTTAATATAATAAAATAATTTATTTCCTTGTGGTTTTGTAGAATTTAATTAATTTCGATTTTTTATTTGATTGTAATGTAAATCCAATCTGGTTAATTTTTGCTTGGAAAGTGTACCCCCTTAAATGTATTTAATTCGATTTAATTAAACTGATTATTTTATTATTTTGTTTTTTTTTCTTTTTCTTTTTCTTTTTGTAACCTCCCATCTAATCTCAGAAATATTTGTAATTTTCTATCATATAGGAAAGAATTAAAAGCCTAAATTGTGTACCATTGCAAATATTTTGAAGCTGACTTTTACAAATTTCAAAAATCGATCATTTTTCCTAATTTTGTCCTTCCATGTTGTCGACTGTGCATATATTAGCACTTTCTCAATTGTAAGACTTTCAAAGTTCTCAACGTTTAAATCATTAGTCTGGGTAGAAATATAAGAACGTGAGTGTGAATTATCTCATGGGAAAGTTTCACTGAATCTCACAAAAACGCACGACTATTGCATGTGAGTATGTTTGAAGGCTAATGCCCTACAAAAAAAGGCAACAAAAAGCATAGAGCAAAGAATGTAATTAGTGCACTTCCAAAGTCTATGGCCATGGATGGAAAGTAAACGACTAAATGGGTTTATAGCAAACCCAAATGGATAAGCTTTCCTCTGTTCTTCATATTTGGCAATTGAATGTAGTAGTCTGTGATGTAATACATGGAACTTCCGTCCGTCTGTCCGTCAATCCATCCGTCTTGTATTGTTGCTGTGTAAGCTATATTCAAGAGCGTTTAAGTGAAGAGTAACTTCCAAGATTGATAGTCTCACTCATTCCTAGGCCTGTACTGTGCTGTGTTTGATATGTAGATGAATAGAGCAATCTATTCTTGTGAATGCACCAAGTATTCCTCTCTATATTATGGAGATGCTATTAAAACAAACGGTTCGTTTTTTTAAGAATTCCATACAAAAAAAACAAATTAACACCATTTCCCAATGATTATTTCAATTCTATAGAAATAAATTGTTGGCCAAATTTTCTATAGAAATAAAATTTTCAAAAAATTTTCTATAAAAATAAAATTTGCAGAAAATTTCCTGAAGAAATAAAATTTTCAGAAAATTTTCTATAGAAATAAAATTTTTAGAAAATTTTCTATAGAATTTTATTTCAGAAAATTTTCTATACAAAAAAAATTTCTATAAAGATATAATTCTGCAAAACTTTTCCATATAGATAAAATTTTGCAAACATTTTCCATACAGATACAATTTTACAAAAATTTTCAATAGCAGATAAAATTTTGCAGATAAGATTTTCAGAAAATTGTCTATAGAAATAAAATTTTTTTGTAGAAATAAAATTTGTAGAAAATTTTCTATAGAGATAAACTTTTGCAAAAATTTGTCGAGAAATAAAATTTGGAAAAAACTTTTCATAGAGATAAAATTTTCACATAATTTTCTATAGAAATAAATTTTGTAAACAAAAATGTTCTAGTCATATAAATATTTGCAAATTTTGACAAAATTTTATATAGAAATAAAATTTTCAGAAATTTTTCTATAGAAAAATAGAAAATCAGAAAATTTTCTATAAAAATAAAATTTTCAGAAAATTTTTTTAAAGAAATAAAATTTTCTATAGAAATAAAATTGTCAGAAAATTTTCTATAGACATAAAATTTTCAGAAAATTTTCTATAGAAATAAAATTTTCTATAGAAATAAAATTGTCAGAAAATTTTCTATAAAAATAAAAAAAAAACTTTTCCGTATAGATAAAATTTTGCAACATTTTCCATATATACAAAATTTTACAAAAACTTTCAATAGAGAA
Source organism: Haematobia irritans (assembly GCF_050003625.1). Taxonomy (NCBI): domain Eukaryota; kingdom Metazoa; phylum Arthropoda; class Insecta; order Diptera; family Muscidae; genus Haematobia; species Haematobia irritans. The sequence goes on along the minus strand of NC_134401.1, from coordinate 46,232,893 downwards.
AAAAATTGTGCAAACATTTTGTATAGAGATAAAATTTTCAGAAAATTGTCTACAGAAATAAAATTTTTCTGTAGAAATAAAATTTGTAGAAAATTTTCTATAGAGTAAACTTTTGCAAAAATTTGTCGAGAAATAAAATTTGGCAAAAACTTTTCATACAGATAAAATTTTCACATAATTTTCTATAGAAATAAATTTTCTAAACAAAAATGTTCTATTCATATAAAATTTTGCAAATTTTAAGAAATTTTATATAGAAATAAAATTTCCAGGAAATTTTCTATAGAAAAAAAAAAATCAGAAAATTTTCTATAAAAATAAAATTTTCAGAAATTTTTTTTACAGAAATAAAAATTTCAGAAAATTTTCTATTGAAATAAATTTTTTAGAAAATTTTCTATAGAAATAAAATTTTCAGAAATTTTTTCTATAAAGATAAAATTCTGCAAAACTTTTCCATATAGATAAAATTTTGCAAACATTATCCATACAGATAAAATTTTACAAAAATTTTCAATAGAGAAAAAATTTTGCAAACATTTTCTATAGAGATAAAATTTTCAGAAAATTGTCTATAGAAATAAAATTTTTCTGTGGAAATAAAATTTGTAGAAAATTTTCTATAGAGATAAAGTTTTGCAAAAATTTGTCGAGAAATAAAATTTGGCAAAAACTTTTCATAGAGATAAAATTTTCACACAATTTTCTATAGAAATAAATTTTCTAAACAAAAATGTTCTATTCATATAAAATTTTGCAAATTTTGACAAAATTTTATATAGAAATAAAATTTTCAGGAAATTTTCTATAGAAAAATAGAAAATCAGAAAATTTTCTATAAAAATAAAATTTTCAGAAAATTTTTTTACAGAAATAAAATTTTCAGAAAATTTTCTATTGAAATAAAATTTTTAGAAAATTTTCTATAGAAATAAAATTGTCAGAAAATTTTCTATAGAAATAAAATTTTCTATAGAAATAAAATTTTCTATAGAAATAAAATTTTCAGAAAATTTTCTATAGAAATAAAATTTTCTATAGAAATAAAAATTTCAGAAATTTTTCTATAAAGAAATTCTGCAAAACTTTTCCGTACAGATAAAATTTTGCAACATTTTCCATATAAACAAAATTTTACAAAAATTTTCAATAGAGAAAAAATTGTGCAAATATTTTCTATAGAGATAAAATTTTCAGAAAATTGTCTATAGGAATAAAATTTTTCTGTAGAAATACAATTTGTAGAAAATTTTCTATTGAGATAAACTTTTGCAAAAATTTGTCGAAAAATAAAATTTGGCGAAAACTTTTCATAGAGATAAAGGTTTCACATAATTTTCTATAGAAATAAATTTTCTAAACAAAAATGTTCTATTCATATAGAATTTTGCAAATTTTTACAAAATTTTATATAGAAATTAAATTTTCAGGAAATTTTCTATAGAAAAATAAAAAAATCAGAAAATTTTTTCCAGAAATAAAATTTTCAGAAAATTTTCTATTGAAATAAAATTTTTAGAAAATTTTCTATAGAAATAAAATTTTTAGAAAATTTCAGAAAATTTTCTATAGAAATAAAAATTTCAGAAAATTTTGTATAGAAATAAAATTTTCAGAAAATTTTCTATAGAAATAAAATTTTCAGAAAAATTTTCTATAGAAATAATATTTTCAGAAAATGTTCTATAGAAATAAAAGCAAACAGAAAATTTTCTATAGAAATAAAATTTTTAGGAAATTTTCTGCAGAAAAAAAATTTTCAGAAAATTTTCTATAGAAATAAAATTTTTAGAAAATTTTCTATAGAAATAAAATTTTCAGAAAATTTTCTATAGAAATAAAATTTTCAGAAAATTTTCTATAGAAATAAAATTTTTAGAAAATTTTCTATAATGATAAAATTCTGCATACCATTTCCATAGAGATAAAATTTTGCAAAATTTTCCATAGAAATTCAATGTTGCAAAAAGTTTCTATATAGATAAAATTTCGCAAAACTTTTTCAATAGAGGTAAAATTTTCCAAAAATTTTCTAGAGATAAAATTTTGCAAAACTTTTCTATAGAGGTAAAATTTTGCAAAAATTTTCTATAGAAATAAAATTTTGCAAAAATTTTCTATAGAGATAAAATTTTGCTAAAATTTTCTAACAAGATACAATTTTACAAAAACTTTTTTAGAAACAAAATTTTCAGAAAATTTTCTATAGAAATAAATTTTGACAAAATTTTCTATAGAAATAAAATTTTTAGATTTTTTTAGAGATAACCAAAACATTGCAACTAGGCTTGGAGTTTTTTATCCAATTTCAAAATGAAATGGCGTAACCATTCTTCGTCTTCTTCTCATTGTTCTTAGGAGGGCCAGTGAACATAAAGAACTCTGTTGTTCTTCAAAAACATTCAAGGAGTACCATGGAATTCATGCAAGCCACAATTTGCAGTTTTCGCAGCAACAAATATTGGTGAAGTTGGCTATTTTTTTTTTTTTGTTTTGTTAAATGCGTGGTGCCCCAATGGGGTGATTGAATGACTGACTGAGTGCCAGTCAGCCTGCTGGTTAACAAAATTCTTGTTGTCTTAAGATTGCCACTAAATTATTTTGGCTGTCATGCCGACCCGACTATGCCAAGTGGACGACAACGACGATGACTGTTTGAAGAATGGATGGTTTTTTTTCGACCATACACTCGTATATCTGTGCTCACATATGAGTGATTTAGTAGTGACTTTGGTTGAAGTTTTGCCTGAGAGCCCTTATTTTATTACACTCCATGTTATGGCAGAATTTTGCTTCTGTTTGATTTTGGCCATATTTCTACTGAATACTTTTCCAGCTAGCTAAATTAAATCATTTGTGTTGTTGTTCTCGAGTTGAAAGTACTTTTACTTCTATTGCTTGCCTCAGTCAGTATTCAACAGAAATGCCACTCCGGAAATTTCTTGGAGTTTTAGACGTCAATAAATCGCTGTTATGCTCACAAACACATGTTTCACAAGTTCCTCCTGCGCCATATGTTTACTTCGCTAGTGGACATTGAACGGCAGCGTGTTGCATTGTTAAACATGTCTTTCTAGCACATATGTATAGGGGCATGGATTCAATCCTGGATGTAGGCAAACACCAACAATTTTACGACATTCAGATTTCAACTTCAATACTCATCTCTGTAAGTGGTACCTCACACTGTGTAGACAACCCCCGGACTTCAATGCAAAAAAATAATTTTTATTCTCTGAAACAAAATTTTAAATTCATTATTCCCATAAAACAGTTTACGTTTTGTTTTCTGTGTATGACATCCCTAACAAGCAACAGTATTCTCCATAAAATTTCGAATTTGCCGTTTATTCTTCACAAATAAAACTCCAATTTCCGAGTTGATAAAACGAAAAACAGAGAATCTGATGATGGCCAAGCAGTAAACTGTAAAAAATGTTAATGGGAAAGAGTACGTAGACACATCTTCCACAACATGCGACTAACCCAACGAACGTCCGATGAACCCATTCAGCCAATATGCAGGGGAACAGCAAAATTCTGTGATTGCATGAATGAAAAGACGATCGCCAACGAGTTGCGTTGTAACCACTCAAGTGTATGAATCTCAAAATCATGATAAACTATAACATTGATGAGCACAAAAAGAGCATAGGTTTCAAAGAGTTACACCAAATAAATAAATATATATTATTTTTAAATTATATTGTAATAAATTAAATTAAAAATTTAACAAAAAAATATGAAAACAAATTAAAAAAAAAAATAAATTAATATTTAAATTGAAAATTTAACGAAGGTAAAATATAAAAAAAAATAATTTAAATTTAAGAATAAAATAAATATTAAAATTACAATTGAAATTAAAATTAAATCTGTAAATGAAAATCAAAATTTTAAATTAAAAATACATTTAATTAAGATTAAAATTAAAATTGAAATTAAAATTAAAAATCAAAATTTAACAAAATAAATATAAATAACAGTAAGTTCGGCCAAACCGAATCTTAAGTACCCACCACCATGAATCAAGTATAACAGTTACCTTTGAAAACACTTCGTCGTAGCGTGTTACTTGATAATATATACCGGTTTACTTGATAATGTATAGAATGATAATATATAGGAATTAAATCCGTTACAATTTCAGGCAAATCGGATAAAAAACTACGGTTTATATAAGCCCAAGGAGTTAAATCAGTCTATATGGGCGCTATGCCAAAATTATGCACCGATACACAAAATTCAGCACACCTAGTTGTGGTTCTGAAAAGCCTACAGAATTTAGACCCGAAATCGGAGCGCGGGTTTATAAGGGGATATATCAAAATCCATATCGATACACAATTTATTCGGAACATCTATTTATGGTATCTAGAAGCTCAAGCTATATGGGGGCTATAGCAAACCATAGACCGATATACACCATATTCGGCACACCTGTTTGAGGTCCTAAAATACCTTTAGGTTTCCAATTTTAGGCAAATCGGATAGAAAATAAGGTTTCTAAAAGCCCAAGACCTCAAATCGGGGGGTCCGTTTTTATGGGGGCTATACCAAAACATGGACCGATAAACCTCATTTTCGACAACCCTATTTTTGGTCCTAAAATAACTATAGATTTCCGATTTCAGGAAAATCGAATAGAAAATAAGGTTTCTAGAAGCCCAAGACCTCAAATCGGGGGGTCCGTTTATATGGGGGCTATACCAATACATGGACTGATACACCTCATTTTCGACACCCCTATTTTTGGTCCTATAATAATTATAGATTTCCAATTTCAGGAAAATCGAATAGAAAATAAGGTTTCTAGAAGCTCAAGACCTCAAATCGGGGGGTCCGTTTATATGCGGGCTATACCAAAACATGGACCGATACACCTCATTTTCGACACCCCTATTTTTGGTCCTAAAATACCTTTAGGTTTCCAATTTCAGGAAAATCGGATAGAAAATACGGTTTCTAGAAGCCCAAGACCTCAAATCGGGGGGTCGGTTTATATGGGGGCTATACCAAAACATGGACCAACATAGCCCTTCTTCGAACTTGACCTGCTTGGCGACAAAAAACTAGTTTGTGCAACAATTATGCAAAATAGCTTTATTATTGAAGGCTGTAGCGTGATAACAACAGACATCCAGACAGACAGACGGACATAGTTATATCGTCTTAGAAGTTCTCCCTGATCAAGAGCTTTGTACAGTCGGAAATCGATATTTCGATGTGTTACAAACGGAATGACACCATTCTATGGTGTTGGGTATGAAAAAGCATGAAAATAAATTAGAAAAAAAATCATTTAAATTGAAAATTAAAAAATAAATAAATAAATAAAAAATTTAAAATTAAAGTTAAAATTTAAATTTAAATAAAAGTTGAAATTTTAAAACTTAAAATAAAATTACAAATAAAAATTAAATTTAAACTAAAAAATTTTAAAATTTAAATTTTAAGTAAAAAAAAAATGAAATAAAATTTTAATTTAAAATTTTTTTTAAACATTTTAAATTAAAAGTAAAATAACTATTAATATATAAATTAAAATATAATAGAATTAAAATTAAACCTGTAAATTAAAATTAAAATATTAAATTAAATTTTTAAATAAATATTACAAATAATTAAGAATCTAAAAATCTAAATTTAACAAAAAAACAAGTATATACGGCCGTAAGTTCGGCCAGGCCGAAGCTTATGTACCCTCCATCATGGATTGCGTAGAAACTTCTTCTAAACACTGCCACCCACAAGTGGAAGTTAAGTTGCGGTAACGCTTGCCGATGGCAAGGTATCTTAAAACCTCCTAACACCATCTTCTAAATTGTATGTAAGTCCATACGTGGTATATATTAAATCGAAAAAGATCGATCCAATACGTATATAATTCAGTTTGACAAAGTAGACATAAAATTTTGACAAAATTTTCTACAGAAATAAAATTTTAACAAAATTTTCTATAGAAATAAAATTTTCACAAAATTTTCTATAGAAATAAAAATTCTCACAAAATTTTCTATAGAAAGAAAATTTTGACAAAAATGTCTACAGAAATAAAATTTTAACAAAATTTTCTATAGAAATAAACTTTTGACAAAATTTTCTATAGAAATAAAATCTTGGTAGATTATTTTTGGCTCGAGTGGCAACCATGATTATGAACCGAATAAAATTTGAACAAAATTTTCTATAGAAATAAAATTTTGACAATGATGAAAATTTTATTATGAACCGAATAAAATTTTAACAAAATTTTCTCTAGAAATAAAATTTTGACAAAATTTTCTATAGAAATAAAATTTTGACAAAATTTTCTATAGAAATAAAATTTTGGTAGATTATTTTTGGCTCTAGTTTCAAGTTTTGTGTGATTGGACCAATTTCGGTATGGTTGTTACCGACCATATACTAACACCATGTTCTTAATTTGAACCGGATCGGATGAATTTTGCTCCTCCAAGAGGCTCCGGAGGTCAAATCTGGAGAACGTTTTATATGGGGACTATATATAATTATGGACCGATATGGACCAATTTTTGCACGGTTGCTAGAGACCACATACCAGTACCATGTACCAAATTTCAGCCGGATCGGATGCAATTTGCTTCTCTTTGAGGCTTCGCAAGCCAAATCAGGAGATCGGTTTTCATGGGGGCTATATATAATTATTGGCCGATGTGGACCAATTTTTGCATGATTGTTACAGACCATATATCAACACCATGTACCAACTTTCAGCCAGATCGGATGAAATTTGCTTCTCTTTGAGGCTCCGTAAGCCAAATCTGGGGATCGGTTTATATGGGGGCTATATATAATCATGGACCGATGTGGACCAATTTTTGCATGATTGTTAGAGACCATATACCAGCATCATGTACCAAATTTCAGCCGGATCGGATGAAATATGCTTCTCTTAGAGGCTCCACAAGCCAAATCTGGGGATCGGTTTATATGGGGGCTATATATAATTATGGACCGATATGGACCAATTTTTGCATGGTTGTTAGAGACCATATACCAACACCATGTACCAAATTTCAGCCGGATCGCATTAAATATGCTTCTGTTAGAGGCTCCACAAGCCAAATCTGAGGGTCCTTTTATATGGGGGCTATACGTAAAAGTGGACCGATATGGCCCATTTTCAATACCATCCGACCTACATCGATAACAACTAATTGTGCCAAGTTTCAAGTCGATAGCTTGTTTCGTTCGGAAGTTAGCGTGATTTCAACAGACGGAAGGACGGACGGACGGACGGACATGCTTAGATCGACTCAGAATTTCACCACGACCCAGAATATATATACTTTATGGGGTCTTAGAGCAATATTTCGATGTGTTACAAACGGAATGACAAAGTTAATATACCCCCATCCTATGATGGAGGGTATAAAAAACATGAAAACAAATTTAAAAGAAAAACTTAAAATTAAATTATAATATAACAAAAACTAAATATAAAAAAAATACATTTAAAATTAAAAATAACTTTAAAAATAAAATTAATATAAAATATAAAAATTTAACAAAAAACACGAAAAAAGTAAAAAAAAATTAATTGAAAATTTACCAAAAACAAAATTATAAAAAATTAATTACAAATTTAAAATTAAATTAATATCAAAGTTAAAATTTAAAAAAAATTTAAATTTTAAAACTTAAAATAAAATTACAAATAAAAATTACAAATAAAAAAAAGTTTAAACTAAAAAATTTAAAATAAAATTTTAATTTAATTAAAATTTAAAATAAAAGTTATATCAAAATGTTAACTTAAACATAAAATAAAATTAAAATTTGAATTTAGTTAAAATAATTTTTAAAGAAATTTTATTTCAATTAAATTTCTTATATTTTTGGACTCTTGGTTTTCGATGAATGTCTGTTAAAACTTCCTGCAATGTCCTATCGGGTACTACATAAATATTAGAGTTCATGCAGAGTGTAGTGGGAGGGCTCAAGAATGCTAAGACATTCTTTTGTTTTAAATGGTTCCAATAATGGATGAAGAACGACCTTCCATTTTAAATTTTCTAAATAATTTCTATTTTTCCATTCTCCACTGTTGACCATTAGAACAGAAAACACAAAAAAAAAAAAACGTTCTTATGTTACCTAGAACTTGTTGTAATTTTTTAATCCTACCTAATTTTTGTTAATACAGAACTGAAGGTATTTTTGTGTTTTGGTCTTAGCAGCAATGTTTTAGTTGTTGTAAGTTTTTAAATCAATTTCTCTTAATACGGAGGGTCGTTGACCGGCATTTATGCTGTTGGCAGTCTGAGAAGCAGGCCTGTGGGGTGGCCAATCGACAATCCTCACAAAAATAGTCGGAAGCATATAAAGATGTCTGTAGTTGATAAATCTGATATCGCCAAAAGAATAACGCGAAAAAGAAAACGACAAAATAAGAAAAATAAAAACTATGGTGTTAAAAATATTTGCAAATATATTCTGCAAGGTATACTTACGAGTATTACCACAGTGGTTAAATTTTATTTATTGTTTTCTTTCTGAGTTGAATTTTAATAGTTCTATTTTGTATATTGAAACTAATTATTTCCGAAAAAAATTCAATTATATTTTTGTTTGGATTTTTTTTAAATATAGTTAAAATTTTTAATTGAGTTAATTTAATTTTTTAATTGATTTCGTTTTCCATTTCAATCAACATTTTAATTGGACATATTTTGTCAAACAGCCTGTGGCAAACACGGCAACAAAAAACTGGGGAAGACATCGGTATAGTCGGAGAAGAGGACAGACACATTGCATTACCCCGTGCCAAAATCGTAATAGGTAGCCATTACGGCTTTAATTTATTTGAATATAATCGTAATAGGTACTCATTTAAATATACAGCCTACATTGAAAAGTCGAATTCCTCGTTAAGAAGTGCAAGTGACTTATATGTATTGCAACCGACTTCGAGTTGCTATCATTTCAAAATCGCTCACCTGAAAGATTTATTCCAGTGACAGTTCATTTTATTATTTACAAGTTTACAAAAGCATTTCGATCTATTGTAAGTTTTTTTTATATATGGCTGGAAAACCACAAGTGGCTATCGTTAGAGCCCTCCGCCATTCGTAGATCCGTTATTCGGATAGGATGAAATTTGTTCCTCTATGAGGCTTCAGAAGTCAGATTTTGGGGTCGGTTCATATGGACGCTATATATAATTACTAACCGATATGGACCAATTTTTGTATGATAAGTAGAAAGTATATACTGACGTCACGTGTCAACCTACAACAGAATCGGATAAAATTCGCACGTTCAGTAAGCTCCGGAAATCAAATCTGGAGATCGGTTCATATGTGAGCTATATATAATTATGGGAGCCATCGTGGTGCAATGGTTAGCATGCCCGCCTTGCATACTCAAGGTCGTGGGTTCGGTTCCTGCTACGACCGAACACCAAAAAATTTTTCAGCGGTGGATTATCCCACCTCAGTAATGGTGGTGTCATTTCTGAGGGTTTCAAAGCTTCTCATGTGGTTTCACTCGAATGTGGAACGCCGTTCGGACTCGGCTATAAAAAGGAGGTCCCTTGTCATTGAGCTTAACATGGAATCGGGCAGCACTCAGTGATAAGAGAGAATTTCACCACTGTGGTATCACAATGGACTGAATAGTCTAACTGAGCCTGATATATCGGGCTGCCACATAACCTAACCTAACCTATATATAATTATGGACTGATATGGATCAATTTTTGCATGGTGATTTTTGCATGGACCACATAAAGGGTGATACGGTCAAAATTTGGTCAAGGGAAAACGCGTGTAAATCGGTGAAATCGTTTATTTAAAAAATCAAATTAAATTTCTTTTTCAAGTTCAATTAATATAAAATTCAGGAAAAATATTCAGTTAGGCTTTCGCTTTTCCAAATCCGAATTGTCGGGCCTCACGCTTGACACCTGCCATCAGATTTTGTACAGCCACCTTGTCCACCTTCTTCGCCGCAGTTTGCCTTGAACTGCTGCTCGTCTTTAGCAGTTTTTTGGTCTTCTTTAGGTTCCGCTTGACAATAGCCCAGTATGTCTCAATTGGGCGGAGCTCTGGCGTGTTGGGAGGGTTCTTGTCCTTGGGAACCACCTGTACGTTGTTGGCGGCATACCACTCCATGGCCTTTTTACCGTAGTGGCAAGATGCCAAATCCGGCCAAAACAGTACGGAACAACCGTGTTTCTTCAGGAAAGGCAGCAGACGTTTATTCAAACACTCTTTCATGTAATTTTCTTGGTTGACAGTCCCGGAAGCTATGAAAATGCTGCTTTTCAATCCACAGGTACAGATGGCTTGCCAAACCAGATATTTCTTAGCGAACTTTGACAGTTTTATGTGCTTGAAAATATCTGCTACCTTTCCCCTTCCTTTTGCCGTATAAAACTCCTGTTCCGGAAGCTGCTTGTAGTCGGCTTTGACGTAGGTTTCGTCGTCCATTACCACGCAGTCAAACTTCGTCAGCATCGTCGTGTACAGCTTCCGGGATCGCGCTTTGGCCGTCGTATTTGGTTTATCATCGCGATTTGAAGTCACTACCTTCTTGTTAGTCGATAGTCGGGCTCGTTTTTTGGCTCGATGCACGGTTGTAGACGATACACCCAACTTATTTGCGTCACCTTGGAGAGAGATGTTAGGGTTTCTTGAAACTACCGGCAACTCTCTTTGTCGTCTCAGCTGCTTCCGGTTTTCGGTTCGTTTCGATTTCCCCCCGATCCAGACTTCCTGGCTGTCGACAAACGTTCCCCAAATACTTTAATTACATTTGTAACGGTTGATTTGGGAACTTTTAGCGATTTTGCCAGCTTTGCGTGCGAGTAGCTCGGATTTTCGCGATGCGCGAGCAAAATTTTGATACGCTGCTCTTCTTGCTTGGACGGCATTTTGACAACTGAAGAGTGAATTCCAAAATCAAAATAGGAGCAACATTCTACACACACACACCTTCAAAATGAGGGGTGTTCAGGTTTTTTAAATGCAAAATTGAAAGAAATACGTCAAGCTTATATTGACCAAATTTTGACCGTATCACCCTTTACTAACATCACTTACCAAATTTCAACCGGATTGGATGAAATGTGTATCTACAGGAAGTTCCGAAAATCAAATCTTGGGATTGGTTTATATCAAACGGGTATGGGGCTATACCTAAAACTGGTCTGCCCATTTTCTATATACAATACGGCATCTACATAGCGACGATAGCTTCTTTCGTTTGAGTGATTTATATATCATCAGATCACAATGTGATAGATCAGTTCACAATCACAACCAAGACCCAGAATATATACACTTTTTGGGGTCTGACAAAGTCAGTATACCCCCAATATCTTACAACAACATCAAAATTGATCCGAAAAGTGAAGGCCAGATTTGATCGAAATTCAAGCCGCAATGGTAGAAAACTAACTCGTGAGATGCGAGATGCAATAAATATTTTGAAGTTCCAAAAATTTGGTTTTCTCCAAAGAGAAGCCATTCCAAATTGAGGAGCAAAATTATCGGGTTTACTTGTCAAAGAGGTTAGCTAAAAATCTACACCTTCGATTGGCTACACCTACTCAAAGTCTTTTCCTGTCTTTGAAACATGCTAAATATTCCCTTTCTGATATAGCAATCAGGGCGATTGAACTTCTATCTCCTCAATTGACTCAAAACGCGTGCCCTGATGTGGTCTCTTGAGTTTAGGGATATGACGACAGGTAAGCAAACATTAAAGCCATGTTTGGGAATACATTAGGAGGTGATTAGATCCACTTTGTATCAATTTTGAAAATCACAAAAAGTGGAATCATATATTTAAATTGAATCCCTAAAACCCACCCTAATGTATAATTTAAAAACAAATCTTAAAATAGCCACAGCAACTTAATGTCATCCGTTTAATTTACAATTCCCCATTTTACCACGATAATTATTTGCATTAATTGCCCCACATGAGTTGATACTGTTGAGGAATATCTTTAACTGTCTGAAGTGATGACTCGCTATGTGGGCTTATGCAAAAAAAAAAAGAAGTATGTGAAGGAAGTTTTAAGAAATTGATCATAAATTAAAGCATTTGTCTTGGATGTGAATTAAAGTAGATTATATTTGCAATAAACTTAATAAAACTCTTAGCAAGCAAAGGTCATAAATTTCGAAGAATTAAATTTATGATTATTTCCTTCACAAGAAATAAATTACGCAACTTCTTCAATTTAGTTATGGAAAGAATTAAAAATCATTTTCAAATTCAGTGGCAAACGTTGGAAATGAAATCAAGCGAAAATTAAATATATTTAACAGAATAAAATAAATGTAAATCATCTTATATAATAAAATAATTATTTCTCGTAAATCAAAGAAAAAACTTGGAGTTTGAATTTATAAAAATCTTCAATATAAAAATCTTCAACTATTTTGTAAAAAGAATTAAATTGAATTCAATTTTCTTATTTCGAGTGCATGCAGTTGGAGATAATAAACAGATAAATTGTTTTTTGATATTTGTATACCCTCCACCATAGGAGGGGGGATATATTAACTTTGTCATTCCGTTTGTAACACATCAGACTTACATTTCAGACTTACTCAATTTGAACCATGGACGTCGTGAATGGGCAGAATGGTTCCAAGAAATGGCAACAGTGGATGATCAATTTTCGAAGAAAATCATCTTCAGTGATGTGGCACATTTTCACCTCAGTGAATTCGTCAATAAACAGAATTTCCGCATTTGGGCGAGTAAGAATTCAAGAGTGATTGTCGAAAAACCAATGCACCCACAAAGAGTGACTGTTTGGTGCGGTTTATGGGCTGGCGGCATCATCGGGCCGTATTTTTTGCAAAATGAGGCCGGTCAGGCAGTTACTGTGAATGGTGTTCGCTATCGTGAGATGATAACGAATTGGAAGATATGGATGTGGACGATATGTGGTTTCAGCAGGACGGTGCCACTTGCCACACAGCTAACGAAACAATGGCTCTTTTGCGCAACAAATTCAATCGCCGTGTTATCTCACGTAATGGCGATGTCAATTGGCCGCCAAGATCATGTGATTTGACACCGTTGGACTTTTTTCTTTGGGGTTATTTGAAAGAAAAGGTGTACGTCGATAAGCCAGCAACAATTCAAGAGCTAAAGGATGAGATAATTCGGCACATTAACGGCATAGAACCTCCATTATGCCTCAGCGTCATCGAAAATTTGGACCATCGGATGAAGGTGTGCCACCGAGGTCGCGGCGCCCATTTGGCCGATATTTTGTTCCATACATAATTGAGTAATACCAATATATCATAATAAAATAAAATTACAATAATTTGGTAAATAGTTTGTGTTTTATTCAAAATCAACATCGGCCCTTGAAATTTTAACCACCCTTTATATTCTGGGTCGTGGTGAAATTCTGAATCGATCTAAGCATGTCCGTCAGTCCTTCCGTCCGTCTGTTGAAATCACGCTAACTTCCGAACGAAACTAGCTATCGACTTCAAACTTGGCACAAGTAGTTGTTATTGATGTAGGTCGGATGGTATTGCAAATGGGCCATATCGGTCCACTTTGACGTATAGCCCCCATATAAACGGACCCCCAGATTTGGCTTGCGTAGCCTATAAGAGTAGCATATTTCATCCGATCTGGCTGAAATTTGGTACATGGTGTAAGTATATGGTCTCTAACAACTATGCAAAAATTGGTCCATATCGGTCCAAAATTATATATAGCCCCCATATAAACCGATCCCCAGATTTATCCTCCGGAGCCTCTTGGAGGAGCAAAATTCACCAGATCCGGTTGAAATTTGGGACGTGGTGTTAGTATGTGGTCTCTAACAAACATGCAAGAATTGGTCCAAATCGGTCCATAATTATACATAGCCCCTATATAAATCGATCCAAAGATTTGACCTCCGGAAACTCTTGGAGGAGCAAAATTCATCCGATTCGGTTGAAATTTGGTACGTGGTGTTATATGGTCTCTAAGAACCATGCGAAAATTGGTCCATATCGGTCCATAATTATATATAGCCCCCATATAAACCGTTCCCCATGTTTGATCTCAGGAGCCTCTTGGAGAAGCAAAATTCATCCGACCCTGTTGAAATTTGCAACGTGGTGTTAGTATATGGCCGCTAATAACCGATCCCTAATCACACAAAAATTTGTCCACATCGGTTCATAATCATGGTTGCCACTCGAGCCAAAAATAATCTACCAAAATTTCTATAGAAAATTTTGTCAAAATTTTATTTCTGTAGAATATGTTGTCAAAATTTTGATTCTATAGAGAATGTTGTCAAAATTTTAATTCTATTGAAAATTTTGTCAAAATGTTATTTCTATAGAAAATTTTGTCGAAATTTTATTTCTATAGAAAATTTTGTCAAAATTTTATTTCTTTAGAAAATTTGGCAAAATTTTATTTCTATAGAAAATTTTGTTAAAATTTTATTTCTATAGAAAATTTTGTTAAAATTTTATTTCTATAGAAAATTTTGTTAAAATTTTACTTCTATAGAAAATGTTGTCCAAATTTTGCTTCTATAGAAAATGTTGTCAAAATTTTATTTCTATAGAAACTTTTATCAAAATTTTATTTCTATAGAAAATTTTGTCAAACTTACCACATATGGACTACCTTGCAATTTAGAAGACGGTGTTAGGAAGTTTTAAGGTACCTTGGCATCGGCAAGTTTTACCGCAACCCAAGTGGCACAACGGTAACACTGAATACAAGTTAAAATTAATTTACCGGGAATCCCCACTCTCTTAGCTAATGAAACCACCATGTGGTACAACACGAACTAAGATTACCTTTTATTTTCCCAAAGAAAAACTACTTTGCACTGAAACGAAATTTTAGACAAACGAAACAGCCCTTTTTTAAGAGCAAATAATCCGGAATTTAAGACAACCGAATCTACGACTTTTTACATTACAGGATTTTTTTTGCCTACACAAAAATTTTTTTTTTCAATCACGAAATTAATTGATCCAATTAATTTTTAATTGAAATGTCTTCAATCACAAAAATGATAGTATCAATCACAAAAGCTTATAAAAAAATTAATTGATACATCCATAAGCGTAGGAAGGCCTTTGGGGAGGAGGCTTAGTCCCCCAGAAAAATGTTAGCTCCCAAGAATTTGAAAACCTATTTACGACTTTCCATTGTTTTTATATAATTTTAAACAAGTAAATAAGTTCCGCTGAAGACTTTCATGGTAGCAGTTACCGATGGCAATATATAGTTTTATTTTTATATAAGTGAATATTTGAAGTCTCATACTTATGAAATAAAACTGTGGTTGAACTTATGATTTATGTTAAGTTCCTAAATTTATGTTTAGTTTAATAACTAAAACACCTTTAAAAAATTTTGTGATATTTTCGCAAATAAATAATGGGAAATGGGAACGTTTGATCTAAAATATTTTCAAAAATTCGCCATTTTTCTAGAATGGAATTAGCATTTGGTCGACATAATTTAAATAATTTGTATAATTTTATTAATTCTTATGTTTTTATTCTATTTGAAAGAAAAATTCCCCATTAAAATATGAAAAAAAACGAGTTAAAAAACATTGAATAAAAAAAATTCCCGTATAGTTAAAATAATTAACTTCTTTGTGAGGACATTTTTGCAAGTGCTTTTAAAGTTGTGCCTTTATAACAACTCCCAATTTTTTCTGGGAAAAGTGTGGAACTACTTTTAGTTGCTTTATTATAAATTAATTGTCTAGTTAAGCTGAAGTATGATTATAGTTTTTACGCTACGCTAATGGATACGCTACGCTAATGGATACAACTAATTTTTGTGAATGAATTTTGTTTCAATTAAAAATTGTATAAAATCAATCGAATTTTTAATTGAATGTTTTTAAAAATTCAAATAAAATCTTAATTGAAAAAAATTTCGTGATTTTTTTCTGTGTATTTTCAGGCGTCACAATTGTCCACTTGTGGGGTATATGTTACAGAAGCGATTTTTTTAGGGTGTTATTGTATTATATTTCAATTCTGCCTCCATAATTACCGCACAAAAGTTCATATCGGTCCGTAATTATTTCTTCCCAATATACAGTGGTCAAGAACTGAATATTTATGTATTTAATCGACCTTTCTTTTGTCTACTATATATCCCGCATGGACTAACTTACAATTTAGAAGATGATGTTAAGAAGTTTTAAGATGCCTTGCCATGACCGTCTTTAGTAGAAGTTTCTACGCAATCCATGGTGGAGGGTACATAAGATTCGGCCTGGCCGAACTTACGGTCGTATATACTTGTTTTTAATTAAATTGTTAATTGGAACAATTAATTGTTTAATAAAAGTCCCGAAATTTTTCACTGAAAAATGTGATTTTATAAATAATTTGTTTAAATAAAGACGTTACTATTTTCACTTTCACGAAAATTTGTCCAATTAAAGTTTATGATAATTTTCAAAACAAAACCCCCGTCACCATTCTATGGTGGTGGGTATAACAAGTAAGTAAAGTAGAAAGTCGGGCGGGGCCGACTATATCATACCCTAAACCACCGCTACTGAATTATTAAACATAAGCATTTGTGGGGTATCATTGAAAGAGGTTTGACAGACAGACGGACGGACACCAAGCGCTAGATCGACTCAGGAGGTGGGGTCTAAAATCAATATTTCTGGTAGGCACATTCTTTGGTTGATCAAAGTTATTATACCCTGACCACTATGTGGTTTAGGGTATAAATATTCAATTAAAAATTTAATTGATTAACAAATTTGTTAATTGAAACAATAATCCATCACTAAAATTATTTGTATCACTTAATTTTTAAATTGTATCAATTAATATTTTTAACTGACATTCAATTAATTTTTTAATTTCACTATCATTTCTGTGTTTGAAAACATTTCAATTAAAAACTAATTGGATCAATTAATTTCGTAATTGAAGACAAAAAATATTTTTTTGTGTATAACGTACAAAAAAATTATTAATGTCAAGAACATTTTCTCAAACATAATAATTCGATGAACTAAAATAGAATTAAATTGGCTTTAGTGCCATATAGAATTCAGTTTTTTGGAGTGTACTAAATTATCAGATCATTGATGCTAGTAAAGGCGCAGGAGCTTAAACCATTTTAAAACTTCTATAATGCTTATTTAGGAAACCTCATTTAGATTTTTAATGCATGAGTTAATCATCCTCGCCTCATTCATACAAACAAATCATTGCATCCACCCAGAAAAAAGTGACCCCTTCTTTAAGTTAAAATGAACTCATTGTGAAGAAAGTTGAACTTCGTATAGCGCCAAAGACATTTTTATTTGTTTGAACGATGTGATTTTTGTAGAAATTAGGAATAATGCATTCCATATATTAGTTAACATTTTCCTATATTTATATACCACTATACTACAGAATGAAAAAATTTAACTAATTTGAATTCATATATGGAATGATTTTATTGAAATTTTTTCATTCATTTCGACAAATCTTACACATTTGTGGTAAAACTTTTACTTCATAATTAGAACTGCTTACCTTCGTTTTTAAATACAATTTTATTTATTTCTATAAGCAATTTTATCTTCAATAAAAGACATGTTTTATTAATATATTGAATATATTTATTAAGAATCAACAGCATCGAATCTCTTTGAAATATTAGTTTATTATTCCACTATTTCCAATTTCCGTGTGATATTATCAACTGTAAAACGCACTTTTTCTTCTTCTTGTACTTTTCACTTTTAATAAGTTGCTGCCTAACGATTTTGTCCTCCTTTTACAATTTCAATACCTACAAATATAAAAAATCATAAAACATTTTTGTTCCAAAAGGTTAGCGTCACTGAATATTACCTGATAATTGAAGATTCCAAAATGAAGACAAATGAAAGGGTTGTTATTCTGCTGGTGTTTTCTTTCTTTATACACTATCACGCACATTGATAGATTTATTTAAAAACCCGAAAATTTTTCTCACTAATTTAAAATAACAAATATTTTATATATTTTATTTGTTATTTATTATATTATTTTACCATATTATTTTTTAACAATCTCTCCGTATACCAAAACAACGCGATTCCAACTAAAAAAACAACCGACGCGCAAATATATCGATTACACCCACGCGCAAATACATCGATTACGATGACAGGTATCGATTACAGGTAGACAATAGAAATTTAGGAAAATTTCCTATATTCTAACAAGTGTGTTACCTTAAGTTTTGAAAGGATTGCATACTTCTTAGTACGAATGAACTAAAATATTTTTCTATGCCAAGTGTTGTTCGTATGTATGAAAAACTTTCTATTATAAAGGAAGTCGCAATTATCATTTTATAAGAAATTTTACTAATTTTGAGGAAACTTGGTTTTAGTTCGGTTTTTGTTTATTTTTACGAATGCTTTGTTATCGGTGAATAAAATTTTCTTTTTCAGTAGTAAATTCTTATACCCAGCGAAGAAAATAGTATGAGTAAAATTCCATGCCTTATTCTAGTTAATGAACTATTCCTAACTGCTTGCAGTTTAGGATTTTTTTACTGAAACGAGTAAATTTTATTATTTTTCACAAAAATTTACCTTAATGGAAATAAAATGGATAAACTATATTGATGAAAATTTTTTCCTTTAGTTTCGAAGGCACTTTTTTCTGGGTGTCCCTGCGTTATTTCTAAAATTTAACAATTCCTGCGAATTTCATCAGAGTTTACTCAATTCAGGAAGCTTTTAATTAAATGCTACTCTAACACCACATTACCATTTCAAACAAACCCCTGCTGCGTTACCTATTAAAGCTGAATGGCACGTTCCATTCTCGTCGGCCGCGGTAACTTTTTATGCCAGCTGTTGCTTAAAACTAACAACAAGAAGAAATCACCAAAAAAACATAACTCGTTTGAAATTTAAGGGTAACCTTTTGGTAAAAGGCAATAATAACAATTAGAATCACACTCACTATTCCTGTTCCCTTTATAGTACAAAAATAAAAAAAATTACAAACATACATATCCAGATGTTAACAACATCATCAACATTCAAAGGTAGGAAGTTCTTCCTTAGATACCTTCAACTAGAGTCCATCCACGCAAGGCACATGGAAATGTTTAGAAACATGTAGAACATACAGATGTAGATAAATAAAATCTTTAGTAAGGTTTTGGATGAAATCGAATTGATGTAGGGTTCATTTGGGGCTTTGCCATGTAGGAGAGTGGGTTAAGAATCAACGATGGTAGTATTAACATTTTTGGGTTGCAAGAAATATGAAATGCTTAAGAGAAGACACGGTGCACAGTGCTTCGAAAGCGGCAAAAAATATGTGTTCCGATTTTTATTCTAACTTCTGTTTTTGTGATATCGACCTTTGAATGCAAAAATAAATTTTGCTATAATTGACTAGAACTATTTTTAAAAAATATTAGAATATTATTTTTTTGTCGAAAATGGGGTAAAAAAGAACGAAGGGTCCGATTTTAGACAAGTTCAATATTTTGTGTAGGTATTGGTGAGGGTTTTTGAAGTAAAAACACGTATATAAGGCAGTAAGTTCGGCTAGGCCAAATCTTATGTACACTCCACCA
Organism: Haematobia irritans; assembly: GCF_050003625.1. Lineage (NCBI taxonomy): Eukaryota > Metazoa > Arthropoda > Insecta > Diptera > Muscidae > Haematobia > Haematobia irritans. Next base: position 46,213,306 of record NC_134401.1, on the reverse strand, counting down.
TGGATTGCGTAGAAACTTCTATGTTACTAAAGACTGTCATTTTATATAGAAATAAAATTTTGATAAAATGTTCTATAGAAATAGAAATTTTGACAAAATTTTCTATAGAAATAGAAATTTTGACAAAATTTTCTATAGAAATAAAGTTTTGATAAAATTTTCTATAGAAATAAAATTTTGACAAAATTTTCTATAGAAATAAAATTTTGACAAAATTTTCTATAAAAATAAAATTTTGACAAAATTTTCTATAGAAATAAAATTTTGACCAAATTTTCTATACAAATAAAATTTTGACAAAATTTTCTACAGAAATAAAATTTTGACAAAATCTTCTATAGAAATAAAATTTTGAAAAAATTTTCTATAGAAATAAAATTTTGACAAAATTTCTTATAGAAATAAAATTTTGGCAAAAATTTCGATAGAAATAAATTTTGACAAAATTTTCTATAGATATAAAATTTTGACGAAATTTTCTATAGAAATAAAATTTTGACAAAATTTTGAATAAAATAAAATTTTGACAAAATTTTCTATAGAAATAAAATTTTGACAAAATTTTCTATAGAAATAAAATTTTGACAAAATTTTCTACAGAAATAAAATTTTGACAAAATTTTCTATAGAAATAAAATTTTGACAAAATTTTCTACAGAAATAAAATTTTGACAAAATTTTCTATAGAAATAAAATTTTGACAAAATTTTCTACAGAAATAAAATGTTGACAAAATTTTCTATAGAAATAAAATTTTGACAAAATTTTCTATAGAAATCTAATTTTGATAAAATTTTCTATAGAAATAAAATTTTGATAAAATTTTCGATACAAATAAAATTTTGACAAAAATTTCTATAGAAATAACATTTTGATAAAATTTTCTATAGAAATAACATTTTGATAAAATTTTCTATAGAAATAAAATTTTGAAAAAATTTTCTATGGAAATAAAATTTTGACAAAATTTTCTATAGAAATAAAATTTTGATAAAATTTTTTATAGAAATAAGATTTTGATAAAATTTTCTATACAAATAAAATTTTGACAAAAAATTTCTATAGAAATAAAATTTTGACAAAATTTTCTATAGAAATAAAATTTTGACAAAATTTTCTATAAAAATAAAATTTTGACAAAATTTTCTATAGAAATAAAATTTTGACCAAATTTTCTATACAAATAAAATTTTGACAAAATTTTCTACAGAAATGAAATTTTGACCAAATCTTCTATAAAATAAAATTTTGACAAAATTTTCTATAGAAATAAAATTTTGACAACATTTTTTATAAATATAAAATTTTGACAAAATTTTCTACAGAAATAAAATTTTGGTAGATTATTTTTGGCGATATGGACCAATTTTTGTGTGATTGGCCATCGGCTATATATAACTATAAACCGATATGGACCAATTTTTGCATAGCATGTTAGCGGCCATATACTAGCGCAATGTACCAAATTTCAACCGAATCGGATGAATTTTGCTCCTCAAAGAGGTTCCAGAGGTCAAATCTGGGGATCGATTTATATGGGGGCTATATATAATTATGGCCCTATATGGACAAATTTTTGCATGGTTGTCAGAGACCATATACTGACACCATGTACCAAATTTCAACTGGATCGGATGAATTTTGCTCCTCCAAGAGGCTTCGCAAGCCAAATCTGGGGGTCGGTTTATATGGGAGCTATACGTAATAGTGGTCCGATATGGCCCACTTGCAATACCATTCGACCTACATCAATAACAACTACTTGTGCCAAGTTTCAAGTCGATAGCTTGTTTCGTTCGGAAGTTAGCGTGATTTCAACAGACGGACGGACATGCTCAGATCGACTCAGAATTTCACCACGACCCAGAATATATATACTTTATGGGGTCTTAGAGCAATATTTCGATGTGTTACAAACGAAATGACAAAGTTAATATACCCCCCATCCTATGGTGAAGGGTATAAAAATAAATTTGAGTAAATTAAAATGTTGAAAATTTTTTAAATTTTTGGGATTTTTCTACCCAAAAATATTTTACAAAGGATATTTTACAAAGGACGTCAAAAAAATTATATCTCTCAAATTTGTTCTCACACTATTTTTTTGGTTTATTGTGGAGGTATTGGATGAAACTCCAAAAATTCTGCTATTATTGATATTTTGCTAATTTTGAAAATGTAGCGTCAATTTTGCAAAATTTCACTCACCATGATTTGCAAATTTCAAGATCAATCTATAACCAACGAACGGACATTTGCTATTTGTGTTATCTCACCACTCTATGCAATCAGATAGTATTGATAACTTTGTATTTTTCTTACACACAAAAAAAAATTCTGTCTTCAATCTTCGTGATTGAAGTATCAATTGCAATTTTAACTGGACATTAAAAATGATAGTATCAATTGCAATTTTAACTGGACATTAAAAAAATACTCGATTAAAAAATTAACTGATTTCATTAGCAAATTCCAATTAATTTTTTAATTAATTTTAATTAAAAATTTAATTGATGTTGATTGCAAACCTCAATTATTTTTTTCATTAAAAACGTAACTATTTTCAATTACTTTCTGGCTGATGCACTTAGTGTTTGTAGTTTGATTAAAATTTGGATTGTTTGAAATAAATTTTTAGTTAAAAATTTAAAAAAAAAATCCACCATTTATTTTAATTGGCTTAGTATGATTAAAAAGTTAATAGTATTAATTAATTTTTTAATTAAAACATTTTAAATTTTCAACCATTGACTTAATTAACTTAATGTTTCTATCTTGATAATGTTTCTATCTTAATTGTATCAATTAATTTATTAATTGAAAAAAAATTTCAACATTAATTAATCAACTTTTTAATTGGAAATATTTTGGTGATATTTTTTTTCTGTGTAGATTTGACCATCAACAAGTCCCTTCAAAGTTTCGCTTTCCTACGATGCCTCCTTCTATTTTTGTCCACGCATTGTAGTAAAAAAAACTAAATTTGTTTTTGCGATTCAATATCTGAAAACTCAATGAAGATCAATGCGAACTACATTTCTAAAACCGCTCACATTTTCTCAGTAATTGAGTGTAATTTCTACAATTCCCAATTGCACCTCGTACATATGCTTCATGCTTCACTCATATGCTGGTTCTTCAATATGTTAGCAATGTGTGGTACGCTGGGATATCATCAATGTGGGCACAAAAGCTGGAACAATTGATAGGAACAATCGTTACTCATTTACAATGTGACCATCTTCTTCCATATGGATACGAATCAGGCAGAAATACAACAAGGCAGCAGGCATGTAGGTTTAATTATATAAATCTTGAAATGTCATGGATTATTTGTTATGCCCCTTTGCCCAGCTGTATTTATACTGTGTGGAATATAGATATTGTTTTTTTTTTTTTTTTGAAATAATGATTGTGAGCGAATTGTTGCTGAATAGCAAGATAAGTTGGGTGTTGTCTCGGGTAAATAGGAAGCTATATTTGACTCATATGAGGGATTGTATTCACAGTTGTCACACGTACCAAAAAATAATCTACCAACATTTGTAGACAATTTCCCAAATTTAAAAAATCTTATTTTGAAAATTTTCGATAAAAAATTTTGTGGTTAGAATGAAAAAAAATTTTTCTTCGAAAAAAAAATGTTTTATTATTATATTTTAGCAGTTTATGTACTATACTACTACTAGGCTCAAATTTGGGTATATACCATAAATATCGCTTGACTTGTAAATGGGTCGAATTTTCAATGTTTTTTTTTAACTTGTATCCTCAAGGGAACTGAATAGTTTAAGTGAGCCTGAAATGTAATCGGGCTGTCACTTTAACCTAACCTAACATACCAAAAAGGAGAACTAACAATGGATTTTGATAGTATGCAATAACACGAAAATAAAAGTTTTAAATACACTGAATTGATAGAAAATTTATAGAAAAAAAATTATTTCTGTAGAAACTTTTTTCAAAAATTTATTTCTATAGAAAAATTTGTCAAAATTTTATTTCTATAGAAAATTTTGTCAAAATTTTATTTCTGTAGAAAATTTTGTTAAAATTTTATTTCTGTAGCAAATTTTGTCAAAATTTTATTTCTATAGAAAATGTTGTCAAAATTTTATTTCTATAGAAAATTTTGTCAAAATTTTATTTCTATAGAAAATTTCGTTAAAATTTTATTTCTATAGAAAATTTTGTCAAAACTTTATTTCTATAGAAAATTTTTTCGAAAATTTATTTTTATAGAAACTTTTGTCACGATTTTATTTCCAAAGAAAATTTTCTCAAAACTTTATTTCTAAGAAATTTTTTTCAAAAATTTATTTCTATAGAAAATTTTGTCAAAATTTTATTTCTATAGAAAATTTTGTCAAAACTTTCTTTCTGTAGAAAATTTTGTCAAAATTTTATTTCAAAAGAACATTTTCTCAAACTTTTATTTCTATAGAAATTTTTTTCAAAAATTTATTTCTATAGAAACTTTTGTCAAGATTTTAATTCCAAAGAAAATGTTCTCAAAATTTTATTTCTATAGAAAATTTTTTCAAAATTTTATTTCTATAGAAAATTTTGTCAAAATGTTATTTCTATAGAAAATTTTGTCAAAATTTTATTTCTATAGAAAATTTTGTCAAAATTTTATTTCTATAGAAAACGTTGTCAAAATTTTATTTCTTTAGAAAATTTTGTCAAAATTTTATTTCTATAGAAAATTTTGTCAAAATTTTATTTATATAGCAAATTTTGGCAAAATTTTATTTCTATAGAAAATTTTGTCAAAATTTTATTTCTATAGAAAATTTTATCAAAATTTTACTTATATAGCAAAATTTTGTCAAAATTTTTTTCTATAGAAAATTTTCTCAAAATTTTATTTCAAAAGAAAATTTTGTCAAAATTTTATTTCTGTAGAAAATTTTGTCAAAATTTTATTTCTATAGAAAATTTTGTCAAAATTTTATTTCCAAAGAAAATGTTCTCAACATTTTATTCCTTAGAAAATGTTGTCAACATGTTATTTCTATAGAAAAATTTGTCACCATTTTATTTCTGTAAAAGATTTTATCAAAATTTTATTTCTATAGAAAATTTTATCAAAAATTTGTTTCTTTAGAAAATTTTGTCAAAATTTTATTTCAAAATAACATTTTCTCAAACTTTTATTTCTATAGAAATTTTTTTAAAAAATTTATTTCTATAGAAACTTTTGTCAAGATTTTATTTCCAAAGAAAATGTTCTCAAAATTTTATTTCTATAGAAAATTTTTTCAAAAATTTATTTTTATAGAAAATTTTGTCAAAATTTTATTTCTATAGAAAATGTTGTCAAAATTTTATTTCCAAAGAAAATGTTCTCAAAATTTTATTTCTATAGAAAATTTTCTCAAAAATTTATTTCTATAGAAAATTTTCTCAAAATTTTATTTCTATGGAAAATTTTTCCCAATTTTTTTTTTTTGTATAGAAAATTTTGTCAAAATTTTATTTCTATAGAAGATTTTGTCAAAAATTTTTTTCTATAGAAAATTTTGTCAACATTTTTTTCTAAAGAAAATTTTGGCAAAATTTTATTTCTATAGAAAATTTTCTCAAACTTTTATTTCTATAGAAAATGTTGTCAACATTTTATTTCTATAGAAAAATTTGCCAAAATTTTATTTCTATAGAAGATTTGCTCGAAATTTTATTTCTATAGAAAATTTTCTCAAAATTTTGTCAAAATTTTATTTATATAGCAAATTTTACAAAATTGTATTTCTATAGAAAATATAGTCAATATTTTATTTCTATAAAACATTTTGTCTAAATTTTATTTCTATAGAAAATATTGTCAACATTTTATTTCTATAAAAAATTTTGTCAAAATTTTATTTCTATAGAATATTTTAACAAAATTTTATTTATTTAGAACATTTTATAAAAATTTTATTTCTATAGAAAATTTTATCAAAATTTTATGTATATAGCAAATTTTGTCAAAATTTTATTTCTATAGGAAATTTTATAAAAATTTTATTTATATAGCAAATTTTGCCAAAATTTTATTTATATAGCAAATTTTTTCAAAATTTTATTTCTATAGAATGTTTTATCAAAATTTTATTTATATAGCAAATTTTGTCAAAATTTTATTTCTATAGAAAATTTTGTCAAAATTTTATTTCTATAGAAAATTTTGTCAACATTTTATTTCTATAGAAAATTCTGTCAAAATTTTATTTCAAAAGAACATTTTCTCCAAAGTTTATTTCTATAGACCACTGCGGAATATTCTGAACGCGCCATGGTATGTTAAAAACGATGTTATCCACAACGATCTTAACGTTCTACAAGTAAAAGATGAAATCAAACGCTTCTCCGCGAAGTACCTAACAAGGCTAAGTAATCATCCTAATATACTTGCAATATGTCTCCTAGATTACAGAAATGAAATAAGACGATTAAAAAGATTGCACGTTTTGGACATCCCTTTCCGTTGATGTAAATATAAATATTGTAAAATATATTAATGTTAGTGATTTCATTTTCTGAAATGAAATACTACCTGTCATTTGTAAATTTATCATGTACCTCAATATTGTATATCAAAATTGCTTATTATCTTTGTATAGTTTGCATATAAATAAATAGATATTAAAAAAAAAGTTTAAAAAAGAAAACCAAAGAAATAAGTAAAATTTACGGATTTTGTTCAGTGTATTTTATTGGATTTTATATGGGATTATGGAAATGACGTCATATTTGGGGTGCTAACTATTGTACAATATTAGCTCTAAACCTAATACTAAACTTATTTTCCGTTCATAAAAGGAAAGCTTATTTGTTGTGTCACTGCAATGATTTTTTTGTTTTATAATTTGCAACATATTTGATTCCATTAAAGCCCACTAGAACCAGTGATTGAAAAAAAAAAACTTTTCAAAATTAAATCAAAAATCAATCAACAACTTTATTTCAATTAATCCATAATGGCAATTTATATTCGTTCCAATATTTGTTCTACTTAAACATTTTATCCATCATTAATACCATTACTCATAGTTGAATGAGGTGGCTAATAAATACTTTTGCTAAACTCATAAATTTTGTCTATTTTAAATGGGTATTTCCACAATTACCTAGTTCACGCAATGGCCCATTTGAGAACCGTTTTGCCTAACCTTCTTGGTAAGAAGTAATACGAAAAAATCCAAAAAATATGTGTACAAGGTTAAAAACGATTGTGCAAAAACTTTCTCAGCATATTTTTTTATTTCCTATGAAAATGTGCGTGACCATAAACAAACGAAAGCCACCAAAAAAACCAAATTTTTCCCCCCAAAATTTACTTTTGCTGAGTTTGCTACTATGCGTGGCTAGTTTGTTTATTTACCCAACCATTTGCCCATCATTCAATACTTGTGAATAAATATTTGTTGATAAACAAATTTTTATGTTTACAAAAAACAATCATCATATTTCAATCAGCAACAAAAATAAAGTGTCTTATCATTGTCAACACCTTTTTGTTTTAAGTGAAATGCAAACATTTTCAAAGATGTGGGAAAGGATTGAAGTGTGGTTTGGCTTAGTGAAATAGGATACAATACATTTTTTTAATAAAATATGGCCCACAAATGAGGCCCCACAGGTTAGATAGCTTTTGTGGTATTATATACAAATTTTCTCTGGAAATAAAATTTTGACAAAATTTAATATTTTGACAAATTTTTCTATAGAAATAAAATTTTGAGAAAATTTTCTATAAAAATAAAATTTTGTAAAAATTTTTTAAAGAAATAAAATTTTAATAAAATTTTCTAAAGAAATAAAATTTTGATCACATTTTCTATAGAAATAAAATTTTGATAAAATTTCCATAGAAATAAAATCTTGACAAAATGTTCTATAAAAATAAAATTTTGATAAACTTTTCTAAAAAAAATTTGACAAAATTTTCAATAGAAATAAAATTTGACAAAATTTTCTATAGAAATTAAATTTTGACAAATTTTTCTATAGAAATAAAATTGTAACAAAATTTTCTATATAAAATAAAATTTTGATAAAATTTTCTATATAAAATAAAATTTTCCATAGAAATAAAATTTTGACAATATTTTCAAAGGAGATAAAATTTGCCAAAATTTTCTATAGAAATAAAATTTTGACAATTATTTCTATAGAAATTAAATTCTGACAAAATTTAATATATAAAATAAAATTTTGATAAAATTTCCTATAAAAATAAAATTTTGATAAAATTTCCTATAAAAATAAAATTTTAACAAACTATTCAATACAAATAAAATTTTGAGAACATTTTCTATCAAAATAAAATTTTGAAAAAATTTTCTATAGAAATAAACTTTTAACAAAATATTCAATAGAAATAAAATTTTGATGAAATTTTCTACAGAAATAAAATTTTGACGAAATTTTCTACAAAAATATAATTTTGACAAAATTTTCCATAGAAATAAAATTTTGATAAAATTTTCAATAGAAATAAAATTTGACAAAATTTTCTATAGAAATTAAATTTTGACAAATTTTTCTATAGAAATAAAATTTTGAAAAAATTTTCTATACAAATAAAATTTTGAGAAAATTTTCTTTAGAAACAAAATGTTAACAAACTATTCAATAGAAATAACATTTTGACAAAAATTTTTATAGAAATTAATTTTTAACAAAATTTATAATTTATATATATAATTTCTATAGAAATAAAACATTGACAAAATTTTCTAAATAAAATAAAATTTTGATAAAATTTCCTATAAAAATAAAATTTTGACAAATTTTTCTATAAAAATAAAATTTCTATAGAAATAAAATTTTGCTAAAATTTCCAATAGAAATAAAATTCAGACAAAATTTTCTATATAAAATAAAATGTTTATAAAATTTCCTATAAAAATAAAATTTTTACAAAATTTTCTATAAAAATAAAATTTTGATAAAATTTTCTATAGAAATAAAATTTTAAGAAATTTTTCTATAGAACTAAAATCTTGACAAAATTTTCTATATAAATAAAATTTTACCAAAATTTTGTATATAAAATAAAATTTTGATAAAATTTCTTTAAAAAAATAAAATTTTCTTAAAATTTTCAATAGAAATAAAATTTTGACAGAATTTTCTATAGAAATAAAAAGTTGACAGACTTTTCTATAGGAATAAAATTTTGATAAAATTTTCTAGAGAATAAAATTTTGCTAAATTTTCTATATAAATAAAATGTTGACAACATTTTCTATATAAAATAAAATTTTGACAAAATTTTCGATACAAATTAAATTTTGACCAAATTTTCTATATAAATAAAATTTTGACAAAATTTTCCATAGAAATAACATTTTGACAAAATTTTCTATAGAAATAAAATTTTTACAAAATTTTCTATAGAAATAAAAATTTGACAAAATTTTCTATAGAAATAAAATTTTGCAAAATTTTCTATTGGAATAAAATCTTGATCCAATTTTCTATATAAAATAAAATTTTGATAAAATTTCCTAAAAAAATAAAATTTTGTTAAAATTTTCTATAATATAGAAATAAAATTTTGATAAAATTTTCTAGAGCAATAAAATTTTGCAAAATTTTCTATATAAATTAAATTTTGACCAAATTTTCTATTTCTAAATTTTGAAAAATTTTCCATAGAGATAAAATTTTGACAAAATTTTCTATAGAAAAAAATTTTGGCAAAATTTTCTATAGAAATAAAATTTTGATAAAATTTTCTATAGAAATAAAATTTTGCAATATTTTCTATAGAAATGTTTTATTTTTGCGAAATTATCTATAGAAATTAAATTTTTGTTAAATTAAAAATTTGTTAAAATTTTCAATAGAAATAAAGTTTTGTTAAGATTTTCTATAGAAATAAAATTTTGATACAATTTTCTAAAGAAATAAAATTTTGATCAAATTTTCTATAGGAATAAAATTTTGATAAAATGTCCTATAGAAATAAAATTTTGATCAAATTTTCTATAGAAATAAAATTTTGATAAAATGTCCTATAGAAATAAAATGTTGACAAAATTTCCTATACAAATAAAATTTTGACCAAATTTTCTATATAAATAAAATTTTGACAAAATTTTCAATAGAAATAAAATTTTGTTAAAATTTTCTATAGAAAAAAATTTTGTTAAAATTTTCAATAGAAATAAAATTTTGTTAAAATTTTCTATAGAAATAAAATTTTGATCAAATTTTCTATAGAAATAAAATTTTGATAAAATGTCCTATAGAAATAAAATGTTGACAAAATTTCCTATACAAATAAAATTTTGACAAAATTTTCCATAGAAATAAAATTTTGACAAGATTTTCTATAGAAATAAAATTCTGACAAAATTTTCTATATGTAAAAAAAATGTTTGATCAAATTTCCTAAAAAAAAATTAATAAAATTTTCAATAGAAATAAAATTTGAGTTTGGCAAAGGAAAAGAGATATGCTGGCAAATTTGTTTAGGCAGTAGCCGACTATCAAACCCTTTTTCGGGAGGTTCAAGTGTAGTTCACTTTGGGTTGAGTGAATTACCCGAATTTATTCTGATAATTGGTTGATAGTTTTGCTGCAAGTAGAGGATGCTGATAAGGAATGTGGTAATTCCGAAACAGCTGTACATCCAACCATCTTGCAGTCTAGAGGGCTTTGCCCAAATAAATTTGACAAGCATACTTTTCCTCTGTTGGTTAAGCTACACTTTTAGTTTAGTCAATGCATGGCTTTAAGCTGAGATCAAAAACAACAATAACGATTGAAGAGAAGCCAACAATAACAAACAAAACGAAATAAAATTTTGACAGAATTTTCTATAGAACTAAAATTTTGACAAAATTTTCTAGAGAAATAAAATTTTGACAAAATTTCCTATAGAAATAAAATTTTGACAAAATTTTCTATAAAAAAGTTTGATTTTTTTGAGCATGCTTTAAGAATTCATTTTCTCTTTTAATTTCAGTACATAAAACATGGCATTTGTAAATCCATGGCACTACACAAAAATCAACTGTTAATTAGTTTCTTTGACATCAATAATCTATAAAGCAAAATGTATCCTGGGAACCATAATGGAGATCGTATTTACTTATTTTAAGTTCAAATGACCCACATTCCATTTTACCATAGAAACGATTAAAAGGAAGCCATAATCGCATTTTGAATACATTTATTTGGAACATCAGACACATGTGATTCATCACACATCTGTGTATATCCTTTTATTATCCTTAGGGCAAATACAAGAACCTCTTCGCATTGCATGCATGCAAGTAACCTCAATGATGGGTAATTTGAAACCACAATGAGAAATAAGACCAATACGACGAAATGTGTTTGACTTCAAAAATTTCCTTATTTGGGCAGTTGAAAAAAATACCTGCGTAGCACTTGAAACCAACGAAACATCAAGGACAAATATTCTGAAGGAGTGTTTGGATAGAGGTTATCGAGTTACCAAAGAGATATTTAATATATAATTCATTTCCATAATGTAAATTTGACATTTTTCGGTTGAACAACAGTTTGATTAGTAAATTTCAAGGGTTTGTGTCATTTCGACGGCATGAATCATGACATGAAAGGCTTCCTAAGCAGCTACATCAATTATGTTCAAAAGGAAGTAAAAGAAACTTTAAGAGAACGGAAATGCAAAGCCTTGCATTGCAACTACACTCGAAGGCGAAGAAGGAAGTGGAAATACCTTTTGAGCATTTAAATGGCTTCATTGTAAATTTTTGGATGTAGTGACGACGATTATGACGAATACAAGAAACTGTCTTTTTGGGTGATTCATACTTAATTTTCACTTAGTACAAATAATTAAACTAATAGGTGATATGGTAAATAAGTGATTACACATTAAGTGATCATATGCTTTAAATACAGTACATATTTCATGGCCGAGGGTATGCCTGGAATGAAGGACTTTCCTCCTAGGATGCCAGTTAATAAATGGTTTTTATGGTTTTAGTAGGCTCACATACAAAATTACAGTGTAATGAGAGATTTTGCAGGGTAAGCCATAGATGCTAATTGGGGGATTTATCTCATAGGAAGAATTTGTGCTCGATTTTGATTGAATTTTCAAAATTTCAATAAAAACTACAAAAATTAATTGAGTCAACTATTTTTTTTAATTAAAACAAAATCAAAGACAAAACTGATTTGTGTCAATAATTTTTTTTATTTTACCATTTACTTTTTTTACTTGAAATTGATATCAATTTATTTCGCGTTTGAAAACAAAAACAATGTTTTTCTGTGTACTACATCAAAGTACATATAAGCATATTTTTAACATAACGTGTTATACAATTTCATAAATTTGGTTTTAATTTCTGATACTTACAATTTAAATAAATCTAAGTAATTGTCAAATTAAAATCGCTCACCTGAAATGATAAAAATAAAAATAAAGCAAATTAAATATATTTTTAAATATTTGATATGTAAGGCAATAAAGTAAATGGCTACCCAGCAAAAAAATTTGGAAGTTCTTCTATATGCACAAAACGCACTTCCAAAAATGTCCTCCCAAAGATGTTCTTTATATTAACTGCTCAAGAAGTTCATTTGAGTCAATTTTTTATAACTGTTTTTTTATAGTTTTAATGTGAAATTTAAAATTTTTAATTTCAAATAGTCTAAAAACAGATTAAGAATTAATAAAATGGTACAAATTTTTTAAATTTGGCCGAAAAAGATGCTAAATCCATTCTAGAAAAATTGCGAATTTTTTAAAATATTTGATGTCAACGTTCCAGACAAGCGTTAGACTGCATTCAAAATCATAAAAAATTTAAAAAAATTATTTATTTGTCAAAATATCACAAAATTTCTTAATTCACATCCTAAACTCTAAATTTGCATCACACCTTAAAAAGTGATGCGAGTTTAGAGCACAGGCTATTGAAATGGTGGCCATCCGTCCTATGATAAGTCCATGTTAAATTCATCGCTTCTCCGTCAATTTTGCACCACTTTCGGATCCAAAAAGAACATTTCACCACTTTTTTGCTTTACGCTTTTTTTGGTGGTTATGTATACATTTTTTTGTTCAAAAGCAAAAAATTTTGGAAATAATATAAAATTTTCGAATTGGCTATTATTATAAAAAACAAGGCAACTTTCTTAAAGCATAATAATTCCATGAACTAAAATAGAGCAAAACTCGGTTTACTGTCACTAAAGGGTTCACGATTTCCTAAAATCAAAAATGTTTTCTGTACTCCAAGGACATACGACTCAAAGACATATGACTTTAACGGACGCAATTTCTAAGATTCGAGTCCTAAATTTAATGAAAATATTTTTTAAACAAAGATTATAAACATTTTTTTATTAGTATTCTAAATATATTTGTTTTTAATATTCAGTAAATAGCAAAATTTTAACAAAATTTTCTACAGAAATAAAATTTTAATAAAAATTTCTATAGAAGTAAAATTTTTCTAAAACTTTCTATAGAAATAAAATTTTGATAATTTTTTTCTATAGAAATAAAATGTTAACAAAATTTTTTATAGCAATAAAACTTAAACAAAATTTTCTATAGAAATAAAATTTTTACAAAATTTTCTATAGGTACAAAATTTTGATATTTTCTATAGAAATAAAATTTTGACACAATTCCCTGTACAAATAAACTTTTAACAAAATTTTCTATAGCACTAAAATTTTGACAAAATTTTCTGCAGAAATAAAATTGTAACAAAATTTTAAATAATATAAATTTTAAAAAATATAAATAAAATTTTGACAAAATTTTCTACAGAAATAAAATGTTGATAAAATTTTCGATAGAAATAAAATGTCTTCTATAGAAATAAAATTTTAATAAAAATTCCTATAGAAATAGAATTTTAACAAAATTTTCTATAGAACTAAAAGTTTAAAAAAATTTTCTATTAAAATATAATGTTAATAAAATTTTCTATAAAAATAAAATTTTGATAAAATTTCTATAGAAATAAAATTTTTATAAAACTTTCTATAGAAATAAAATTTTGATAATATTTTCTATAGAAATAAAATTTTAACAAAATTTTCTATAGAAATAAAATTTTAACAAAATTTTCTATAGAAATAAAATTTTTACAAAATTTTCTATAGAAATAAAATTTTCTATAGAATAAAATTTTAATAAAATTTTAAAGAGAAATACAATTTTAACAAATTTTCTATAGAAACAAAATTTTGATATTTTCTATAGGAATAAAATTTTGACAAAATTTATTGTACAAATAATTTTTTAACAAAATTTTCTATAGAAATAAAATGTTGACAAAATTTTCTACAGAAATAAAATTGTAACAAAATTTTAAATAATATAAATTTTAAATAATATAAATAAAATTTTGACAAAATTTTCTACAGAAATAAAATGTTGATAAAATTTTCGATAGAAATAAAATGTCTTCTATAGAAATAAAATTTTAATAAAAATTTCTATAGAAATAGAATTTTAACAAAATTTTCTATAGAACTAAAAGTTTAAAAAATTTTTCTATTAAAATAAAATGTTAATAAAATTTTCTATAAAAATAAAATTTTGATAAAATTCCTATAGAAATAAAATTTTTATAAAACTTTCTATAGAAATAAAATTTTGATAATATTTTCTATAGAAATAAAATTTTAACAAAATTTTCTATAGAAATAAAATTATAACAAAATTTTCTATAGAAATAAAATTTTTTTATAGAGAAATAAAATTTTAACAAAATTTTCAAGAGAAATAAAATTTTAACAAATTTTCTATAGAAATAAAATTTTGATATTTTCTATAGAAATAAAATGTTGACAAAATTTCCTGCACAAATAAACTTTTAACAAAATTTTCTATAGAAATAAAATTTTGACAAAATTTTCTACAGAAATAAAATTTTAACAAAATTTTCTATAGAATAAAATTTTGACAAAATTTTCTACAGAAATAAAATGTTGATAAAATTTTTTATAGAAATTAAATTTTAACACAATTATCTATAGAAATAAAATTAAAAAAAAATCCTATAAAAATAGAATTTTAACAAAATTTTCTATAAAAATAAAATTTTAACAAAATTTTCTATGGAAATAAAATGTTAATAACATTTTCTGTAAAAATAAAAATAAAATTTTTATAAAACTTTCTATAGCAATAAAATTTTGATAATTTTTTCTATAGAAATAAAATGTTAACAAAATTTTCTATAGAAATAAAACTTTAACAAAATTTTCTATAGAAATAAAATTTTTACCAAACTTTCTATAGATGCAAAATTTTGATATTTCATATAGGAATAAAATTTTGACAAAATTCCTTGTACAAATAAACTTTTAATAAAATTTTCTATAGAAATAAAATTTTGACAAAATTTTCTGCAGAAATAAAATTGTAACAAAATTTTCTATAGAATAAAATTTTGACAAAATTTTCTATAGAAATATAGTGTTGATAAAATTTTCTATAAAATTAAATTTTAACAAAATTATCTATAGAAATAAAATTTTAATAAAAATTCCTATAGAAATAGAATTTTAACAAAATTTTCTATAGGAGTAAAATTTTTATAAAACTTTCTATAGAAATAAAATTTTGATAATATTAATATAATATGTAAAACTAAATGTATTTCTTTAGAAATTTTTATCAAAATTATATTTCTATAAAAATGGTTTATCAAAATATTATTTATAAAGAAAATTTTGTTAAAATTGTATATCTATAGAAAATTTTATTTATGTTATATAGAAAAATTTGTTTCTATAGAAAATTTCGTAAAAATTTTAACACAATTTTCTATATAAATAAAATTATCACAGAATTTTCTATAAAACTAAATTTTATCAAAATTTTGATTAAATTTTATATAGAAATAAAATTTTGACAAAATTTTCTATACAAATAAAATGTTAGCAAAATTTTATATAGAAATAAAATTTTAACAAAATTTTCTACAGAAGCAAAATTTTGATATTTTCTATAGGAATAAAATTTTGACAAAATTCCCTGTACAAATAAACTTTTAACAAAATTTTCTATAGAATAAAATTTTGACAAAATTTTCTACAGAAATGTTGATAAAATTGTCTACAAAATTAAATTTTAACAATATTATCTATAGAAATAAAATTTTAATACAAATTCCCATAGAAAAAAAATTTTAACAACATTTTCTATAAAACTAAAATTTTAACAAAATTATCTATAGAAATAAAATGTTAATAAAATTTTCTATAGAAATAAAATTTTGAAAAAATTTTGCCAAAATTTCCTGTACAAATAAACTTTTAACAAAATTTTCTATAGAAATAAAGTTTTAACAAAATTTTCTATAGAATACAATTTTAGCAAAATTTTCAAAAGAAATAAAATTTTAACAAATTTTCTATAGAAACAAAATTTTGATATTTTCTGTAGGAATAAAATTTTGACAAAATTTCCTGTACAAATAAACTTTTAACAAAATTTTGTATAGAACTAAAGTTTTAACAAAATTTTCTATAGAAATAAAATGTTAATAAAATTTTCTATAGAAATAACATTTTGATAAAATTTCTGTAAAAATAAAATTTTTATAAAACTTTCTATAGAAATAAAATTTTGACAAAATTTTCTGTACAAATAAACTTTTAACAAAATTTTCTATAGAAATAAAATTTTTACAAAATTCTCTATAGAAATAAAATTTTATATAGAAATAAAATTTTAACAAAATTTTCTTTAGAAATAAAATTATTACAAAATGTTCTATTCAAACAAAATTTTAGCAAAATTTTCTATAGAATTAAAATCTGGATATAATTGTCTATAGAAGTACAATTTTGACAAAACAAAATTTTGTTTGTTTGGTAAAATTTTTTCCAACTTTAGGTAGATTATTTGTGGCTCGAGTGGTAATCGTGCTCCTACCCCAAAAAAAATTTAACTTCTGCTAAAGTTTGTTTGCTGATAAATAAATAGTTGATGTCGTCATTTATCCATTTTCTTTCAAAACAAAAATTTCTCCACAGATGGTAGAGAGTTCTTTATGGGGCCAGTAGTTATTCTATATCTCTACACACAACCAACACATATTTTCCTCCGTAACAAAATTTTAGATAAACGAAATTTCCCTTTGTTTTTCACGTATGTTACTACTGTTGGCAAAAATTACTTGAATTTGTTTGAAAAAGACAAATCATTAATTATTCTTCTAAATCCAAAAAAAAAAAAAAAATACAATTTCTTATTTTATTAAGTAAATCATACACTCTATCTTATTTATGATCTGGAAAAATTTATAAATGCAAAATGTTGCCTAGTTCGTGATCACATAAATCGTGAAATGTTCAAAAGAAATTAATTAGCAAATTCATTCATGCAACAAAATTGCTTTGTGTTTTTTCAATGGACTTTCTTTGCGACTCTCCTCAATTTTTTTCCAAACCAAACGAAAAACGAATTAAATACAAAACTTTTATTAATCCAAATTCAATTGTATATAATTAAATTTATGAATCCACATAACGAAATTGGCCAAATCTCATTGCAAGTGGGTCCACAATTTTCATAGCCTTATGATCGTGGGATTTCATGGGTTGGCCCATTACCAACACTTGTTGATTGAAGACACTTTAGCTAATTAATTTTTTTTTTTTTGGGGTGGGGGGAGGTGGGCTTTGTAGATTTTAGCCATTTCATAGGCTTGTTATCAGCTTTGGTTAACTAAGCGCCATAAAAACCGCTAAATCAGGCAACCAGCCACAAAAAAGACAGACAGACAAAGCCTGAAATTATGAATGTTTAAAACTAACTGACAGTTGGTAATTATGTATGAAGAGAGGTAAGGGTGAGAATTTTTCCTATCTTTTTATTTATTTACGTTTTTTTTTGTTTTACTCGTTTTTTGAAGTGGTTTTATATTTAATTCTTTTTTTCTGTTGTGTTTAATGCATATTTGTTGTCACATCACATGTAGAGTAAAAATATTAAATTTCTTTTTTTTATGATTTGACGATTGTGTTTTCCAGCAATTGAAGTGAATTGAGTGGCTACTACTACTGGTCCCTGTGTTTTAGTAGTGACGACGTTAAATGCATTTTCATACAATGGGAAATATTTAATGAAGATACAATATCTGATGGTACTGTTGTCAAATTCCAAACTATTTATTCCATGTCCAAAACGGAGTGAGGTGGAAAAACTATTTTACTTTGTGTGTTTTCTATTTTGTAAATAGCTGATTCATGAATATGAAAACAACAAATACGACAATGAAATTTAAGAAAAAAAAACTTCAAAAATTTTCTAGAAATTTTTTACGATGGGAAGTTTATTAAATGTACACTGAACAAAATTTTTTCATAATATTAAAGATTACACAAATTTAGCCAGCAAACAAAGCGTCGCCGCAAAAGTAATGAAAATGTTCTTTTTGGATCCGGAAGTGGTGCAAAATTGACGCGGAAGCGATGAATTTAACATGGGCTTGTCATAGGACGGAAGTCCTCTATTTCAACAGTCGTTGCACTGAATTTGCATCACTTCTTTAGGTATGATCCGAATTCAATGTTCTGGATGTAAATTAAAAAATTCCGTGATATTTTGTCAAATAAATAATTTTTATAATTTTTTATAATTCTTAATGGATTCTAATGCTTGTCGGAAACGTTTAAACTCAAATATTTTCACAAATTCACAATTTTTTCAGATAGGATTTAGTGATTTTTGGATTTAGCATTTTTTGCTAAATTAAAATAATTTGCACCATTTTATTTTATTCTGACTCTGTTTTTAACCTATTTGAAACAAAAAAGTTAAAATTACCCATTAAAAGTGTGAAAAAACTAAGATATAAAAAATTGAATTAAAAGAACTTCCTGGGTAGTTAAAATAAAGAACATCGTTGGAAGAGCATCTTCTGGAAGTGCTTTTAAAGTTGTACCTTTGAAGAACTTCCAAATTTTTTTGCTGGGTATGAAAGATTACGCTAACTAAATTTTATAATGCACAATTTACTAAATATTAAGGACAAATTTCTTTAAAATAATGAAATTTTAATTGCAATAAAATTTATAATCTTTGCTTCAAATTTTTATTTTCATTAAGTTTAGGACACAAATTTTGTAAATTTGCGGCCCTCCGTTAAGGTCGCATGTCTTTGAATAAAGGCACATTTTCCTTAAAATAAAGAAATCGTTCTTAAATTAACTGAAATATTGAATCTTTGAATATAAGACAAAGACGCTTCAAATATAGGCTAAATCCTATTTGTCCCAGAAAGGATTTATCATTTTGGAGAGAAGTTCACCAATATGGTATCACAATGGACTGAATAGTCTACGTGAGCCTGATACATCGGGCTGCCACCTAACCTAACCTAACCTATCATTTTTGGTCGACAACAGTTGAATAATTTCTACCACTTCTTTAATTCTTATTCTGTTTTTAACCTATTTATAAGAAAAAAATTAAAATTACACATTAAAATATGAAAAAATCGAGTTATAAAAAAATTGAATTAAAAGAACTTCCGGTGTAGTTAAAATGAAGAACAACCTTGGGAGGAAATTTTTGGAAGTGCTTTTAAAGTCATGCCATCAGAAGCACTTCCAAATTTTTTTGTTGGGATCCTACACAATTTTTTTTTCTGATTCAATCAATCAGATCCAATTAATTTTTAAACTGAAATGTCTTTAATCACAAAAATGATAATATCAATCACAGTTTTAATTGGGCACAACAAAAAAAAATACTTGATTAAAAAATTAACTGATTTCATTATACCCTCCACCATAAGATGGGGGTATATTAACTTTGTCATACCGTTTGTAACACATCGAAATATTGCTCTAAGACCCCATAAAGTATATATATTCTGGGTCGTGGTGAAATTCTGAGTCGATCTAAGCATGTCTGTCCGTCCCTCCGTCTGTTGAAATCACGCTACTTATTGATGTAGGTTGGATGGTATTGCAAATGGGCCACTTTTACTTATAGCCCCCATATAAACCGACGCTCTGATTTGGCCTGCGGAGCCTCTTGGGTGAGTAAAATTCATCCGATCCTGTTTAAATTTGGTACATGGTGTTAGTATATAGTCTCTAACAGCCATGCCCAAATTTGTTTATATCGGTCCATAATTATATATAGCCCCATATAAACCGATCCCCAGATTTGGCTTGCGGAGCCTCTAAGAGAAGCAAATTTCATCCGATCCGGCTGACATTTGGTACATGGTGTTAGTATATAGTCTCTAACAGCCATGCAAAAATTGGTCCATATCGGTCCATAATTATATATAGCCCCTATATAAACCGATACCCAAATTTGACCTCTGGAGCCCCTTGGAGGGGCAAAATTTATCCGATTCGGTTGAAATTTGTTACAGTGCGCTAGTATATGGTCGCTAACAACCATGCCAAAATTGGTCCATATCGGGCTATAGTTATAGTTCATATTCATGGTTGCCACTCGAGCCAAAAATAATCTACAACAATTTTATATCTATAGAAAATTTGTCAACATTTTATTACTATAGAAAATTTTTTCAAAATTTTATTTCTATATAAAATTTTGTCAAGATTTTATTTACATAGAAAATTTTGTCAAAATTTATTTCTATAGAAAATTTTGTCAGAATTTTATTTCTATAGAAAATTTTGTCAAAACTTTATCTCTATAGAAAATTTTGTCAAAATTTTATTTCTATAGAAAATTTTGTCAAAAATTTTATTGCTATAGAAAATTTTGTCAAAATGTTATTTCTATAGAAAATTTTGTCAATTTTTTTTTTCTATCGAAAAATTTGTCAAAATTGTTTTTTTTTTTTTTTCTATCGAAAATTTTGTCAAAGTTTTATTTCTATAGAAATTTTTGTCAAAACTTTATCTCTATAGAAAATTTTGTCAAAATTTTATTTCTATATAAAATTTTGTCAAAATTTCATTTCTATAGAAACTTTTGTCAAAATTTTATTTCTATAGAAAATTTTGTCAAAATTTTATTGCTATAGAAAATTTTGTCAAAATGTTATTTCTATAGAAAATTTTGTCAATTTTTTTCTATCGAAAAATTTGTCCAAATTGTTTTTTTTTTCTATCGAAAATTTTTTCAAAGTTTTAGTTCTATAGAAAGTTTTGTTAGAATTTTATTTCTATATAAAATTTTGTCAAAATTTTATTTCTATAGAAAATTTTGTCAAACTTTATTTCTATAGAAAATTTTGTCAACATTTTATTTCTATAAAAAATTTTGTCAAAATGTCATTTCTATAGAAAATTTTGTCAAAATTTTATTTCTATTTGTCAACATTTTATTTCTGTAGAAAATTTTGTCAAAATTTTATTGCTATAGAAAATTATGTCAAAATTTTATTTCTATAGAAGATTTTATCAAAATTTTATTCTATAGAAAATTTTGTCAAAATTTTATTTCTATAGAAAATTTTGTCAAACTGAATTATATACGTACTTAATCGGTATTTTCTTGTTTAATATATACCCCGTATGGACTAACTTACAATTTAGAAGAAGGTGTTAAGAAGTTTTAAGAAATCACAACCCAAGTTATTCGATTGTGGATGATATTCTTTCGTAGAAGTTTCCACGCAATCCATGATGGAGGGTACATAAGATTCGGCCTGGCCGAACTTACGGCCGTATATACTTGTTTTTATTGATTCAATTCAAAACTTAATTGATGTTGAATGCAAAAATCAATTAATATTTTAATTGAAAATGTAACTATTTTTAATTACTTTCTTAACTAACTTAGTATTTTTAATTTGATTAAAAATTGGTTGTTTGAAATAAATTTTAATTAAAAATTAAAAAAAAAAATCCATCACTGTTTTTAACTGACTTAGTCTTCCGAGTTTGATTAAAAAGTTAATTATTTTTAGTTAAAAGTTTCAGTCATTGACTTATTTAACTTAATGTTTCTATCTTGATTAAAAAGTTAATTGTATAAATTAATTTATTAATTGAAAAATTGTTCAACTTGAATCAACCTTTAATTGGAAATATTTTGGTGATATTTTTTTTTTGTGTAAGCTTATTTTGATTTATTTAAAGAAGCCGCATCCTTGACTCAGAATTAATACCAGAAGCCTTAAGTGAAGGTGAACAATTTTGGATCCTAGTAATCTTTTTCTTTTGAGTGTATGCACTCAATACAATAAATATATAAAAATCATGCATTTCATCTAACACTTAAGAATCATAAAAATATGTGGTGAAGATTTTCAATTTCCCTAGTTACTCTAATAGCTCTGACAAAAGGACAGTGCGATTGACACAAAGTTAATTGAGTTTTAAAAAATATTCAATTAAAAATTTAATTGATTTAACAATTTTTGTTTAATTGAAATAAAAATCAAGCACAAAAATTAAAAGTATAAATTAATTTTTTAATTGGATCAATTAATTTTTCAATTGACTTTAAATTAAATTTTTAATTGATACTACACTGAAAAAAAGATAGTGAACCCATCAAAAAGAAACATTTTGTCTAATTTTAGAAAAGAAGTGAGCCGAATATATTGTGTATCGGTACAGTTTTTGATATAGTCCCCTCATAATACGGCCCTCCGATTTGGGGTCTAGATTCTAGAACTACAATTAGATGTGCTGAATATTGTGTGTATCCCTCAATGTTTTTGGCATAGTCCCCATTAGACCGATCTCCCGATTTAACTACTAGGGTTTCTAGAAATTGTAGTTTTTATCCGATTTGCCACAAATAGAAAATATACTGGCATTTTAGACCAACAAAAAAGTGTATCGGATTTAGTTGTTATCGGTCCGATTGTTGAGGCCTCCATATAGACCGATTTTAGATCTTGACGTGCACTGGTCATGAAAATTACTTGTAACTGAATGCAAAATTTCCAGATTTTACTTCTCGTAATCATTTAAATACTAGGGGTAAATATCTATATATTTTAGATTTTAAATCAAGGCGTTATTTCATCAATTTCTTGTACACTTACAAGAGATGTTTATGATTCCTCTAAAACGCAAACAAAAAATAGATTTGAAAAATTCAGAATTTGATCTAGTCTTCATAGGTAAAATCTTTACATTTATCTAAGGGAAGCGTACTGCACGCAAAGAAAAAACACGTTTGGAAAACGTGTACCGAAAACGTTTTTCTTTTGTTAGGGTTTTTTGAATTGCTCCGAAAATTTTAAACTTTTATCACCAAAAAAATTCGTTTGTTACAAAATTTTTATTTATTCAATAAAAAAAGTTATTTTGGAAACAACAACACAGTCCATTTCGTTTATATCAAACACTGTTCTTTTCTGACTTTAGGTCTTTAATAAGACACATTTTACAGTTCAAAATTTAATATACTACAATGTAATGTTGAACATTTTTTCGGAATCTTCAGAACATATCTGGAATATATGTTAACAAAAAAAAAAACAAAAATAAAAAAACTTTGGTCGAAGCAGGGATCGAACCCACGACCCTTGGCATGCAAGTCGGACGTAGCAACCACTGCTCCACGGTGTCAAACTAAATGTCTGTTTCTGTTAAATAAACTTTGTTTATTTGGTTCGTGGGCGCCGCAAGCTATGCTATATAAATATAACTTATATGGATATTTATCTATTGATGTCCATAACAGGTATATAGCTCAGTGGTTAGTGTGTTGGCTTACAAAGTGCATGGTCCGCGGTTCGATTCTCCGTCCAGGCGAAAGGTAAAAAAAATTAAAAATTTATAAAATCGTATAATTTCTTCTACATTGTTGGTATTGCAGGAAAAGGTGTTAAGAACTTAAAAACATCGTGGATGTGAGAAAGATGTAAGAGAAAATGCAATTAGCAAGAAAACAATGTTTTTTTATTTTTGAGTTTGTCTTTATGAAATCGTGGAAAAGAATAAACGTTTATCAAAAAGCATATACTTTTCTTCCAAATACACTTCCTTACAGCGAAAAGCAAATGAGAAACGAACTTTGTTTGTCTAAAATTTCGTTTGGGAGGAAAGAATTATTTTTTTGCGTGTGGTTGAACTAATCTGCTTGGGAAAATATCTGCAATCAAACCTCCCCTGACATTTTCAAAGGAAACTAGTATATTTGATTCATGGTGGTGGGTATTTAAGATTTGGCCCGGCCGAACTTACTGCTGTGTTTTATCATTTCTCATTATTTCTGCGATTGAAGACATTTCAATTAAAAAATTTATTCGGATCAATTAATTTCGTGTGCAGCCTTTCCCTTACCAACCCATAACCCTCTATTCCATTCATTTATTTCTGGTATAATCATTGGAATTTACCCAAGATTTTAATTCAATTATTTATAACCTAGACATGACTACAAACTCAAGTTCATCGTGTCGATGGGTGTAAAAATCACAATCATTCAAACCGCAATACTGTCGCTCTACTTTGATTATATTTACAAAACCAAATTATTTTTAAATCGAAAAGCGGACAGAAAAAATCTTAAGAAAAAATATTAAATGATAAAAATATTGTAATGAATAAGCCCATATATTTGCTCTCTTAATGATATTAAAACATTATTTTTACACCACAAGAGTTCAGCTCTTGTATATGGTGACCGTTATCACTGATGGATGAAACGTGTAGTTCCTTATTTCTGCATAATATGAAAAACATTTTTTCTGATTCCAAGAATACCAATGATACACTTCATACGTAAATACATGACGATAAAATAGAAACCATTTTAGAACACGTAACTTTTCTATGACCCTTTTATCTCAAGTGCATCATATGATTAATATGTGATTAATCTTTATTTTTGGTATTTTATTATTTATTTATTAACTTATCTTAAATATGCATATGTGCTTAAATTAATCAAATGAATGAATAAACTTTGACAAATTTATCTTTAACAAAGTTGAAATTTATTCTCAAAATCTATGCAATATTTTGATATTATTTGAAAAATTTTAAATGTTTCACATCAAATATCAACACGTACTGCAATCAGACTAGTAGATATAATGAAATATATGAAATATATAATGAAATAGTTTCTCAAAATCTTGATAAGGGACCAATGGAAAAGAATAATCCAGGGCGGATTTTTTTTTCAATTTCATACATTTAGGTTATTTTTACACCAGAGAACTCAATATGAAAATATCTTGTAAATAATACGTTGTACAAGAAGTGAACTCAAAGATGCATATATCTGTTCACAATCTGAGTATCCTCATTTCCATGGAAGCAATTCAAATCAGATGAGATGATTGTCTTTTTGAGGAATAGAATTCACATTTAGTTAAATTGAACCTTAGGCTCATTTTACATACGACATACTTGTGTAAATTAGTGATTATTAAGTGAATTCCTTTAGATAAATCTTACACGCGAAGAAAAAAATGTTTGGAAAACGTGTAGTAGTATGTAATGTGGAACATTTTTTAGGAATCTTTCGAACATATCTGGAATATATGTAAAAAAAAAAACAAACAAAAAATGTTTGGTGTTCGGTCGAAGCTGGGATCGAACTCACGACCCTTGGTATGCAAGGCGGACGTACCAATCACTGCTCCACGGTGCCCAACTAAATGTATGTTTCTGTTAAATAAAGTTTGTTTACACATTGACTAACAGAAAATTCGTTATAATAACGAAAAATTTCGTTATATCAATGAATTTGTATCATTGGCTCAATTTTAATGACACATTTCATTAATATAACGAAAATTTTTTCTGCCAGTGTAATCGGCTCGTCGGCGCCGCAAGCTTATGCTATATAAATATAACTTATATAGATAAATGTCTATTGATGACAATAACAGCTGCATAGCTCAGTGGATAGTGTGTTGGCTTAGAAATTGCATGGTCCGCGGTTCGATTCTCCATCCAGGCGAAAGGTAAAATGTAAAAAATTTATAAAATCGAATAATTTCTTCTACATTGTTTGTATTACAGAAGAAAAAGGTGCTACGAACTAAAAATCTTCGTGGAAGTGAGAAAGATGTAAGGAAAAATGCAATTAGCCAGAAAAGATAGTTTTTTTTTTGAGTTAGTCTTTATGAAATTGTTTTTACATCCGTTTATCACAAAAAGTATATATTTTTCTTCCAAATAAACTTCCTTAAAGCAAATGATATACGAACTTTGTTTGTCTAAAATTTCGTTGGGGATGAAAGAATTATTTTTTTGCGTGTACTTCTGTACATACAAATGCACAAACTTATTATACCCTGTACCACAATTATTTTTTTAATTAATTTCAATTATTTTTAATTGAATAAAACATTGATTGAAATTTGCAAATGAAATCAATTAATTTTTTAATCAAGTATTTTTTATGTCCAATTAAAACTGTGATTGGTACCATTATTTTCGATATGGAAGACATTTCAATAAAAACTGAAAACAACATACACTCAAAACATTTTTTGAGTGTATGTTAATTCGCAAATTTTCTATAGAAATAATATTCTGACAAAATTTTCAATAGAAATAAAATTCTGACGAAATTTTCTATAGAAATAAAATTTTGACAAAATTTTCTATAGAAATAAAATTCTGACAAAATTTTCCATAGAAATAAAATGTTGACATTTTTATAGAAATAAAATTCCAACAAAAAAGAAATAAAATTTTGACAGAATTTTCTGTTGAAATAAAATTTTGACAGAATTTTCTATAGAAATTAAATTTTGAAAAATTTTTCTATAGAAATAAAATTCTAACAGAATTTTCTATATAAAGTATAATTTTGATAAAATTTCATAAAAAAAAAATTAAATTTTGACAAAATTTTCTAAAACTAAAATAAAATTTTATTTTATAGAAAATTTTGTCAACATTTTATTTCTATAGAAAATTTTGATAAAATTTTATTTCTATAGAAAATTGTGTCAAAAATTTTATTTCTATAGAAAATTTTGTCAAAATTTTATTTCTACAGAAAATTTTGTCAAAATTTTATTTCTACAGAAAATTTTGTCAAAATTTTATTTCTATAGAAAATTTTAACGAAATTCAATAGAAAACAAGTATATACGGCCATAAGTTCGGCCAGGCCGAATCTTATGTACCCTCCACAATGGATTGCATAGAAACTTGTACCAAAGACTGTCATCCACAACCGAATTACTTGGGTTGAGGTAACACTTACCGATGGCAAGGTATCTTAAAACTTCTTAACACCATCTTCTCAATTGTATGCTAGTCCATTCGGGGTATATATTAAACAAAAAAAGGCCATTGTTGTTGTTTTTTGATTTCAGCTTAAAACCATGCATTGACTAAACTACAAGTGTAGCTTAACCAACAGAGGAAAAAAATGTTTGTTAAATTTATTTGGGCAAAGCCCTATAGACTGCAAGATGGTTGGATGGACGCACGTTTCGGAATTACCACATTCCTCATCAGCATCCTCTACTTGCAGCAAAACTATCAACCAATTATCAGAATAAATTCAGACAGATCATTAAATCCCACAATGAACCACACTTGAACCTTCCAAAAAAGGTTTTGCATGATAGCCGGCTTATGCCGAAATAAATTCGTACAAACATATCTCTTTTCCTATGCCACAGTCAAATCATCGATTTGAGTGCAAAAGGCCGATTCAATTTGACAAAATTTTCTACAGAATTTTTTGCATGTTTGTTAAAGAACATATACTAGCACCATGTACCAAATTTCTGCCGGATCGGATAAAATTTGCTTCTCTTAGAGGATCCGCAAGCCAAATCGGGAGATCGGTTTATATGGGGGCTATATATAATTATGGATCGATGTGGACCAATTTTTGCATGGTTGTTAAAGACCATAACTAACACCATATACCAAATTTCAGCCGGATCGGATGAAATTTGCTTCTTTTAGAAGCTCCGAAAGCCAAATCGGGGGATCGGTTTATATGTGGGGCTATATATAATTATGGACCGATGTGGACCAATTTTGACATGGTTGTGAGAGACTATATACTAACACCATGTACCAAATTTCGACCGGATCGGACGAATTTTGCTGCTCCAAGAGGCTCCGCAAGCCAAATCTGAGCGTCGGGTTATATGGGGGCTATACGTAAAAGTGGTCCGATATGGCCCATCCATCCGACCTACATCAATAACAACTGCTTGTAGCAAGTTTCAAGTCGATAGCGTGTTTCGTTCGGAAGTTAGCGTGATTTCAACAGAATTTCACCACGACCCAGAATATATATACTTTATGGGGTCTTAGAGCAATATTTCGATGTGGTACAAACGGAATGACAAAGTTAATATACCACCCATCCTATGGTGGAGGGTAAAAAAAATGTGATAAAATAAACTTTTGACAATATTTTCTAAGAAATATATTTTTTTGTTAGTTAAAATTTTCTCCAAATTTTGGTAGATTAATTTTCGAGTGGCAACCTTGGTGACAACACGCAAATTGACATTCCTTCTGCCTTGCCTTTTGTTAATATTGTTATAGTTTGTGAACAAACGAACGGACAAATGCTGCGACAAAAACAAAAACAAATAACTGTGCGAATTACAGAGGAAAAATTAAAAAAAAATAATAACCGAAAACTTTAGCTGTCCGGATTACTGGATAGTCCGGACTATGGAGTATCCGGATTAGAGGGCTTATACTATATTCCAAATTTTTGGTACAATTTCCAAATTAAAATTTTATTTTTGCCATATAAAGATGTATCAATACTTGCGGCGTAAAGTGTGATTTTAGAATTAAAATTTTTATGTTTCCAAACATTTTATTTATTTTTGTTTGCGTGATTTCACAATATGGTAGAGCTCGCAACACCCAATTTAATCATACATGAGATCAATCATCACTTTGATCTCATATATGATCAATCCTTTCTAACCTTCATTTGGTAAATTTTCACATACCACAATTCCCTGTAAATGTCAAATTTCATGTCATAATCAGACAATGATTAATAATTTTTATCAGATGTCACAAAACACAAAATGAGTGCTAATCTTTATTGGAGTTATAAAAAGTGCTAATAATCTGTGACATTTCGCTATAAAATTGACGTATAGATGGCCTTTGTCATATCTCCAACACTTACAAGTAACATTTGGCTGTGTGCGTGTGTGAGTTCAAATGTTAATCATCATTTCCGATTGATAGTGGTTGGGATACAAGATACCTTGGACGGTATCGCAAGGCGAGGCAAGGCATAAGTGTGATACAAAACCGACTGAACCTTTTGTCCAAATTCTTCTAAATCAATTTAAATTGCTTAATTTTCTCTAGATATAAAAAAAATCAGACAATGGACTTGAGGTAGTAGCGTAGTAGCATATTAGGTTGGTGTGCTTAAATTTTCACGTCTCGTTTCTAGATGAGATTTTGTTGAGAATTTTTGTGTAATTGTTCAATTGAGTTGAAAACTCCTTAAAAGATCGCTGTAGACGTACGTAGCCAGAGAATTCATGGCAAACACAAAATTTAAGTTTTGAAATTTTTGGTTTACCCTGACATTGATATTTGTATCAAGTGATGATGTCCAAAACGTAGGGTGGGGGCTGGTAGCCATGGGCCACAGGCTGACATCAGCACCACCACCATCACTCATTGGAACATTTCTGTAAGGAAACTCGTTGCAAACTGGATTCCATGTGGTGTGCTTTTTACTATGGTTCAGTTTTACTTTTTGTTTTTTTCACAATACAATCGCCCATTTAGATTTTGGAGCGCCTTTTTTCAAACAAACGTAAAAAAACTATAATTAAATTCAGAAAAAAATTAAAATTCAATTTGCGAAAAAAAAACACCAAAATACAAAGCAACACCACTTCGACAAATGCCACATTTGAGGCAGATCCCTTCGCCGTTCCCCTTGATCACCAACAAGATCAATAGTTCGCATAACTGCTGATTTTTGCAAAATAAGGAAACCCAACCGCTGCGACTGCGCAAATTCTAAAGAATATGAGAGCTTCTGAAACTCCACTCCATGTCTCCATAGCGACAGGAGATCGTTCCGAAAGAGAGAACGAGAAAAAAGCCACTTACCTTAGCACCGATTTGGTTACCGCATTGACCGGCTTGCAAATGGACGATTTCCCTCATGTTGATATTTAAGGTTTCGAGTTTTTTGGGGGTTTAAAGAAAAAAAGTGATCAAATTTCGTTAGGCGTTTCTTTTTTTTTTTAAACAAGCAAAATTAGCTCAGATTTTAAATCACAGTTTTTGCGAATAAACACTTTTCGTTTGCTTTAAAATTCACAAGAGCGGAAATTTTTGTATAAATCCTTTTCTTCTTTGGTTAATTTTACAGATAAGTTCTGATTCTTGTATTTTAATTTCCACACACAGTCAGCACTCAGAGACAAAAGAGCTAGCTAGAATGCAAGGCAGCCACACACTTGATATCCACTCGACAAGCGAAACTCAACTGATCGCAACGATATGTGCTTTGGTAAAAGAAGCATTTTTGCCGGCTTCATAAATTTCAATGCCCCCATGTTGTTGTTGCTGTTGTTTTTGATGTTGCCACTGTTCTCATCTTCGTTGCCATTCAAGCGTTGTTCGTCGGTTCGTTACTGTTGTGTTGATGGGATTCATACTTCATGCATTGCACACACATCATACCACTACCACAAATGACCGAACTCATTCGTGTATTCATTACGATGTTGTATGAAACGATGACGATGAATGCTTGAACCACAGATAGAATGAACGAACATATTGTGCATTGGGGCAACATGAACAAAAAAAGTCTCCAAAAATATTTTGAATTTAACTGTGGTGGTGTATTTGAGGCTGAGGTTTTCACCAAGTGGTGAATATATCTTTTGGAGAGATTTGTAATATTCATTGCCAGTGTTGCCTGTATTGGGGATTTTCCCCAGAAATTGGGGATATTTTTTCGTGTTGGGGACTTGGGGATTTGATGGGTAATTTCCGTAAATTTGGGGATTTTTTCGAGCAATCGGTTTAATCTTTTTAAACAAAATGTTTTTTTTTTATAGCAAATTTTGTCAAAATTCTATTTCTATGGACAATTTTGTCAAAATTCTATTTCTATGGACAATTGTGTCAAAATTTTATTTCTATAGAAAATTTTGTCAAAATTTTATTTCTATAGAAAAATTTGTCAAAATTTTATTTCTATAGACAATTTTGTCAAAATTCTATTTCTATGGACAATTTTGACAAAATTTTATTTCTATAGAAAATTTTATCAAAATTTTATTTCTATAGAAAAATTTGTCAAAATTTTATTTCTATCGAAAATTTTGTCAACATTTTATTTCTATAGAAAATTTTGTCAAAATTTTATTTCTATGGAAAATTTTGTCAAAATTTTATTTCTATAGAAAATTTTGTCAAAATTTTATTTCTATAGAAAATTTTATCAAAATTTTATTTCTATAGAAAAATTTGTCAAAATTTTATTTCTATAGAAAATTTTGCCAAAATTTTATTTCTATAGAAAAATTTGTCAAAATTTTATTTCTATAGAAAATGTTGTCAAAATTTTATTTTTATACAAAATTTTGTCAAAATTTTATTTCTATAGAAAATTAGTCCAAATTTTATTTCTATAGAAAATTTTGTCAAAATTTTATTTCTATAGAAAATTTTGTCAACATTTTATTTCTATAGAAAATTTTGTCAAAATTTTATTTCTATAGAAAATTTCGTAAAAATTTAATTTCTATCGAAATTTTATTTCTATAGAAAATTTCGTCAAAATTTAATTTCTATCGAAAAATTTTGTCAAAATTTTGTTTCTATAGAAAATTTTGTCAAAATTTTGTTTCTATAGAAAATTTTGTCAAAACTTTATTTTTATAGAAAATTTTGTCAAAACTTTATTTCTGTAGAAAATTTTGTCAAAATTTTATTTCTATAGAAAATTTTGTCAAAATGTTATTTTTATAGAAAATTTTGTCAAAATTTTATATCTATAGAAAATTTTGTCAAAATTTTATTTCTATAGAAAAATTTTGTCAAAATTTTATTTCTATAGAAAATTTGTCAAAATTTTATTTCTATAGAAAATTTTGTTAAAATTTTATTTATATAGAAAATTTTGTCAAAATTTTATTTTTATAGAAAATTTTGTCAAAATTTTATTTCTATAGAAAATTTTGTCAAAATTTTACTTCTATAGAAAATTTTGTAAAAATTTTATTTCTATAGAAAATTTGTCCAACATTTATTTCTATAGAAAATTTTGTCAAAATTTTATTTCTATAGAAATTTTTGTCAACATTTTATTTTGATAGAAAATTTTGTCAAAATTTTATTTTTATAGAAAATTTTGTCAAAATTTTATTTTTATAGAAAATTTTGTCAAAATTTTGTTTCTATAGAAAATTTTGTCAAAATTTTACGTCTTTACAAAATTTAGTCAAAATTTTACTTCTATAGAAAATTTTGTCAACATTTTATTTTTATAGAAAATTTTGTCAAAATTTTATTTCTATAGAAAATTTTGTCAAAATTTTACTTCTATAGAAAATTTTGTCAAGAAGTTATTTCTATAGAAAATTTGTCCAACATTTATTTCTATAGAAAATTTTGTCAAAACTTTGTTTCTATAGTAAATTTTGTCAAAATTTTATTTCTATACAAAATTTTGTCAAAATTTTATTTCTATAGAAAATTTTGTTAAAATTTTATTTCTATAGAAAATTTTGTCAAAATTTTATTTCTGTAGAAAGTGTTATCCAAATTTTATTTTTATAGAAAATTTTGTCAAAATTGTATTTATATATAGAACATTTTGACAAAAACATTGTTTGTTACATAGACAATTTTCTCAAATTTTGTGTCTTATATTCATTCATAAATACAAGGAACTCCAAACTCGCATTTTCATATCTCCAGTATTTGGAAGACGATCACCAGTCCCTTGGTGTTGTGGTTATTGTTACCGATTTTCTTCAACAGAGTCTTTTGCTTTATTTTTATTTTCAAAAAAATTTTCAAAAATGTATCGGGGATTTTTGTGAGGAATTTAAATTTAAATTGGGGATTTTTGGGGACGAAAACATCATAATTTGGGGACAAGAGCCAGAAAAATGCTGGCAACACTGTTCATTGCAGTGTTGCGATTGATGTTTGATAGCTTGTAGATATAAGATTGTGTGGTAACTGGGAACTTTTTAGCATAGTGAGCAGTTCGGTGGAGAAATGGATTTTTCCAAAAAAGCCTAGGATATTCCATATGCGAACAAGAATAAGAAGATAAAAATTCCCTCAAAAAGTGGCTTCCTATGAATATTACGTGAGCTTTTCACACAGCGGTAGATGTCTACATTCTCAATGCTTCGCTTCCGAAATTATATCTTGAGAGTTACTTTGAATTGAGAGATTTAAATATATTTTCTTTTATTAGCACAATTTAATTTGTATACCCTGCACTACATAGTGGTTCCAAATCGCTGTTTTTATCTGGAAATAATTCTGCAAATTTTGATAAAAAGCTTTCACACAAAATTATGTTGTTATGATTAGGTTTACATTTCCCTTAAGTTTGCAAATTTATGGGTCCCTAGTGGGTCTACGGGCTGACCTGTAGGCGTTGAAAGTTGGTCACCTCGGGGGGTATGAAATTTTGTTCTAGCTGTCAACTCCGCAATTATGAACAATTTCGATGATTTTTTGTTTGCGGGATAGAACTTGTAAAACCTTTCAAAAAAGTTCACGTGCGTGTGCGAATATATTTTATAGTTTGCGAGATATGTGCCCCACAATTTATTTATTTATTTTTATACCCTTCACCATAGGATGGGGGGTATATCAACTTTGTCATTACCTTTGTAACACATCGAAATATTGCTCTAAGACCCCATAAAGTATATATATTCTGGGTCGTGGTGATATTCTGAGTCAGTCTAAGAATGTCCGTTCGTCCGTCTGTCTATTGAAATCACACTAACTTCCGAAATTGAAACTTGGCATAAGTAGTTTTTATTGATGTAGGTCGGATGGTATTGCAAATGGGCCATATCGGACCCCTTTTACGTATAGCCCCCATATAAACCGACCCCTAGATTTGGCTTGAGGATCCTCTTGGAGGCGCAAAATTCATCCGATCCGGTTGAAATTTGGTACGTGGTGTTAGTATAGGGTCTCTAACAACCATCCAAAACTTGGGCCATATCGGTTCACAATTATATATAGCCCCCATATAAACCGATTCCCAGATTTGACTTCCGGAGCCTCTTGGAGGAGCAAAATTCGTCCGATTGGGTTGAAATTTGGTACGTGGTGTTAGTATATGGTCTCTAATAACCATGCAAAAATTGGTCCATATCGGTCCATAATTATATATAGCCCCCATATAAACCGATCCCCAGATTTGAACTCCGGAGCCTCTTAGGTTAGGTTAAGGTACGGTTGAAATTTGTTACATTTCGCTAGTATATGGCCGGTAACAGCCATGCAGAAATTGGTCCATATCGGCCTATAGTTATATATAGCCGATCGCCAATCACACAAAAATTGGTCCATATCGCCAAAAATAATCTACCAACATTTTATTTCTATAGAAAATTTTATTACTATAGAGAATTTTGTCACAATTTTACTTCTATAGAAAATTTTGTCAAATTTTTTTTTTTTTTTTTTTATAGAAAATTTTGTCAAAATTTTATTACTATAGAAAATTTTGTCAAAATTTTATTACTATAGAAAATTTTGTCAAAATTTTACTTCTATAGAAAATTTTGTCAAAATTGTATTTCTATAGAAAATTTTGTCAAAATTTTATTTTTATAGAAAATTTTGTCAAAATTTTATTTCTATAGAAAATTTTGTCTGTTTGTGAATAAGACGGAGAAAGACATACCGAGAGAAGTGCAGTGGATTCTCTCACTAGGTCCAAAACATGCTCTCCCGCACACCAATAAAACTTTCCCACTATTACAAGTTATCGCCGAAGGAGAAGATTGTGTACAGACAATTGTGAGTAGAGAGGAATAAGAGATGGCGAGAACAAAATTGACAACGTTGATAGACGATCATTTACGAAAATCGCAAATGAGCTTGAGAGATAAATACATATCAAGCACAGTGTTCCAGACACGACAATATTTAAAGGAAAATGATGACATTCTAATTCTTCGTGCTGACAAAGGGGGAAAAACGGTTGCTATGAACAAAATTGACTATGACTTAAAGATGAAAGAAATATTACAAGATATATGCACATATAAGCGAATAAAAATTGATCCCACCTCTAGACTCAAATTAGTGGAGACACTTTACAATCTCAATATTATTACTGAACAAGAGAAGAACAAATTGACAAGCAGGACCGCAATAGCACCAAGGATTTACGGGCTTCCAAAAATACATAAGGATGGCACACCATTGAGACCCATTTGTTCTTCGATAAATTCGCCATCGTATAATTTATGTAAATACATAGTAGGTATACTAAGAAATATTACACTTGACTCAAAATATAATGTGAAGGACTCGGTAGATTTTAAGTCAAGATTGGAAAATTTTACGATTCAAGATGATGAAGTTTTAATATCCTTGACGTGGTGTCATTATTTCCAAGCATTCCGGAAAAACTAGCAATTCAGACGATTGAAAGAAAATGGACCACAATTAAGCAGTATACAAACATGACGAAGGATTTATTTATAGATTTAATTACATTTTGCATTAAAGACACCAGATATTTTAAATTCGAGGACAAGATTTATGAGCAGTTAAAAGGTATGCTCATGGGTTCCCCCGCTTCACCAATTGTAGCAGACATTATTATGGAGGAACTTTTTGATGACGTATTTAAAAATATCACAAAACCACCGATTTTAACTAAATACGTTGATGACATCTTCGCAATCATCAAGGCATCAGAAGTCGACGAAACATTAAAGGCCTTAAACTCATATAATAGACAAATTCAATTCACGAAGGAATTAGAACAGGACAATAGACATAGACAAGGAAACCAACTGAGACTAAATTGGTACCAAAAACCAACGGCCTCGGGGTGACTGCTTAATTTTTACTCTAAGCACAATAAACGTATAATAATCAATACCGCGACAAATTTCATACGAAGGATATTTAATATTAGTGATCCAGAATTTCATTCTGAAAATGAAGATAAAATTGAACGAATTCTCCAAGACAACAATTTCCCACAACGAACGATATTTCAACTTTTATCGAAAGTAAAAGCCAACCAGCATAACAAACAAAACTTGACTAATGATAAGGATTCAAAATTATACAAACCAGTGACGTATATACCAAACTTCTCCGAGAGACTGTGCAAGTCTAATATATACAATAAAGAAAAATACCAACTCGCGTTAAAAACTACTAATACAGTAAACGGATGAAGACCAACACAACGTAGTATATAAGATAAAATGCAACGGTGACAAATCCAACTTATGCCAAAAGACATATATTGGTACAACAATGACAAAATTAAAAATAAGATTGTCTTCACATAAATCGGATTTAAAAACAACAGACAAGCCAATGGAACAAAAAACAGCACTTGCGGCCCACTGTACTTTGACTGGTCACAAACCTAACTTAAACGACGTAGAAATCCTAAGCAAGGAAAACAACTACAGACGAAGATTTACTCTGGAGATGTTACACATCATTAACACTCCAATTAACGAGAGAATAAATTATAAGAAAGATATTGAGAACTGCGCGAGAATATATCGGCATACGATACAATTTTGTAATTTGTAGCCTTGAAAACGGTTCTGACGA
Source organism: Haematobia irritans (assembly GCF_050003625.1). NCBI lineage: Eukaryota > Metazoa > Arthropoda > Insecta > Diptera > Muscidae > Haematobia > Haematobia irritans. Next base: position 46,176,637 of record NC_134401.1, on the reverse strand, counting down.
AGTCAACCGAAATATCGGAAAATAAAAATACAAGAAACCAACAATTTCAAGTTTAATTTATAGACCTATAGCCGAGATTATGAGATAAAAAATAATAAAAATTAAAATAAAAAGGTCAACAATATCAACAACAAATTTTATTTCTATAGAAAATTTTCTCAAAATTTTATTTCTATAGAAAATTTTGTCAAAATTTTATTTCTAAAGAAATCATGGTGGAGGGTACACAAAATTCCACCTGGCCGAACTTACGGCCGTATATATTTACTTGATTTTTTTTTCAAAAATTTAATAAAGTGGGGCAAGAATTTGAACCAAGAAGCACCATTTTTGGGCGGATCCCTTTTTTCTTTTATAAACTGCATTCCTACAAAATTCTACGCATTGTGTACCTATGGGGTTTAAATTAAAAGTTGTAGTCTCCACAATTTGGAATTTCAAAAATACCTATTTTTGACTATTTTTTAGGAAAGGGTGTACGTGCCCTTTCCTAAAAAATCTTTACCGATTTTTGACTATTTTTTAGGAAAGGGCACGTACATTTTTTCTTTCTTAATATTTTTTTCCACATTTTCCACAATTTATTTGATTTTTTCTCATAGAACACCAACTGAGGGTACGTCTTAAGCTTTTATCGAACGAGAACGTATATATCTTAAACGATTTCAACCAAATTTGGCACACATTTTCAAGGTAGTAATTTTACCCACAGTGCAAAATTTCAAGTAAATCGGACTGAAATTTTGTCTCCCGGTGGTCACATTTAATCAAAATCGGTCGTAAGATATATATGGGAGCTATATCTAAATCTAAAATAAAATCTATTTTAGATTTAGATATAGCTCCCATATATATCAAATTCAAATTAGTCTGTCAGCTGTTAGACAAGCGGCTTAGAAATAATAGCAAGTTGAAGTTGGTTCCAATACATGCCAGCCACCCCGTATATGTACACCCTAAGTAGAAATATTTTCTTTAAAAATACTTCAGATTTACTATATGTCTAATACATATGTATCGCTTCATAATGTTATTCTAAGCAGCGGGAGCGGAGCGGAAAAAATTGGCCACTTTGAATCCCTGCTTATGACTCAAATCCATGGTGGAGGTTATATGACGACTGAACTTAGTTCGGTTCTTACCTTTTCTATTCAAATATTTTATACATTCATTATATAATCGGGAAAAAGAGTTCTACAATGCAATAGAATTTCTACAGAGGATGACACCATTTATTTTTTATTACCCGCCTAAGGTATTAAAATTAAAATTTATTGATGTTATTTCGTTTCTGTAAAGTTGTTGTTCCATTTTGACAAATTTCCATTTCAGGAACAATTACCCCATAGGAAAGGCAAATTACAAAAAAAAAAAAAATAAACAAGAAAAACAACGAACTGCAGCAGGGAAGATTGTCGACCACAAAGTGAAGATAGTTCAACATTAAACCAAACACTTGTGATGCAGACTAAAAACTAAAATATGTATAATACACCGTTGAAAAATTAAATATGGTAATAACAATATGGAGAATAATATTAGGTGAGCTGTTTGGAGATTAAAGTCATATGCCGAAGTCCCAGGATTCTAATATCGGCATACCGATAAATATACACGCAGATAAGGTATATGATAACCTTCTCTGCGTGTATATCTATCAATAATTATATATAGCCCCCATATAAACCGATCCCACAAATTTTACTTGCGGAGCCTCTAAGAGAAGCAAATTTCATCCGATCCGGCTGAAATTTGGTACATGGTGTTAGTATATGGTCTCTAATGACCGTGCAAAAAATGGTCCACATCGGTCAATAATTATATATAGCCCCCATATAAACCGATCACCAGATTTGACCTCCGGAGCCTCTTGAAAGACCAAAATTCATCTGATTCAGTTGAAATTTGGTACGTGGTGTTAATATATGGCCTGAAACACCCATGCAAAAATTGGTCGAAATCGGTCCACAATTATATATAGCTCCCATATAAACCGATCCCCAGATTTGACGTCCGGAGCCCCTTGGAAGAGCAAAATTCATCCGATTCGGTTGAAATTTGGTACGTGATGTTAGTATATGTTATCCAACAACCATGCAGGAATTGGTTCATATCAGTCATATAATTATATATAGCCCCCATATAAACCGATCCCCAGATTTGACCTCAGGTTCCTTTTGCAGAAGCAAAATTCATCCGATCTGGTGGAATTTTGGTACTACCACCACGGTAGTATATGATATTTAACAACCATGCCAAAAGTGGTCCATATCAGTCCATAATCATATATAGCCACCATATAAACCGATCCCGAGATTTGTTTTTGGAGCCTCTTGGAGGATCAAATTTCATTCGAGTCAGTTGAAGTTTGGTACATTGTGCTAGTATATGGCCGTTAACAACCATGCCTAACTAGGTCCATATCGGCCTATAGTTATATATAGCCCTCAGATAAATCGATCCCCAATCACACAAGGTTAGGTTAGGTTAGGTTAAAGTGGCAGCCCGATTAAATTTCAGGCTCACTTAGACTATTCAGTCCATTGTGATACCACATTTAACTAAAAGTACCTATTACATATGGGCACTTCTAGTCTTAACCACTGAACCTTCTCTATTATTTACTTTTGTGGAACCAACCAGATTGCTTCAAAAACATTAACAAACTGCTTAAGTTAACGTTTTCCAGGTCCGCCAGTAATCTAAAGCTATATGCTCCTAAAATTCGCTTACGCCTTACACAAAAAGCAGGACACTCACACAAGAGGTGTTTCATTGATTCCTTTTCCTCCACGTCATGACAGCTTATACAATAGTCATTATACTTCGCACCTATAGTTTTTGCAAATTCGCCTATCAGGCAGCGACCCGTTATAGCAGATATCAGGAGTGCTATCTGACACCTTGAGAACACTAGCATATCTAGTGTGCGGTTTAAGTTTAAATGGGGCCATATTTGCCTGGTGTCGTTACAACCCTTGCAATTCTCCCATCGAATATTGGCCATCATAACAGCCTTCGCACGCAGTAAGAGCTTGCAGGTGGCCAGAGTCATATCAACAGATTCTAGTTCCCCTGGAATATGTAAGGTAGTTCCTAGCCTTGCTAACACATCTGCTTCGCAGTTCCCCGGTATGTTCCTATGGCCAGGCACCCATATTAGGTGAATATTGTACTGCTCAGCCATCTCGTTGAGAGATTTGCGGCAGTCTATGACCTAACCTAACCTATATATTAATGCCAATATTTGTTGGAACATTACTTTTCAGCAGCGTTGCCAGAATTGTTTCACCAAAAACCGCTAGATTTGTCCAAAAAACTAGCCAAAAAAAGCTAAAAAATGTTAAAAAAATAGCTAGAAACAAGTATATACGGCCGTAAGTTCGGCCAGGCCGAATCTTATGTACCCTCCACCATGGATTGCGTAGGAACTTCTACTAAAGGCTGTCATCCACAATCGAATTACTTGGGTTGCGATAACACTTGCCGATGGCAAGGTATCGTAAAACTTTTTAACACTGTCTTCTAAATTGTAAGTTAGCCCATACGGGGTATATATTAAACAAAAAAAGGCCGATTAAATACGTATATAATCTAGTTTGACAAAATTTTCTATAGAAATAAAATTTTGACAAAATTTTCTATAGAAATGAAACCTTGACAAAATTTTCTATAGAAATAAAATTTTGACAAAATTTTCTATAGAAATAAAAATTTGACAAAATTTTCTATAGAAATAAAAACTTGACAAAATTTTCTATAGAAATAAAATGTTGACAAAATTTTCTATGGAAGTAAAATGTTGACAAAATTTTCTATAGCAATACAATTTTGACAAAAATATCTATAGAAATAAAATGTTGACAAAATATTGTATAGAAATAAAATTTTGACAAAATTTTGTATAGAAATAAAATGTTGAAAAAATTTTCTACAGAAATAATTTTTTTACAAAATTTTCTATAGAAATAAAATTTTGACAAACATTTCTATAGAAATAAACTTTTGACAAAACTTTCTATAGAAATGAAATTTTAACAAAACTTTCTATAGTAATAAAATTTGACAAAATTTTCTATGGAAATAAAGTTTAGGTAGATTACAAAATTTTCTATAGAAATAAAATTTTGACAAAATTTTCTATGGAAATAAAATTTTGACAAACATTTGTATAGAAATAAACTTTTGACAAAACTTTCTATAGAAATGAAATTTTGACAAAACTTTCTATAGTAATAAAATTTGACAAAATTTTCTATGGAAATAAAGTTTTGGTAGATTATTTTTGGCGATATGGACCAATTTTTGTGTAATAAGTCATCGGCTATATATAACTAAAGACCGATATGGACCAATTTTTACATGGCTGTTAGAGGCCATATATTGACAAAATGTACCAAATTTCAACCGTATCGGATGACTTTTGCTCCTCCAAGAGGTTCCGGACGTCAAATCTGGGGACGGTTTATATGGGAACTATATATAATTATGGACCGATATGGACCAATTTTTGCATGGTTGTTAGAGACCATATACTAACACCATGTACCAAATTTCAACTGGATCGGATGAATTTTGCTCTTCCAAGAGGCTCCGGAGTTCAAATCTGGGGATCGGTTTATATGGGGGCTATATATAATTATGGACCGATATGGACCAATTTTTGCATGGTTGTTAAAAACCATATACTAAGACCACGTACTAAATTTCAACCGGATCGGATGAATTTTGCTCCTCCAAGAGGCTCCGGTGGTCAAATCTGGGGATCGGTTTATATGGGAGCTATATATAATTATGGACCGATATGGACCAATTTTTGCATGGTTGTTAGAGACCATATTCTAACATCAGGTACCAAATATCAATTGGATCGGATGAATTTTGCCCCTCCAAGAGGCTCCGGAGGTCAAATCTGGGGATCGGTTTATATGGGGGCTATATATAATTATGGACCGATATGGACCAATTTTTGCATGGTTGTTAGAGACCGTATACTAAGACCACGTACCAAATTTCAACCGGATCGGATGAATTTTGCTGCTCCGGGAGGCTCCCCAAGCCAAATTTGGGGATCGGTTTATATGGGGGCTATACGTAAACGTGGTCCAATATGGCCCATTTTCAATACCATCCGACCTACATCAATAACAACTACTTGTGCCAAGTTTCAAGTCGATAGCTTGTTTCGTTCGGAAGTTAGCGTGATTTCCACAGACGGACGGACAGCCGGACAGACGGACGAACATGCTTAGATCGACTCAGAATTTCACCACGACCCAGAATATATATACTTTATGGGGTCTTAGAGCAATATTTCGATGTGTTACAAACGGAATGACAAAGTTAATATACCCCCATCCTATGGTGGAGGGTATAAAAAAAGCTATTTTTTTTTTTGTTTCAAAAATCACATTTTTGATTGAAATTTAACAAACTTAATGGCTTTATTTCACTTAAAATGCATATTATTTTAATTGTATTCATTTTATTTTCATTTCTGTGAGACTGTAAGAAAATCTAAGTTATATTAGCTATGTTTGCGTACTCGATACATTTTGATTACTATCACAAATTTTTACTGGAAGTCCTTCGTTTATATTTCCTAGTAAACACATTTTTCCCAATAAACTTGCGATTATCAGCTAGTTAATCATCAACAAGTCCAATATGCGATATATTGCACAATGTCACATAGAACTGCATTAGAAAATATCAATATATTTCGTTTTAACTGAATTAATGATAAAGTCGTGAACGTGTACACCTCCTAATATTACCCAAGAGAATAAAACCCATTCTAACTGTCTTGCAAGTTTATACTGAATAACTTTTATTCGAAAATTTCCCATACAAACCTATTGTTGTCCAATTTTCGTAAATGTAAATCCTTTCCATTAATAAATAGCAGATTTGTTTTGATCTTATCACTACGAATTTTTTTATTGCATTTTTTTATGTTAAAAAAATAATACCACATTCAAAACTTTATTATTAATTTATTTATTATTATTATATAATTTCTATGTTCGGTTCCAAAGATTTTGTACACTAAACCCAGCAAAAACTAGGTAACCACATCTCATTACAATTGACATTACCAGGAGTAAAGCTGTCATTACACGTTGCATTACATTGCGGCGAGTTATAATGACTAACTTGTAATGACAAAAATAAATACTTCTCGGTAATTTTCGAATTGTTATTCTCAAATTTTTAGGCAGTTGTAGTTAATATAATTATTCACATAATCGAGCACTTACATAAAAAATCAAAAAGAATATGTAATGTAACGGTAATTCTGAAGATTTTTCCGTTAGGAATTTTTTATCACAAATATTTCATAATAATTGTGTTTAATGACATTATCATATTATGCTTTAAATAAATGCTTTCTTATACCTCATTCACATTACACTTCCAAAATGCGTTTAAACTAAATTTCAAATGTCATTTGCCTTATAAAAAAGAGACTTAAAATCCACTTTTAGTAGATTTCGAACCTTATGTGAATTGGCTATTGGATATATTGTATCGTAATTCACGAATCCAACTACCTTAAACAACCTACATTTATTTCTATTTTAAGTGTGAAATTAATTTGAGTGTAATCTTATTTAGATTATTTATTAGAATTTTTGTTTATTTATACAATATTCGTCTCTATTCAAGTAGTTCTCCTATTACAGCACCACTCGCCATATTTTGATCCATTGTAATCGGCGATAGAAATCAATATTTTCGAGATTTGGTTGCCTGAGACAATAAGTGGCTATTTTGCAAGTTTTGGTGTATCTACGAATAAGTCATTACATATTAGGTGATTATATGCTTTAAATGCACTACTTATTTTATGGCCGATAGTATGCATGGGAAGAAGTACTTCCCTCCTAGGACATGCGTATGTAAATGTAATCCGAAGCGATGCCAATTAATAAGTGGTTATTAATTTTTAAATAGGCTTACCTACAAGATTACCGGGTAATGAGAGTTTTTGCTGGGAAGATTTTGGTATTGATTCCGAGTCAAATTTGAATTTATTTGTTTTTTTCAGCTTTTTCTTCATGAGCTATCATGCTTTAAAAACGTGCTAACGACAACTTAAATTTCCATATTCAGACTCGACTTTAAGTAGAAATTATTCTATGTTACGTTTTTAAAATAAAATGTTAAAAAAAACTCTTCTATTTTAGAACGCTATTTTGGTTTGTGGTCAAGATACAAAAACTCCACATATTTAAAGCCTATTTCATGTTTCATGAAAAGATACCCATTTGTTAGTTGAATCACTTAACTATAAGGACAAAACGACTTTATCGGCTTTTGGACAAGGAAAACAGTTTATATAAGAGAAATTCACCAATGCTTTATAACCAAAATTCGCGTTCATATTTTAAGGACATGAAATCTTCGGCCTCACGAAAATATTTGTTCAGTGTACAAAGCAATTCACATTTCACAATTCAGATAAAAACGAAGTCTTATCCATATTTCAATAGGAACATGTCAAAAATAAAAAAAAGCCAAAAATAGCTAAAAGGGTCATGAAAAAAAGCCAGAAAAAAAGCTAAAAGCTAAATGAATTTTTTTCCCGCTAAACGTCTTCAAAAAAAGCCAAATCTAGCGGGAAAAAGCTAAATTGGCAACGCTGCTTTTCAGCCAATTCACCACCTCTCTTATTGCCAATATTTCAGCCTGAAAAACACTACAGTGATTAGGTAATCTTTTCGCTATTCGAATTTCCAGATCTTTAGAATATACTCCGAACCCCACTTGTCCATTCAATTTGGAGCCATCAGTATAGAACTCTATATATCTTTTATTCCCCGGGGTCTGTGTACACCACACCTAACTGTTGGGAATAAGCGTTTCAAACTTTTTGTCGAAAAGTGGTTTTGCCACGGTGTAATCCACTACGTTAGGCACATCTGGCATTACTTTGAGGACCGAACTATGACCGTACATTTTTTCCGACCACAGCGATAGCTCGCGCAACCGCACAGCCGTTGTTGCAGCTGACTGATTGGCCAAAATGTCTAAAGGCAATAGATGCAGTATGACATTAAGGGAGTTTGTTCCTGTCTTGCTGAATGCACCTGAGATACACAAGCACGCCATACGCTGAACTTTGTCTAAACTTGTCGGCTGGTGAAGTGCCGGCCACCAGACTACAACACCATATAGCATTATAGGTCTAACTACTGCCGTGTATAGCCAATGCACAATTTTTGGTTTTAGTCCCCACTCTTTTCCTATTGCCTTTTTGCACGAGTACAACGCTACCGTGGCTTTTCTCGCCCTCTCTTCAATATTAAGCCTAAAATTCAGCTTCCTGTCCAAAATAACGCCAAGGTATTTTGCACACTCACCAAAGGGAATTTCAGTACCCCCTAAGGAAATGGGCCTAACCGTGGGAGTTTTGCGATCATTGCAGTACATGACTAGTTCTGTCTTTGCTGGATTTACACCAAGACCATTATCTTTCGCCCATTTCTCAGTCATCCGGAGAGCTCTCTGTATAATATCTCTGATTGTGGATGGGAATTTTCCCCTGACTGCTAGCGCCACATCATCTGCGTATGCCACCACTTTTATCCTTTCTTTTTCAAGGGAAACCAGAAGGTTGTTTATAGCAACATTCCAAAGAAGAGGTGATCGAACTCCTCCTTGGGGAGTGCCTCTGTTCACATACCTTTGTATGTTTGCTTGCCCTAGTGTGGCTGAAATACGTCTCTTTATTAGAAGTTCTTCTAACAGCCTAAGTATACCTGGATCAACATTCAGAGTTGTCAGTCCATTTAATTCGAGCTCGGATGGACATTCGATGTCTAGAAACGCCACGATTGTGTATTCTTTGACAGATAGTGAGCTTTCAATAAAGCTGACTAGTTCATGCAATGCGGTCTCAGTAGACCTGCCCTTCGAGTATGCTTGCTGTCGTTTCGAGAGCAAACTTGAATCCACGCTAGTTCTAAGATACATGTCTATCATCCTCTCCAGGGTCTTAAGTAGGAATGAGGATAAGCTGATTGGTCGGAAATCCTTCGCACTCGAGTGAGAGGCTTTTCCCACTTTAGGTATGAAGACGACTTTTGTTTCCCTCCACTTTTCTGGAATATATGCTAAGTTTACACATCGTTTATATATCACCGTCAACCAGGGGATAATTATTTCAGCCACTGCTTGTAATTCCGCCGGAGTAATTCCATCAGGTCCGGGGGATTTGAATGGTCCAAAGCTATTTAAAGCCCATTTTATTCTAGACTCCGACACAATTTCCTCGATAGGAAATGACCGCTGAGCCTCTGTTACAGCGCCAGAACATGGTTCAACCGTCTGATTTCCAGGGAAGTGTGTGTCCAAAAGTACCTCCAACATCTCCTCACTGGACGTTGTCCAATTTCCCTACGATGTTTTAATGAAACCTGGAGCGGTGTTAGTGGATGGTAGTACCTTCCATAGTCTGGAAGCCTCTGACGTATTCTCAATACTGCTACAGTAATCATCCCAAGAGTTTTGTTGAGACCTTCTCAGTTCTCGTTTATATGCTCTCAGATTCATCTTGTAAGTGTCCCAATCACACAAAAATTGGTACATATCAAGTTCATAATTGTATATAACCCCCATATAAGCGACCCCCATATTTCAATTCGTAATCGATTCGTAATTATTTGTAGACTTACCTATACATACCTTTTTTTTGCCTAATATATATACCACGTATGGACTAACTCACAATTTAGAAAACGATGATAAGAAGTTTTAAGATACCACAACACAATTAATTCGATTGTGGATGACAGTCTTTCGTAGAAGTTTCTGCGCAATCCAATGTGGAGGGTACGTAAGATTCGGCCTGGACGAACTTACGGCCGTATAGACTTGTTGTTTTTTCAAATGTCTATTCTCTTGGTTCCGAATGTCAGTTCTTTTTACTCTGAGTATTCGGAGTAAAGAGAACAGACATTCGGTAAAGTAAATAATATTTAGACTTAAGCATATCAAATTTTTGGCGAAGCCTTATTAACATGCCAAGCACATAGCCAAAACAAATGAACTCATAAAACAGTTTTTCGAATTGCTCTCTTTTGATTTTCTCGCTGTGTTATGTTGATATCTTTCATAGACCTTTTAATACATAGATGAGCCATGGGTGTCAAACGATGTTTGACAGTTCCGAAGATTAAGAATAAACGAGAAAAATAAGAGCACGCTTACAATCTCTTTCGTTTTCCTTTTTGTAGTTTGCCAATTTTACACAAAATTAGAACGTTTATGATGCAATAAATAAATAAATTAAAATAAATAAATAAATTAATATATTAAAAGTTCATATTTGAACAAAAAATTGTGACGAAAATCGCGAAAATACGAAATTTAATTTTCAGCAGCATTGCTCTTTACGAACAATACAAAAGCAAATGCACGAAACTTAATGTTTGGGACTGACTCTTTACGAAAAAATCAAAACGAAATGTCAGAAAATTAATTTTTGGAAGTGACACATTTTTTTTTAAAGAGAATAGTGGATCATCTATGTATTAAAAGGTCTATGTCTTTCATCAACCCTCTCGGTTTCCATCTCTATACTCTCTCTCTCTCTCTGTTGCTCTCTGAATAAAAAAATACTTAAAATTAGTTAGTTTATATATGTTTATATTCACACATATTATTTTTATGAAACATTCATGTCCCAAACATAATATATTCTAACATATTAACATATATGTCCCAAACATTTAATGCTAGTTTAGGAACATTACATTTTTGCACTTAAATATATTGTGTTTAAAAAATTCTGCCCGAAACACATTTTGTTTATATCGGAACATATGAAAAACATATTTTTCTAACAGTGTACGTACAATTTTTGGATACTTTCTCCTTAAACACATTATGTGTAAAAATTATGTACGTACACTGAGAAAAATATTTACGTGATATTAAAGATTACGCAACCTAAATTTTGGGATGCGAAATTTACAAAATATTAAGGACAAATTTCTTTAAAATAATAAAGTTTTAATTAAAATAAAGTTTATAATCTTTGCTTCAAAAGTTTTGTTAATTAAATTTGTAAGGGACCCACTCCGTTAAAGTCGTATGTCTTTGAACTAAGGTTAATTTTCCTTAAAGTAAAAAAAACACATTTTTGATTTAAAGAAATTATCCTTAAATTAACTGAAATATCGAAACTTTAGATTTACGATAAAAACGTTTCAAATATAGGCTAAGACTTATTTTGAGAATTTAGCGTCTTAGGAAAACATTTTTTGCTTTGAAGCATCCGTTATAATTTGGATTTTTAAACTGGCATTTGTTTGTACGTGAGTACCTTTATTAGTAAACCGCGAAAATAGACTGAAAATTTGATAAATGAGATCTGTATCCTAATTTTAATTTTATTGGTCCTAGATTTAAAGCCAGATATATTAGGTCGCTAAAAAATGTCTTTATTTTAAAGAAGCCGCATCTTTGGCTCGGAATCAATACCAAAATCCTTAAGGGAAGGTCAAAATCTTTGGATCCAAGTAAACTTTTTTTGAGTGTATAATTTTAATTATCACGCCAATTTTTTCGTTTTAAATTTTTGAGTTAAAAACTCAAAATTTCCTGTGGACTAAGAGAGAAATTGCCTAGCTCCGTCAATGGGGACCGGGCATGCCTGTTTTTTCAGTGTGAATTTTATAAGTTTTTTTTATGAAATTTTGAAGTCGCTTCTTTCAAATTAGATAAAAATATACCCAACAATCATTCTATACCCACTTCGTTGAACATCTGTCCTGGAAATTAACAGTTCAGGGGAGAACCCGATTTACGTACTACGGCCGTGCGTCACAATTATCCGCTTGATAACGCTATGGTATGTAAAATTGTTTAACATATTCTTAATTAACTTTTATATTTTTGTTGATTTTCATTTGAGAGCAAAGAATAAATATTTTGCAAGCAAAAAGTAAACTTCTCGCGTATCAATGAGTGATGGCCCACACTATGTTAAACTAAACGAAAAACGAATTGTCATTTTTGGAAATTTTGGAGGCTCTTAGTAAAATGTATACGGCGTGCGAATAGAATTTCAAGGCCTCTACTTTGCCTTAGCCTTACCTTAAACAAAACTCCTTGTAGTGTAGATATTATAAATTTTGTCTCCAAAAAACGAAAATACAGACTATGACTAAAATAGAACAACAACGCATCCATCTATCTCAAAATTCAAGAATGCTAGCCGAAATCAACCTACCCAGACTATTGAATCCCAAAATATCCCCACACATATCGGCAGCAAATGCACCAATATAGGTGAGATGATAAACTCCCTGTGCTAACACAAAATGCATCCGACAGATCCACTTGGATGGTTAGATACACTTAAACTCACATACGGATGCGACCACACACACACACACACATGCACACACGCATACATGTAATGAATGTATTTGGAGGAGCATGGCACCATCTCAAACATTCATATACAAGTGTGTACATTATCATTTCAAGTAGGGGCATATTTTGTAGATATTCCCCAAGTTCTGTATCTCGGCTATATGCATGTGATATGCCCTCCCTCCCATTTGCCCTTCCCCACCATCCTTCTTTCTAATCGTGCAACTGATGGCACATCATTTCTATTTTTATAGAAATGTAATGACTTTTCCTGTTTTTCTAATGAAACTCAAACATGAATAGCGAAAGGAAAGTCGAAACCAAGTTCTTCATTTTCTTCACAAGACTATTTTCGCACAAATGAGATTTCTGAATGGTCCCAAAAAAATAAAATATGAACATTACCACAAACGCCCCTATTGCTGACAAATATTCTAATGATTTTCGAGAATAAATATTCCATCGGTCTGTCGGTTTGCTCCATGTTTTGATTTGACTGACAGTTACACCACCTCTACAGGTAAACCAGCTGCTCCTTAATCCACAGCCTTTTCATTCATACATGATGAGATTTGAGAAATTGGTTGATGGTATCTTTCGACAGTGTTCTTAAATATTTTCCAGAATTTCTATTCAACGAAAACTTTGACATTTTAAGGCCATCATTATCCCTATCCATTTTTTGTATATGTTCCTAATGTTACTTTAAATGTGTCCCAAGAGAAAAGAACAATTTTTGTTTTATGGACAATTTTTTCAGAATATTGTGAATGAGTTAAAAGTTCGACAAGAAAAAAATAGTCTTTTCAATTTCAAACTCTTTCCAATTAAATGTCACAAAATAATTGAAAAGAAATAAAAATAGCGGAATGAAAGAAAAAATAAAATTTTCACATCCGCTGGGATTTTAACTGTACATTCCAAATCGCTTTGTTGGAAATAATTCTGCAACTTGTGGGTCCTTAGTGGGTCCAAGGGCTGACCTGTAAGCGTTGAAAGTTAGTCACCTCGGGTATATGAAATTTTGGTTTAACTGCTAAATCCGCAATTATGAACCGATTTCGATGCCCAGAAAAAAAAATTGGAAGTTCTTCCAAAGGCACAACTTTAAAAGCACTTCCAGAAGATGCACTCCCAATGATGTTCTTTATTTTAACTACCTAGGAAGTTCTTTTAATTCAATTTTTTATATCTTGGTTTTTCATACTTTTAATGGGTAATTTTAACTTTTTTTGTTTCAAATAGGTTAAAAGCAGGGTAAGAATTCATAAAATGGTAGAAATCATTTAAATTTTGTCGAAAAAAATGCTAAATCCAATCTGAAAAAAATTGTGAATTTTTGAAAATATTTGAGGTCAAACATTTCCGACAAGCGTTAGAATCCATTAAAAATTTTAAAAAATTATAAAAATAATTTTTGACTTTTTTAATTTACATCCAAAACATTGAATTCGGATCACACCTAAAGAAGTGATGCAAATTCAGTGCAACGGCTGTTGAAATGGAGGACTTCCATCCTATGACAAGCCCATGTTAAATTCATCGCTTCTCCGTCAATTTTGCACCACTTCCGGATCCAAAAATAACATTTTCATTACTTTTTTGGCGACGCTTTTTTGCTGGGTGATTGTTGAAAAGAACTTATAAAACGCTACAAAAAGAACGTATGTGTGTGCGATTATCTCATTAGAGGTGTGCGCGTGACACGAAAGTTACACGTGTGATTGACGCATGTATCACCTGAGTCGTGAACAAAATCTGAAGCCTTTTCGTGAATGGGACTAAAGAAAATATGACGTGCGTGCGTGAGAAATAAAATCGGTTCGTGAATGTGCGTAAATAAAAAATTTCTGCAAAATCACTCTCACGAAAAAAATCAAAATTTAGTTTTTACTCATATGTTAACTGAGATTAATTTAACTGTCGAACTATATTCTATTTATGATTTTTTATACCCTCCATCATAGGATGGGGGTATATTAACTTTGTCATTCCGTTTGTAACACATCGAAATATTGCTCTAAGACCCCATAAAGTATATATATTCTGGGTCGTGGTGAAATTCTGAGTCGATCTAAGCATGTCCGTCCGTCCGTCCGTCCGTCCGTCCGTCTGTTGAAATCACGCTAACTTCCGAGCGAAACAAGCTATAGACTTGAAACTTGGCACAAGTAGTTGTTATCGATGTAGGTCGGATGGCATTGAAAATGGGCCATATCGGTCCACTTTTACGTATAGCCCCCATATAAAGGGACCCTCAGATTTGGCTTGTGGAGCCTCTAACAGAACCATATTTCATCCGATCCGGCTGAAATTTGGTATATGGTGTTGGTATATGGTCTCTAACAATCATGCAAAAATTGGTCCACATCGGTCCATAATTATATATAGCCCCCATATAAACCGATCCCCAGATTTGGCTTGTGGAGCCTCTAAGAGAAGCATATTTCATCCGATCCGGCTGAAATTTGGTACATGGTGTTGGTATATGGTCTCTAACAATCATGCAAAAATTGGTCCACATCGGTCCATAATTATATATAGCCCCCATATAAACCGATCCTCAGATTTGGCTTGCGGAGCCTCAAAGAGAAGCAAATTTCATCCGATCCGGCTGAAATTTGGTACATGATGTTGGTATATGGTCTCTAACATCCATGCAAAAATTGGTCCATATCGGTCCTTAATTATATATAGCCCCCATATAAACCGATCCCCAGATTTGGCTTGTGGAGCCTCTAAGAGAAGCATATTTCATCCGATCCGGCTGAAATTTGGTACATGGTGTTGGTATATGGTCTCTAACAATCATTCAAAAATTGGTCCACATCGGTCCATAATTATATATAGCCCCCATATAAACCGATCCCCAGATTTGGCTTGCGGAGCCTCAAAGAGAAGCAAATTTCATCCGATCCGGCTGAAATTTGGTACATGATGTTGGTATATGGTCTCTAACAACCATGCAAAAATTGGTCCACATCGGTCCATAATTATATATAGACCCCATATAAACCGATCTCCAGATTTTGTTTGCGAAGCCTCAAAGAGAAGCAAATTGCATCCGATCCGGCTGAAATTTGTTACATGGTATTGGTATATGGTCTCTAACAACCGTGCAAAAATTGGTCCACATCGGTCCATAATTATATATAGCGCCCATATAAACCGATCCCCAGATTTGGGTTGCGGAGCTTCAAAGAGAAGCAAATTTCATCCGATCCGCCTGAAATTTGGTACATGATATTGCTATATGGTCTCTAACAACCATGCAAAAATTGGTCCACATCGGTTCATAATTATATATAGCCCCCATATAAGCCGATCCCCAGATTTGGCTTGCGAAGTCTCCAAGAGAAGCAAATTTCATCCAATCTGGTTGTAATTTTGAACATGGTGTTAGTATATGATCTTTAACAACCGTGCCAGAATTGGTCCATATCGGTCCATAATTATATATAGCCCCCATAGAAACGTGGTGTTAGTATATGGTCGCTAACAACCATACCAAAATTGGTCCAATCACACAAAAATTGGTCCATATCGGTTCATAATCATGGTTGCCACTAGAGCCAAAAATAACCTACCAAAATTTTATTTATATAGAAAATTTTGTTAAAATTTTGAGAAAGATTTTCAAAATTTTATTTCTATAGAAAATTTTGTTCAAATTTTATTCGGTTCATAATCATGGTTGCCACTCGAGCCAAAAATAATCTACCAAGATTTTATTTCTATACAATATTTTGTCAAAAGTTTATTTCTATAGAAAATTTTGTCAAAATTTTTATTTCTATATAAAATTTTGTGAAAATTTTATTTCTATAGAAAATTTTGTTAAAATTTTATTTCTGTAGAAAATTTTGTCAAAATGTTATGTCTACTTTGTCAAACTGAATTATATACGTATTGGATCGATCTTTTTTGATTTAATATATACCACGTATGGACTTACATACAATTTAGAAGATGGTGTTAGGAGGTTTTAAGATACCTTGCCATCGGCAAGCGTTACCGCAACTTAAGTAATTCGATTGTGGATGGCAGTGTTTAGAAGAAGTTTCTACGCAATCCATGATGGAGGGTACATAAGCTTCGGCCTGGCCGAACTTACGGCCGTATATACTTGTTTTATCTTTGCTCATTCCCAGTTGGAAAATGTCGTGAGTCTCGTGAATTTGTCGTGAGTCACTTGAATTTTCGTGAATCGTGCGTGAGCATGAGTCTTTAAAAGTAGTTCGTCCGTAAGAACTGGTTTTCATTTCGTGAATGTGCGTGAGTGTGAGTGGCTACCACACGTATCGTGCGTGAATGAATATTTTAATTCGTGAATGGTCGTGAGTGCGATTGAAATTCCGCTCACGCGTACACCTCTATATCTTATACAGGTCGCGAGATATGGGCCCCACAATTTTTTTTTTTTTTTTGCAAAATTTTAACAAAATGGGATCAGTATTTTGGGCCTTAAGGTCCGTATTAGGACGGATTCTCGTTTTATTTTCTTAACACCAAATTTGACGAATTTTATAAGAAAAAATTGTGTCCCTATGTGTAGACTCCACAATTTGGAATATCGAAAAATACAAAATTTTAACCTTTTTTTTTTGAAGATTTTTTTTTTTTTGGCACAAGTAGTTATTATTGATGTAGGTCGGATGGTATTGCAAATGGGCCATATCGGAACACTTTTACGTATAACCCCCATATAAACTGATCCCCCGATTTGGCTTGCGGAGCCTCTAAAAAAAGCAAATTTCATCCGATCCGGCTGAAATTTGGTACATTATGTTTGTATATGGTCTCTAACAACCATGCAAGAATTGGTCCATATCGGTCCATAATTATATATAGCCCCCATATAAACCGATCCCCAGATTTGACCCATTGGAAGAGCAAAATTCATCCGATTCGGTTGAAATTTGGTACAACCATGCAAAACTTGGGCCCTATCGGTCCATAATTATATATAGCCCCCATATAAACCGATCCCTTGATTTGGCTTGCGGAGCCTAAAAGAGAAGCAAATTCCATCCGATCCGTCTGAAATTTGGTACATGGTGTTGGTATATTGTCTCCAACAACCATGCAAAAATTGGTCCACATCGGCCCATAATTATATATAGCCCCCATATAAACCGATCCCCAGATTTGGCTTGCGGAGCCTCAAAGAGAAAAAAATTTCATCCGATCCGGCTGAAATTTGGTACATAATGTTGGTATATGGTCTCTAACAACCATGCAAAAATTGGTCCATATCGGTCCATAATTATATATCCCTTTCCGACCTATAGCCGATCCACGTGATAGATTTTCCTAAATTTTTCAAATCTGTTATTTATGTGTACATAGAACATTTTAAATTATTAAGTTTGTTCAGTTTGATCCTGTATCCTGTTTTTTCAGGATACGTACAATTGTTGCTGTCCGTTAAATTCCGGTAAAAGTCCGGACGTAAAAATATCAAAAAACACAAAATAATCACGAAGTTACTGTTTGCATACAATATTTAAAATGTTTTCTTATTGAAAACACTTGTTTGATGAAATATTCCACAATTTAAATAATTTTAATATATTTGCAAACTTAAATCTTCCACTCATTTTTACAAATGCGCAAAGTACACTGCTGAAACTACAAAATTAATATGAAAAGCAAATATTTATAACGGTTCTTCACATTCTTAGACAAAGAGAGGGCATACACCATTATTTTTTTGCAACTCTTATCGCGGTACGTCATATATTAAAGAAATTATAGAGACTTAAACTTACCCGCACAATTGTGCGTACACGGTCGGAAAGGGATATAGCCCCCATATAAACCGATCCCCCGATTTGGCTTGCGGAGCTTCTAAGAAAAGCAAATTTCATGCGATCCGGCTGAAATTTGGTACATGATGTTTGTATATGGTCTCTAACAACCATGCAGGAATTGGTCCATATTGGTCCATAATTACATATAGCCCCCATATAAACCGATCCCCAGATTTGACCTCCGGAGCCCATTGGAAGAGCAAAATTCATCCGAATCGGTTAAAATTTGATACGTGATGTTAGTAATGGTCTCTAACAACCATGCAGGAATTGGTCCATATCAGTCCATAATTATATATAGCCCCCATATAAACCGATCCCCAGATTTGACCTTCGGTGCATTTTGGTGAAGAAAAATTCATCCGATCTGATTGAACTTTAGTATGTGGTGTTAGTATATGGTCTCTAACAACCATGCAGGAATTGGTCCATATTAGTCCATAATTATATATAGCCCCCATATAAACCGATCCCCAGATTTCACCTCCGGAACCTTTTGGAGAAGCAAAATTCATCCGATCTGGTTGAAATTTGGTACGTGGTATTAGTATATGATATTTAATAACCATGCGAAAAGTCGTCCATATCGGTCCATAAACATATATAGCCCCCATATAAACCGATCCCTATAACCGATCCCGAGTAAGTTGAAATTTGATACATTGTGCTAGTATATGGCCGTTAACAACCATGCCTAACTAGGTCCATATCGGTCCATAAACATATATAGCCCTCAGATAAATCGATCCCCAAGGTCATAATTGTATATAGCCCCCATATAAGCGACCCCCACATTTCAATTCTGGCTCTCTAAGTACCGTGCAAAAGTCCATATCGATTCGTAATTATTTGTAAACTTACCTATATATTTTTCTAATATATACCACGTATGGACTAACTTACAATTTAGAAGACGATGTTAAGAAGTTTTAAGATACCTTACCATCGGTAAGTATTACCACAACTCAAGTACTTCGATTGTGGATGACAGGCTTTCGTAGAAGTTTCCACGCAATCCATGGTGGTGGGTATTTAAGATTCGGCCCGGCCGAACTTACTGCTGTATATACTTGTTATTTTTATGAAAATATTTTATTACACTTTTATTTTATTACTAGCGTAACCCGACCAGCTTCGCTGAGCCTTCCGAAGCATATTTGTAGGAACATTTTACGTTAACTTAGTCAGCCATATCCTACGAGATGAAAACGAATTCGAAGAGATTTGAATTCTTTCAAACAAATCGGGCAACTTGCTTATTCCTTTATATACAGAAATACGGCGAATATGCAGATGTAAAACGGTCCCTCTTAACATATATGCTTTGGAAGGCTCAGCGAAGCGGGTCGGGTTATGCTACTAACTTAAAAAGTCTGGCAGAAGCCTGTATAAAAATCATAAAATTATGTACCGAGTTCCCATTTAAGGACAACCCTCTACTTTCAATTTTCAAAAAATCCTTTTCCCACTATATTAACTTCACAAACTACTCGACGGTCCCTATAAATTCCAAGTAAATCGACAATGTTTATTTCACTATTCCCCTTCCCCAACCAGATATCGAAACATCATTTACCCTGTATTAATTTTATCGCTTCCTCCCACGTTCCTTGTAAATTTCAAGTACATCGGAGAAGCTTATAGCGATTTCGATTGGGAAAAAAGGTGCAACATTCTAGAAATTGATAGCAAAATATGAAGGACACTGTGATAGATTTTGTATCCTGTGTCACTCACAATATTGGGAATTAACAATAACTTTGGAATGACGCTATCATTTGGTCGAAAATGCAATTAGGAAAAAAGTAGGGTAACACCAAGGCAACATATTTTTTGCGAATCGAAAACGCCATTATAGTTTGCTCGTCACTTCCCCGATAAAATATCGACAAAAACAAAAGCAGATAGAACCCTTAACCTTTCCTGAAAAGGTGGGTAGCTCCCATATATATGTGTAACAAATGATCCTCAATATTGTAAAGAATTTCTTGATAATTTGTATTAACCGATCTTATTTAAATTTAGCACAGGATAATACTTTCCAAATCCTCTAAGGAATTCTTTTCGATTTTGGAAGGCAAGACTTCCAAAGCACTTCCAAAAATATTATTTCACATCCAAAACACTGTATTCGGATCACACCTTAAGAAGTGATGTAAATTCAGTGCAACGGCTGTGGAAATTGTGGACATCCGTCCTATGACAAGCTCATGTTAAATTTATCTCTTATGCGCCAATTTTGCACCACTTCCGGATACAAAAATAACATTTCCACTACTTTTTGGGACACGCATTTTTTTCTGGGAAGTTGTTTAACACGGTTCAATTTTCAAGCCATCAGGTCGGGAATTCAGCTGCAGAAATAAAAAAAAAACATTTTGAGATTAAAAACATCATCGTGTAAGTTCATTCATTAAGAGCACAGATTCCCCAATTCCTCATTGAATTTTCCACTATTTTCTTTTTCAAAATGGAAATGCATTAATGGATTGCTTTTGTAAACTTAGCATTCACACGAGGCTAAAAGCAAATAAGATCATAGTGGCGATGAGCGCTCTCGATAACACATTTCACCACTTTAACCCTTAGCGCCGCTCTCAACATTATTTTAATGAATTGAATATTCCCTGATGGTGGATAAAAAGTCCAAATTGATTTTTAATAGCATTCACAAGCACTTAAGATTAAATCAAAATATTGGGAAACATGAGAAATATTTCCCAATGGGTAATCTTCAACAGGCTTAGAGAATAATTACAATCTATTGAATTCAAATATTTCATATTTCAATTTTATGTTCTCTATTTCACTAGTATATGATCTGTACAAAGGGCTTTCGATCAGGCTAAAAATGTGCCTAATAGAAATATTGGTCTACGATCATCTGCACGCAGAGAAGAAATGTTGTTGCCACAATCATATTCAAAGAACAATTCAATGTGGAGGTGTGCACGTGAGTGATATTTTATTCACTCTAACGCATACTTACGACGTAAAAATCTTACTCACGCACACTCACTCCCGATATTTGTTCGTAGAACTCACGCTCACACTTTGCTCCTCCAAGAGGCTCGGGATGTCAAATGTGGAGATCGGTTTATATGGGGGCTATATATAGTTATGGACCAATATGGACTAATTTTTGCATAGTTTTTATGGACCAATTTTGCCATGGTTGTTAGAGACCTCGTACTAACACCACGTACCAAATTTCTACAGGATTGGATGAAATTTACTCTTCCAAGAGGCACCGGAGGTAAAATTTGGGGATCGGTTTATATGCTGGCTATATATAACTATGGACCGATATGAACCAATTTTTACATATTTGTTAGACTCCATATACTAACACCAAGTACCAAATTTCAACCGGATCGGATGAATTTTGGTCCTCCATGAGGCTCCGGAGGTAAAATCTTGGAATCGATTTATATGGGGGCTATATATAATTATGGACCGATATGGACCAATTTTTGCATGGTTGTTAGAGACCATATGCTAACACCAACTGTCAACCGGATCGGATGAATTTTGCTCATCCAAAATTCTCCGCAGGCCAAATCTGCGAGTCGGTTTATATGGATCCTACACGTAAGAGAGGTCCGATATGGCCCATTTGCAATACCATCCGACCTGCATTAATAACAACTACTTGTGCCATGTCGATAGCTTGTTGCGTTCGGACATAGCTGGATCGGCTCCAAATTTCACCACGACCCAGAATATATATACTTTATGGGGTCAATATTTCGATGTGTTACAAACGGAATGCCGAAGTTAATATACCTCCCATCACATGGTGGAGGGTATAAAAAAGCACAATGTAACCCCATTTGTCTAAATCGGGCGATATACAGTGAGTCACAGTGAAAATGGCCCACCAGAGTATATATAAATATTTTGAAATTTTATCTCATATTTGGCCAATCAGAGATCCAAATGTTAGTTTTCTCTTAGGTAAATCTAATTAAACGGTGATACGGTCAAAATTTGGTCAATATAAACTTGACGTATTTCTTTCAATTTTGCATTTAAAAAACCTGAACACCCCTCATTTTGAAGGTGTGTGTGTGTAGAATGTTGCTCCTATTTTGATTTTGGAATTCACTCTTCAGTTGTCAAAATGCCGTCCAAGCAAGAAGAGCAGCGTATCAAAATTTTTCTCGCGCATCACGAAAATCAGAGCTACTCGCACGCAAAGCTGGCAAAATCGCTAAAAGTTGCCAAATCAACCGTTACAAATGTAATTAAAGTGTTTGGGGAACGTTTGTCGACAGCCAGGAAGTCTGGATCGGGGACCGGAAGCCGCTGAGACGACAAAGAGAGTTGCCGGTAGTTTCAAGCGAAACCCTAACCTCTCTCTCCGAGATGCCGCAAATAAGCTGGGTGTATCGTCTACAACCGTGCATCGAGCCAAAAAACGAGCCGGTCTATCGACTTACAAGAAGGTAGGTAGTGACTCCAAATCGCGATGATAAACAAAATACGACGGCCAAAGCGCGATCCCGGAGGCTGTACACGACGATGCTGACGAAGTTTGACTGCGTGGTAATGGACGACGAAACCTAAGTCAAAGCCGACTACAAGCAGCTTCCGAGACAGGAGTTTTATACGGCAAAAGGAAGGGGAAAGGTAGCAGATATTTTCAAGCACATAAAACTGTCAAAGTTCGCAAAGAAATATCTGGTTTGGCAAGCCATCTGTACCTGTGGCTTGAAAAGCAGCATTTTCATAGCTTCCGGGACTGTCAACCAAGAAATTTACGTGAAAGAGTGTTTGAATAAACGTCTGCTGCCTTTCCTGAAGAAACACGATTGTTCCGTACTGTTTTGGCCGGATTTGGCATCTTGTCATTACGGTAAAAAGGCCATGGAGTGGTACGCCGCCAACAACGTGCAGGTGGTTCCCAAGGACAAGAACCCTCCCAACACGCCAGAGCTCCGCCCAATTGAGAAATACTGGGCTATTGTCAAGCGGAACTTAAAGAAGACCAAAAAAAACTGCTAAGGACGAGCAGCAGTTCAAGGCAAACTGGCTTTCTGCGGCGAAGAAGGTGGACAAGGTGGCTGTACAAAATCTGATGGCAGGTGTCAAGCGTGAGGCCCGGCAATTCGGATTTGGAAAAGCGAAAGCCTAACTGAATATTTTTCCTGAATTTTATACTAATTGAACTTGAAAAAGAAATTTAATTTGATTTTTTAAATAAACGATTTCATCGATTTACACGCGTTTTCCCTTGACCAAATTTTGACCGTATCACCCTTTACTACATCCTCTGCTTTTCCTATTCGGCACAGATGTACTCTCAATTCCAGGTGCCGGTCCAGATTCTTCCTTGTCTTAATCACCCCATAGTAGTTTCGTCGTGCTTCCGTTTGATACATATCGCTTTATGTGTCTTTCGGGTCCATTCATCCAACACGGCCCGCGATGCCTCTATGGGATTTGCGTTCTCTAAGTTCAGTTCCCTGTTCATTTACGTTTCTTCTTATTCCGGCACCCATATACGGATCGTATTCCGAGTATTCTTTGACCTTTCTTTTGCATTCTAATACGGGTCGCGATCGAACGGTAATATCTACTATTGCCCTCCCGCAAGTTGTGAAAATATCCACGTTTATGGTCTCGTGTTATTTCAGAGCAATTTAGAAGGGCACGCTCTTCTCCCTGCAGGATTGTTTTCTGATCCCATAATCGGAAGAGGATCTCGGTATCTAGGACCTATACAGCAAGTCCCATCTTATCATTTTCGACCCATCGGTGTAGCTGTTAATTCCCTCTGGTATCTGTTTGGGTGTCCCATTCTCCCAGGACAATCTTACTGTCGTCATAATGTCACATTCGGTAATAATGGTCACGTCAGGCATACGATCATGGACTGTCGCGAAATTCGACATTACACGCATACCTGAATACGAAAAATAACTACCTCTTCACAAATAAAAACTTTAATATAAACGTACTCAAAAACGATCTCATGTTTCATTTATAGATTTTAGTGTCTTAAGGTGGGTATTAAGTTCGAGTTTTTCACTAAAGTGAAAACTAAAACAGCAAAAAAGGCATAAAATTATACATATTTGTTGCAGATTTTATTATAACTTGATGGGGAATAGCCCAAAGCAAGTTTTCACAAAGTTTGTATTCCTTAAAAAGTATTATTAAAGAAAAGTAATCGTGAAAAATGGCGATTTTAGCGGCTAAACTCGAACTTAATACTCACCTTTATATACGAGATTATAGTTATGCTCTCTCTCTCTCTTTCTTTTGTAGTTTGAAAACATCTGTGATTAATCTTCGATGGATCTATTAATATGTTGTAATCGACTCTGAAATACGCTAGTCTTAATGACTCAAATTGAGTTAAATTATGGTATCTGTTTTGGCTTATTTTTAGTATATTTTTAAAATGTTTTATATTTTTGTAATATTTGAAGTTATTCACTGATATTTTCGCTTTGACTTAATGTTTTACTGAAAATAGGATTCTAGACACCGCAGAAGAATTTTGCACTTGTCTATGAATCATTTGCAGAGAGTTCAATGTATGCAATGTGGTCTTAAAACAAATCATATAAAATATATTAAAATAAAAAAATGCATTGACATTCTGAATTTGCCATTTTAGCCATATTGCGGTCAAGACAGCAATGAACTTTTATAACAAAAATGAGTTTCAAAGTGATCGACCATTGGTTTGTGATGAAAATCACAGAAGACAGAGTGACAACAAGTATATAACATATGGCCGTAAGTTGGGCTAGGCCGAATCTTATGTACCTTCCACTATGGATTGCGTAGAAACTTCTACTAAAGATTGTCATCCATAATCGAATAACTTGGGTTGGGGTAATACTTACCCCAAGGTAAGTATCTTAAAACTTTTTAACATCGTCTTCTAAATATTAAGTGAGTCCATATGTGGTATAAAAAAGGCTGGTTAAATACGTATATGATTCCGTTTTTGAGCGGTATATATAGGGAATTCTACAAATAATTACGAACCGATATGAACTTTTGCGGTGTAATTAGAGAGGAGGAATTGAAATATGGGGATCGATTTATCTGGGGACTATATAAAACTATAGACTGATATGGACCAAGTTTGGCATGGCTGTTAGCGGCCACATACTAGTTGAATGTACCAAATTTAAACCGCATCGGATGAATTTTGCTCCTTCAAGATGCTCCGGAGGCCAAATCTTGGTATCGGTTTATATGGCGGCTATATATAATTATGGTCCGATATGGATAAAATCTTGCATAGATATTAGAGACCATATACTAACACCACGTACCACGTTTCAACCTGAGCGAATGAAATTTGCTCCTCCAAGAGGCTGCGGAGGTAAAATCTGGGGATCGGTTTACATGGGGACTATATATAATTATGGACCGATTTGGACCAATATTTGCATGGTTGTTAGGGACCATATACAAACACCACGTACCAAATTTCAACCGGATCGGACGAATTTTGATCCTCCAAGAGCTTCGGAGCCTCTTGGAGGATCAAAATTCGTCCGATGGTTGTTAGAGACCATATACTAACATTTGCTTCTCTAAGAGGCTCCGCAAGCCAAAATTTTTGTTTATTTTATTACTTTGGTGTTATATTCTATTTATTCGGGTTGGACTTTTTAAATTTGTTTCACCTTTTTTAATAAAAATATTTTATAACTATAAACTGAAATTTTTTTACATCTTTATAAAAGAGATTTTTGTGAAATGAATTCCTATAAGAAATTAATTTCTTATATAAATGTATATGTTTATAAGAACTTTTTTCTTATACGCAATAATACTCTATAAGAAAAACAAGTATATACGGCCGTAAGTTCGGCCAGGCCGAAGCTTATGTACCCTCCACCATGGATTGCGTAGAAACTTATACTGAAGACTGTCATCCACAATCGAATTACTTGGGTTGCGGTAACACTTGCCGATGGCAAGGTATCTTAAAACTTCCTAACACGGTAATATATACCACATAGTCCATACGTGGTATATATTAAACTAAAAAGGCCGATTAAATACGTATATAATTAAGCTTAAAGTTTCTATAGAAATAAAATTTTGACAAAATAAAATTTTGACAACATTTTCTATAGAAGTAAAATTTGGAAAAAAATTCTCTATAGAAATAAAATTTGGAAAAAAATTTCTATAGAAATAAAATTTTGCAAAAATTTTCTATGAAAATAAAATTTTGAGTACATTTTCTATAGAAATAAAATTTTGACAAAATTTTCTATAGAAATAAAATTTGGAAAAAATTTTCTATAGAAATAAAATTTTGACAAAGTTTTCTATAGAAATAAAATTTTGACAAAATTTTCTATAGACATAACATTTTGACAATGTTTTCTTTCAAAATACAATTTTGGTAGATTATTTTTAGCTCGAGTGGCAACCATGATTATGAACCGATATAGACCAATTTTTGTGCGATTGGGGATCGGCTATACATAACTATAGACCGATATGGACCAATTTTGGCATGGTTATTAGCCGCCTTATACTAACACCACGTTGCAAATTTCAACCGGATCGGATGAATTTTGCTCCTCCAAGAGGCTCCGGAGATCAAATCTGGGGATCGGTTTATATGGGGGCTATATATAATTATGAACCGATATGGACCAATTCTTGCGTGTTTGTTAGAGACCACATTCTAACACCATGGTCCAAATTTCAACCAGATCGGATGAATTTTGCTCCTCCAAGAGGCTCCGGAGGACAAATCTGGGGATGGATTTATATTGGGGATATATATAATTATAGACCGATATGGACCAATTCTTGCATCGTTGTTAGAGAACATATACTAACATCACGTACCAAATTTCAACCGGATCGAATGAATTTTGCTCCTCTAAGAGGCTCCGGAGGTCAAATCTGGGGATCGGTTTATATGGGAGTTATATATAATTATGGGCCGATGTGGACCAATTTTTGCATGGTCATTAGAGAACATATACCAACACCATGTACCAAATTTCAGCCGGATCGGATGAAATTTGCTTCTCTTAGAGGCTCCGCAAGCCAAATCGGGGGATCGGTTTATATGGGGGCTATATATAATTATGGACCGATGTGGACCAATTTTTGCACGGTTGTTAGAGACCATATACCAACACCATGTACCAAATTTCAGCCGGATCGGATGAAATTTGGTTCTCTTAGAGGCTCCGCAAGCCAAATCGGGGGATCGGTTTATATGGGGGCTATATGTAATTATGGACCGATATGGACCAATTCTTGCGTGTTTGTTAGAGACCATATACTAACACCATGTACCAAATTTCAGCCGGATCGGATGAAATTTGCTTCTCTTAGAGCAATCGCAAGCCAAATTTGGGGGTCCGTTTATATGGGGGCTATACGTAAAAGTGGACCGATATCGACCAATTTTTGCATGGTTGTTAGAGACCATATACTAACACCATGTACTAAATTTCAGCCGGATCGGATGAAATTTGCTTCTCTTAGAGCAATCGCAAGCCAAATTTGGGGGTCCGTTTATATGGGGGCTATACGTAAAAGTGGACCGATATGACCCATTTTCAATACCATCCGACCTACATCAATAAAAACTACTTGTGCCAAGTTTCAAGTCGATAGCTTGTTTCGTTCGGAAGTTAGCGTGATTTCAACAGACGGACGGACGGACATGCTCAGATCGATTCAGAATTTCACCACGACCCAGAATATATATACTTTATGGGGTCTTAGAGCAATATTTCGATGTGTTACAAACGGAATGACAAAGTTAATATACCCCCCATCCTATGGTGGAGGGTATAACAAGTAAGTAAAGTCTAAAGTCGGGCGGGGCCGACTATATTATTCACCTTCACCATTATGTAGACCAAAATTTGTGTTGCAATCTCAACTCCTTCAAATTTGTTGGGAGTTATTATCAAGGTTTATATTCCCATATACAAATATTTATATCTGAAACGATTTGGAGAACATTTTTGTACTTCTACAAAATCGCTAGAATTAAAAATTAAATCTGCTAACACCCTGGGATGAAACACAATGTTTGTAAAAAAAATATGGGAAATATAAAGCTAAAGCAATTTTGATGCAATTGTACAAAAGAGCATTTATGATTTTCGATATAGGACAATTTGAGTAATATTTATAATTTTTGCTACTTAGCAGTGGCAATTTTACAAGGATATTGGTTAAATCTCGCCAAGATATGTATGTGTCAATTGTGGGTTGTGATATATTATTTGTGCCAACTCGGGCGATATTTCCACAAGTCGGAGCTTTATTTAAAATTCGACCATTCTGTGGAAAGTTTGGCATTACAGTGTGTAGAATATGACTACGATATGGGGAAATCATCACAGAATTTTGTGTAAAATGTGGGTATTTTGGCCATATTAGATCAAGATGGCACACTTAAATAGCATATTAAATGTATTCTCTGTGGAAACTATCGAGTTAATTGGAGGAAACTCCCATTGAAAATGGGTCTAAAATATGAAACATTCTACCATATTTCCCCTACTCTGGCGTACATATATATGGGAGCTGTTTATGCCAAACAGGACAACCCTACAATCTTCCCCTCAGAATCAGATCCCTAAAATATTAATGAAAATATCCAGATACTCGCACTAAAAAATAAATCTTGAATTCCAAAACCATATCTAACGCCCTTGTTTTTTCCTTCTTATTTCTCGGTTCATATGTTCATTGGGAACGTATTCTCCTCGAATTCTTTTGGAGGTGCAAAGCCAACCGTCATCTGTGATTTTCTGCTCTTTGCATCATCCACCACTTCCCCCGTGCATCAACAGGAGCTATATCTTAATATTAACCGATTTTGACCAAATTTGACATGCATACACACAAAATTTTTTTTTCTGATTCAATCACGAAATTAATTGATCCAATTAATTTTTAATTGAAATGTCTTATATCACAGAAATGATAGTATCAATTAAAAAATTAATTGAAGGTCAATTAAAAAGTTAATTGACCCAATTAACAAATTAATTGATACTATTATTTTTGTGATTGATTTTTGTTTCAATTAAAAAATTTGTTGAATCAATTAAATTTTTAATTGAATATTTTTTAAAACTCAATTAAAATTTTAATTGGAAAAATGTTCGTGAAATTTTTTTATGTGTCGTTAGAATAATAATCCCGCCATCTCAGCAAAAAACGTGAATGGGAGAATAATTTTGGCCTCCGTGGTCATATGGGTGTAAATCGGGCGAAAGATATACATATATGGGAGCTATATCTAGATCTGAACCAATTTCAACCAAATTTGGCACACTTAACGATACTATTAAACGTACTCCTTATGCCAAATTTGAAGCAACTCAGGGCAAAACTCTGGCTTTTGAAGCCATATAAGGGCAAATCGGACGAAAGATATATATATATGGGAGATATATCAAAATCTGAACCGATTTGAACCAAATTTGGCACGGTTAACTATACCATTAAACGTACTCCTTGTGCAAAATTTGAAGCAAATCAGGGCAAAACTCTGGCTTTCTTGCCCATATAAGTTCACATCGGACGAAAGATATATATGGAAGCTATATCAAAATCTGAACCGATTTGAAATTTGGCACACTTAACGATACCATTAAACGTACACCTTGTGCAAAATTTGAAGCAAATCAGGGCAAACCTCTGGCTTTTGAGGCCATATTAGTCGAAATCGGACGAAAGATATATATGGAAGCTATATTTAAATCTGAACCGATTTGGCTGATATTTTGCATATCTCACGAAAGCCCCAAAATATTTGGCTGCCCGAAATTTTGATAAAATACGTTGATAAATACGTCAATTATGACCAGATCGGTGATAAATATATATGACAGCTATATCTAAATCTGAACCGTTTTTTTTTTTCAAAATCAATATCGATTGTCTTTGAGCCAATGTAAAACTCTGTGCAAAATTTGAGGACGATCGGACTTAAACTGCGAGTTGTACTTTGCACACAAAATTACATATACAGAAAGACGGACGGGCAGACAGACAGACGGACATCGCTAAATCGACTCAGAATTTAATTCTAAGACGATCGGTATACTAAACGATGGGTCTCAGATTTTTCCTTCTTGGCGTTACATACAAATGCACATACTTATTATACCCTGTACCACAGTAGTGGTGAAGGATATAAAAATTGCGGGATTTTCTAACATTCTTATATCCGTTGCGCACAGAAGTTTTGACGAGCATTCATGAGACATGGCAACAATGACAAGGTATTGTCGATCTTAGGGGAATTTCCCCCCACCGGAAATCACATCCCTTTGGATCCCATTGAACTTGTAAATTCAACATCTCTCAGATTTTGTTTGAAAAATGTGATTAAACACAAAAAAAAAATAAATAATAAATTCTCATAAATCGATTAGCAATAAAAATTCAAATAACCACAGAACAAATAAGCTTCAGCTAAATGCACCTAAAAAACAAAGACAAGCCGTTTGGCACACTTGAAGCCAATATGGGAGCAAGATATGAAATTGCTCGGCATATTTTATGCTCTAATCTCCAGCTCTTTATCGCCCAAAGTCACATTGTACTCGTTCAATGGGATATTTCACACGCAAAATTATACCTCCTTCAAACCACACACCGTGGGCAGGCGGACTTATTTGCCAATATGCCAGAGAGAAAGTGTCGAAACATAGGATACGGAAATAAGGAATTCAATGGCTAACAAGTGTTGCCAAATTGCTTGGCATTCGATATTTGTTCACGCCATCACTATGGTGCTGCGGTAACTTATAACCATAAATAACAGGACTTTTGTCATAAATTGCAACGGCCACCACCTTCAAGCGACGAACATATCCGATTGAAGGAAGAGCAGACACTGTTATTGTATAAAGGGCCATTAATGCAAAAGCAAAGAAAACGAAAGAGAGACCATCAAGTAAGACCACAATGTAGCATCGTCACCATTGTTGCTGCTGCTTACATCTCGAAAACTCGAAGATCTATAAACGCAATAAACAGATGTCACCATCACTACAATTTAAGCAAATAAGTAACCATCATCCTACCAGCCTGGAAACCAATATAGAGAACCAAATCCATTTTTCAAATCTTTTATTGCTGCTGTCATTTTTTTATTGTGGTCTTCATAGTCGTTGTCGTCGTCTTCACCATTGGCTTTGTCGTTCAATATGGTCGACCAATAATTGAACTGGAGGAAATCATTCATTAGGAAACATTTTCTGGTACATACCTCATAATTCATTGAGATTACAGAAATAAAACAAGAATGTTATTAGAAATTTGCACAAGGATTGTGTTCAGCATAAGAGAGATTTTGTTTTATTGAGATGGCCCGATATGAATTGGAAGTGCATATTAAAAATGCGTGATTTTTTTTAATGGTTTGAGAATTTATTCCGAAAAAAATGTAAGAGAGAGTGATCAATCGGAGTATTGTTCAACGCTAGCAACTAATGTTTCTCATATTTTTGGCAATATACGCACGAACAAAAAAAGACTGTTTATACCCTAAACCAGAATAGTTGTCAGGGTTATTATGATCTCCGAAGAAATGTGCCTACCAGAAATATTGATTTTAGACCTCACATATAAGTAGAGCGACTCAGAATTACCTCCTGAGTCGATCTAGACCTTGGTGTCCGTCTGTCCATGTACCCAGGTTCAACCCCCGGTGGAATTAAAGAAGTTTTTCAATTTGTAAACATCATATAATAAGGAAATAAAAGACTTCTTACACTCATAGAAAAAATCATGCACGACGTGATCATTTCAAAACGATTCGTTCATGAAAGTGAATCAACACACATGTGGTGTCGAACCGAGAACAGGCGGTGTCAATCTGGCAACGATAAAATGACACCATGCGTTGTCAAAACAACAACCAGCGTCCATGATCTGAAAACGTTATGGTTACCACTTTATAAACAAAATTAAAAAAAAGATTTCCGCTAGCGTGACTCGAACCTGCGTTTTCTGCACCATACGCGTTAATAGTCGCCTTAGCACATTGCCCCACCGAGGGAGTTGCCATAATAACGTCTAACGATTATTTTAAGACTTCTCATGGTCAAAGAAAAACGGTTGCCGTTCATGAAATTGTGAACGCCCGTGGACGAAATTGTGAACATTCCGTTTTGATTTTTTGTGAACGTTTCCGTTTCATTTTGTCACCGTCCGTTCACGACTATGGAACGTAATTTTTTCTATTAGTGTAGAAAATCTATTGACTTAAAATTTATGTCGGTTAATGCCATTATAAATACAAATAAACAATGAATTAGTTTATAAATAAATAAAATCCAATAAATAAAGTTAATTTTGTGTTTTCTTTTCTCAAGTGGCGTCCTCTTTTCGACGACGAAAAATATGACTCCAATTTTCCTATAGTTCTAATACATATCTATTGACCGATAAATTATAAATACACTTTTGTGAAATTGCCTCAAAATTCGTTCATATTTAAATGTTTCCCATAGTTTTTACTAACATTGTGTATTACTCCAGGACATTAACCGACGTAAATTTTAAGTCAATAGATTTTCTAAGAAGTCTTAAATATATTGTCGCTTCAGATTTAAATGTATGTATATGCACTGAAAAAAAAGCATGCCCGCTTTCAAAGATTTTGTCTTTACTTTACTTTAGCAATTTTGGTATTGATTCCGAACCAAAGAAGCGCAGAATACAACTAAGGATACTTTTACGAGTAAGACACAATTCTCTTTTAAATTTGGGTTTTGTGTTCTTGCTTCTAGGAAGCAAATTTTAATTTTTCGTTTTTTCATCTTTTTTTTCATCATAGTCCTTTAAAAACGAGCTAACGACAACTTTATTTTCAAAATTCAGACTCGACTTCCAGTAAAAATTATGCTATGTTTCAAGTAAAAAACGTCTTTAAAATAAAGTGTTGAAAAACATGTCCTATTTTTAAACGATTTTTTGCTTTGTAGTCAAGATGCAAAAAGACAACAAATTTAAAGACAATTTCATTAATTTTAAAGAATTTTTCTAAATTATTAAAGTCAAGATGACCTTACCCCAAAAAAATGTTCTTTCATGCTATGATATCCATTTTTAAGTCAAATCACTTAATTATTAGGATAATACGACGTTATTGAAAAGTTTATCGTGTATTATACCTTATTGTTCCAAGAATATATAAAAAATATACAAACGTATATACAATTTTTTTTTTCGAAAAAATATAATGCATTGAAAAAAAAATTGCGGAAATTTTTTGTATTTTTTTTTAGAGGCTACAGCAAGCAAATGGCTCAATAAATTTCACTTTTTGAATTTTTATACCCTCCATCATAGGATGGGGGTATATTAACTTTGTCATTCCGTTTGTAACACATCGAAATATTGCTCTAAGACCCCATAAAGTATATATATTCTGGGTCGTGGTGAAATTCTGAGTCGATCTAAGCATGTCCGTCCGTCCGTCCGTCTGTTGAAATCACGCTAACTTCCGAACGAAACCAGCTATCGACTTGAAACTTGGCACAAGTAGTTGTTATCGATGTAGGTCGGATGGTATTGAAAATGGGCCATATCGGTCCACTTTTACGTATAGCCCCCATATAAAGGGACCCTCAGATTTGGCTTGTGGAGCCTCTAAAAGAAGCATATTTCATCCGATCCGGCTGAAATTTGGTATATTGTGTTGGTATATGGTCTCTAACAACCATGCAAAAATTGGTCCACATCGGTCCATAATTATATATAGCCCCCATATAAACCGATCCCCAGATTTGGGTTGCGGAGCCTAAAAGAGGAGCAAATTTCATCCGATCCGGCTGAAATTTGGTACATGGTGTTGGTATATGGTCTCTAACAACCGCGCAAAAATTGGTTCACATCGGTCCATAATTATATATAGCCCCCATATAAACCGATCCCCAGATTTGGCTTGCCGAGCCCCAAAGAGAAGAAAATTTCATCCGATCCGGCTGAAATTTGGTACATGATGTTGGTATATGGTTTCTAACAAGCATGCAAAAATTGGTCCATATCGGTCCTTAATTATATATAGCCCCCATATAAACCGATCCCCAGATTTCGCTTGTGGAGCCTCTAAGAGAAGCATATTTCATCCGATCCGGTTGAAATTTGGTACATGGTGTTGGTATATGGTCTCTAACAATCATGCAAAAATTGGTCCACATCGGTCCATAATTATATATAGCCCCCATATAAACCGATCTCAGATTTGGCTTGCGGAGCCTCAAAGAGAAGCAAATTTCATCCGATCCGCCTGAAATTTGGTACATTATATTGGTATATGGTCTCTAACAACCATGCAAAAATTGGTCCACATCGGTTCATAATTATATATAGCCCCCATATAAACCGATCCCCAGATTTGGCTTGCGAAGTCTCCAACAGAAGCAAATTTCATCCAATCCGGTTGTAATTTGGAACATGGTGTTAGTATATGATCTTTAACAACCGTGGCAGAATTGGTCCATATCGGTCCATAATTATATATAGCCCCCATATAAAACGTTCTCCAGATTTGACCTCCGGAGCCTCTTGGAGGAGCAAAATTCATCCGATCCGGTTCAAATTAGGAACGTGGTGTTAGTATATGGTCGCTAACAACCATACCAAAATTGGTCCAATGACACAAAAATTGGTCCATATCGGTTCATAATCATGGTTGCCACTAGAGCCAAAAATAATCTACCAAATTTTTATTTCTATAGAAAATTTTGTCAAAATTTTATTTCTAGAGAAAATTTTGTTAAAATTTTATTCGGTTCATAATAAAATTTTCATCATTGTCAGAATTTTATTTCTATAAAAAGTTTTGTCAAAATTTTATTTCTATAGAAAATTTTGTTCAAATTTTATTCGGTTCATAATCATGGTTGCCACTCGAGCCAAAAATAATCTACCAAGATTTTTTTTCTATAGAAAATTTTTTTAAAATTTTATCTCTGTTGAAATTTTTGTCAAAATTTTCTTTCTATAGAAAATTTCGTCAAAATTTTTATTTCTATAGAAAATTTTGTGAAAATTTTATTTCTATCGAAAATTTTGTTAAAATTTTGTTTCTACACTGAAAAAAAAGCATACCCGGTTCCAAAGATTTTGTCTTTACTTTGAACAATTTGGTATTGATTCCGAGCCAAAGAAGCGGAGAATAAAAGTAAGGATACTTTTAAGACACAGTTCTCTTTTAAAATCGGGTTTTGTGTACTTGCTTCTAGGAAGCAAATTTTAATTTTTCGCTTTTTCAGCTTTTTTTCTTCATATGCTATCAAAGTCCTTTAAAAACAAGTTAACGACGACTTTATTTTCCAAATTAAGACTCGACTTCTAGTAGAAATTATGCTGTGTTTCAAGTAAAAAACGTCTTTCAAATAAAGTGTTGAAAACCATGTCCTATATTTGAACGATTTTTTGCTTTGTAGTTAAGATGCAAAAAGACAACAAATTTAAAGACAATTTCATTAAATTTAAAGATTTTTTCTAAATTATTAAAGTCAAGTTGACCTTAGCCCAAACATTTTTTCTTTCATGTTATGATATCCATTTTTAAATCAAATCACTTAATTATAAGGACAATACGACTTCATTGAAAAGTTTATCGACCTTTGGTCAAGGAAAAAAACTTTATAGTAGAGAAATGCGTCTTCTATGCTAAGCAAAATTTGCATTCGTATTTTAAAGACATGAAATCTTTGACCTCACGACAATATTTTTTTCAGTGTACTTTTTCAAACTGAATTATATACGTATTGGAGCGATCTTTTTTGATTTAATATATACCACGTATGGACTTACATACAATTTAGAAGATGGTGTTAGGAGGTTTTAAGATACCTTGCCATCGGCAAGCGTTACCGCAACTTAGGTCATTCGATTGTGGATGGCAGTGTTTAGAAGAAGTTTCTAAGCAATCCATGATGGAGGGTACATAAGCTTCGGCCCGGTCGAACTTACGGCCGTATATACTTGTTTATTATTTGCTTGAGCATTTAGCTCAAAGATTGCGCTTTTAGATATTTCTTATATTTACTAATAAATTATTTAAATTTTGTTTGTACGTATACCTTTAAAATTTTCGAAAATTGCAAAAATCCTGACTTCAACCGCGTTGAGAAACTTTTTGGCAAAAGTTTTTCAAAATCTTTTTTCACAGTTCTTATTACAATCATTGAGAGATTCTAAAACTGTAAGTGCTCATTAAAAACTGTGAACTTTGGAAATCTGGACAGGTCTAATGTAGATCACAAAGTGATGCAGGGTATAACATAGTCGGCCCCGCCCGACTTTAGACTTTCCTTACATGTTTCATCCAAAATATGATCAAAAATTATTATTTTTAATAAATTTTCTGCAATTTGACAAAAATTCTTAACTTATTTGTATCATGTTGCAATTACTAAAATATTTTAGGTAATATTTTTCTAATATAAACCTACATTTACATATGCATGATGGCTTCACATTTTTCTGGGTGTAGTAATGACGCAAATTTTAAAAGCAACATAATTCCGAATTTCTTTGCGGAAACCAAAAGTTAACAATCTTTGTACGCCCCACAAAACATTGGAATGTGAAATAAAAATTAATTATTGAATTTCTTCCATGCCCAAATGAAGAATTTGAACATGAGGAATTTTATTTCTAATTTAAAACACAAACCCATGTCATTAACATGCTACGCTCCGCTTGATTTTACCAAAACTAAGATGTCATTTGAAATCGTAAGAAAATTTTGTAATTTATTCCAGATACCTTCATGCAATATATTTTCACATATTCCCATATAAATCAGCGATGAACATCATCGTAAAGTCTAAAGTCGGGCGGAGCCGACTATATTATACCCTTCACCACTATGTAGGTTAGGATCGGTTAGATGGCAGCCCGATGTATCAGGCTCACTTAGACTATTCAGTCCATTGTGATACCACATTGGTGAACTTCTCTCTTATCACTGAGTGCTGCCCGATTCCATGCTAAGCTCAATGACAAGGGACCTCCTTTTTATAGCCGAGTCCGAACGGCGTTGCACATTGCAGTGAAACCACTTAGAGAAGCTTTGAAACCCTCAGAAATGTCACCAGCATTAATGAGGTGGGATAATCCACCGCTGAAAAACTTTTTTTTTCTAAACACTGCCACCCACAATCGAATTACTTAAGTTGCGGTAACACTTGCCGATGGCAAGGTATCTTAAAACCTCCTAACACCATCTTCTAAATTGTATGTAAGTACATACGTGGTATATATTAAATCAAAAAGATCGATCCAATACGTATATAATTCAGTTTGACAAAGTAGACATAAAATTTTGACAAAATTTTCTACAGAAATAAAATTTTAACAAAATTTTCTATAGAAATAAAATGTTAACAAAATTTTCTATAGAAATAAAATTTTCACAAAATTTTCTATAGAAATAACAATTTTGACAAAATTTTCTATAGAAAGAAAATTTTGACAAAAATTTCTACAGAAATAAAATTTTAACAAAATTTTCTATAGAAATAAACTTTTTACAAAATTTTCTATAGAAATAAAATCTTGGTAGATTATTTTTGGCTCGAGTGGCAACCATGATTATGAACCGAATAAAATTTGAACAAAATTTTCTATAGAAATAAAATTTTGACAATGATGAAAATTTTATTATGAACCGAATAAAATTTTAACAAAATTTTCTCTAGAAATAAAATTTTGACAAAATTTTCTATAGAAATAAAATTTTGGTAGATTATTTTTGGCTCTAGTGGCAACCATGATTATGAACCGATATGGACCAAGTTTTGTGTGATTGGACCAATTTTGGTATGGTTGTTAGCGACCATATACTAACACCACGTTCCTAATTTGAACCGGATCGGATGAATTTTGCTCCTCCAAGAGGCTCCGGAGGTCAAATCTGGAGAACGTTTTATATGGGGGCTATATATAATTATGGACCGATATGGACCAATTTTTGCACGGTTACTAGAGACCATATACCAATACCATGTACCAAATTCCAGCCGGATCGGATGAAAGTTGCTTCTCTTAGAGGCTCCGCAACCCAAATCTGGGGATCGGTTTATATGTGCGCTATATATAATTATGGACCGATGTGGACCAATTTTTGCACGATTGCTAGAGACCATATACTAACACAATGTACCAAATTTCAGCCGATTCGGATGAAATATGCTTCTCTTAGAGGATCCACAAGCCAAATCTGGGGATCGGTTTATATGGGGGCTATATATAATTATGGACCAATCTAGACCAATTTTTGCATGGTTGTTAGAGACCATATACCAACACCATGTACCAAATTTCAGCCGGATCGGATGAAATATGCTTCTCTTAGAGGCTCCACAAACCAAATCTGGGGATCGGTTTATATGGGGGCTATATATAATTATGGACCGATGTGGACCAATTTTTGCATGGTTGTTAGAGACCATATACCAACACCATGTACCAAATTTCAGCCGGATCGGATGAAATATGCTTCTGTTAGAGGCTCCACAAGCCAAATCTGAGGGTCCCTTTATATGGGGGCTATACGTAAAAGTGGACCGATATGGCCCATTTTCAATACCATCCGACCTACATCGATAACAACTACTTGTGCCAAGTTTCAAGTCGATAGTTTGTTTCGTTCGGAAGTTAGATTAGATGATTTCAACAGACGGACGGACGGACGGACGGACGGACATGCTTAGATCGACTCAGAATTTCACCACGACCCAGAATATATATACTTTATGGGGTCTTAGAGCAATATTACGATGTGTTACAAACGGAATGACAAAGTTAATATACCCCCATCCTATGATGGAGGGTATAACAAGTATATACAGCACTAAGTTCGGCCGGGCCGAATCTTAAATACCCACCACCATGATCCAAATATTAGGGTTTCCTTTGAAATTTCAGGAGGGCTTGAGGACACTTCCCGAAGATAAATTTAAAGATTTCACCTATGAGGACTATATCAGATTCTGGATTTATAAGAACCATTTTTGTTTGAGTTTTAGAGGAATCATTAACATCTCTTGTAAGTGTGTGTCTTGATTTGAAATCTTAAATCTGTAGAAGTAAAATCTGGAAATTTTACATTGAGTTTCAAGCAATTTTCATGATCAAAGCGCCTTCTACACCCTCAAGAAGTGAAGTCGGTCTATATGGGACCAAATGGACCGATAAAAACTTAATCCGATACACGTTTTTTGAGCCTAAAATACCAGAATATTTACAATTTCAGGCAAATCAGATGAAAACTACGGTTTCCCAAGGAGTTAAATCGGGAGATCGTTCTTATGGGGGCTATACTAAAATATGGACAGATACTCACCGTTTTCGGCACACTTCTTTATGACACAAAAATACCTCTAGATTTCCAATTTCAGGTAAATTGAATAAAAACTGCGGTTTCTATAAGCCCAAGAAGTAAAATCGGGAGGTCGGTCTATATGGGGGCTATACCAAAGTATGGACCGATACTAACAATTTTTAGCACACGTATTTGTGGTTCTACAATACCACTAGATTTCCAATTTCAGGTAAATTGAATAAAAACAGCGGTTTCTATAAACCCAAGAAGTAAAATCGGGAGATCGGTCTATATGGGGGCTATACCAAAATATGGACCGATACTCACAATTTTTGGCACACGTATTTGTGGTCCTACAATACCTCTAGATTTCAAATTTCAGGCAAATTGGATAAAAACTACGATTTCTATAAGCCCAAGACCCCAAATCGGGAGGTCGGTTTATATGGGGACTATATCAAAACCTGGACCGATATAGCCCATCTTCGAACTTGACCTGCCTGCAGACAAAAGACGAGTTTGTGCAAACTTTCAGCACGATTGCTTCATTATTGAAGATTGTAGCGTGATTACAACAGACAGACAGACAGACGGACATCGTTATATCGTCTTAGAATTTCTCCCTGATCAAGAATATATATACTTTATACAGTCGGAAATCGATATTTCGATGTGTTACAAACGGAATGACAAACTTATTATACCCCCGTCACCATTCTATGATGGTGGCTATAAAAAGGCCAATTAAATACGTATATAATCCAGTTTGACAAAATTTTCTATAGAAAAACAATTTTGAGAAATATTTGTATAGAAATGAAATTTTCACAAAATTTTCTATAGCATTAAAATTTTAACAAAATTTTCTATAGCAATAAAATTTTAACAAAATTTTTTATAGTAATAAAATTTTGACAAAATTTTCTATAGAAATAAAATTTTGACAAATTTTCTATAGAAATAAAATCTTGACAAAATTTTGTATAGTAATAAACTTTTGACAAAACTTTCTATAGAAATAAAATTTTGGTAGATTATTTTTGGATATCGGCTATATATACCCAGCAAAAAAAGCGTCGCCAAAAAAGTAGTGAAAATGTTCTTTTTGGATCCGGAAGTGGTGCCAAATTGACGCAGAAGCGATGAATTTAACATGGGCTTGTCATAGGACGGATGTCCACCATTTCAACAGCCGCTGCACTGAATTTGCATCACTTCTTAAAGTGTGAGGCGAATTCAGTGTTTTGGATGTGAATTAAGAAATTTTGTGATATTTTGACAAATAAAATAACGCTTGTCTGGAACTTTTGTGATCAAATATTTTCAAAAATTCGAAAATTTTCTACAAAGGATTAGCATTTTTTTCGACTAAATTTAAATAATTTGTATCATTTTATTAATTCTGGAACTGTTTTTAACCTATTTGAAACACACAAAATATTACTTACCCATTAAAATTATGAAAAAAGCGGTTATAAAGAAATTGACTCAAATGAACTTCATGTGCAGTTAAAATAAAGAACATAGTTGGGAGAGCAAAATATGAAGTTCTTTTAAAGTTGTGCCTTGAGAAGAACTTCCAAATTTTTTTGCTGGGTAACTATAGACCGATATGGACCAATGTTGGCATGGTTGTTAGCGATCATATACTACCGCAATGTACCAAATTTCACCACGTACCAAATTTCAACCGGATCCGATGAATTTTGCTTCTCCAAAAGGCACCGCAGATCAAATCTGGGGATCGGTTTATATGGGGTTTATATGGACCAATTTTTGCATGGTTGTTAGAGACCATTTACTAACACCACGTACCAAATTTCAACCGGATTGGGTGAATTTTGCTCTTCCAAGGGGCTCCGGAAGTCAAATCTGGGGATCGGTTTATATGGGGGCTACATATAATTATGAACCAATTCCTGCATGGTTTTTAGAGACCACATACTAACACCATGTACCAATTTTCAGCCGGATCGGATGAAATTTACTTCTCTTAAAGGCTCCGCAAGCCACATCT
Source organism: Haematobia irritans (assembly GCF_050003625.1). Taxonomy (NCBI): domain Eukaryota; kingdom Metazoa; phylum Arthropoda; class Insecta; order Diptera; family Muscidae; genus Haematobia; species Haematobia irritans. Next base: position 46,135,092 of record NC_134401.1, on the reverse strand, counting down.
GGGGATCGGTTTAAATGGGGGTTATATATAATTAAGACCGGTATGGACCAATTTTTGCATGGTTGTTAGAGACCATATGCTAACACCATGTACCAAATTTCAGCTGGATCGGATGAAATTTGCTTCTCTTAGAGGCTCCGAAAGCCAAATCGTGGGATCGGTTTATATGGGGGCTATATATAATTATGGACCGATGTGGACCAATTTTTGCATGGTTGTTAGAGATCGTATACTAACACCTTGTACCGGATCGGATGAAATTTGCTCCTCTTAGAAGGCCTGCAAGCCAAATTTGGGGATCCGTTTATATGGGGGCTGTACGTAAAAGTGGACCGATATGGCCCATTTGCAATACCATCCGACCATTATCAACAACAACTAAAGGGTGATTTGTTAAGAGCTTGATAACTTTTTAAAAAAAAAACGCATAAAATTTGCAAAATCTCATCGGTTCTTTATTTGAAACGTTAGATTGGTCCATGACATTTACTTTTTGAAGATAATTTCATTTAAATGTTGACCGCGGCTGCGTCTTAGGTGGTTCATTCGGAAAGTCCAATTTTGGGCAACTTTTTCGAGCATTTCGGCCGGAATAGCCCGAATTTCTTCGGAAATGTTGTCTTCCAAAGCTGGAATAGTTGCTGGCTTATTTCTGTAGACTTTAGACTTGACGTAGCCCCACAAAAAATAGTCTAAAGGCGTCAAATCGCATGATCTTGGTGGCCAACTTACCGGTCCATTTCTTGAGATGAATTGTTCTCCGAAGTTTTCCCTCAAAATGGCCATAGAATCGCGAGCTGTGTGGCATGTAGCGCCATCTTGTTGAAACCACATGTCAACCAAGTTCAGTTCTTCCATTTTTGGCAACAAAAAGTTTGTTAGCATCGAACGATAGCGATCGCCATTCACCGTAACGTTGCGTCCAACAACATCTTTGAAAAAATACGGTCCAATGATTCCACCAGCGTACAAACCACACCAAACAGTGCATTTATCGGGATGCATGGGCAGTTCTTGAACGGCTTCTGGTTGCTCTTCACTCCAAATGCGGCAATTTTGCTTATTTACGTAGCCATTCAACCAGAAATGAGCCTCATCGCTGAACAAAATTTGTCGATAAAAAAGCGGATTTTCTCCCATCTTTTCTAGGGCCCATTCACTGAAAATTCGACGTTGTGGCAGATCGTTCGGCTTCAGTTCTTGCACGAGCTGTATTTTATACGGTTTTACACCAAGATCTTTGCGTAAAATCTTCCATGTGGTCGAATAACACAAACCCAATTGCTGCGAACGGCGACGAATCGACATTTCACAGTCTTCAGCAACACTCTCAGAAACAGACGCAATATTCTCTTCTGTACGCACTGTACGCATTCGTGTGGTTGGTTTAATGTCCAATAAAGTAAACTGAGTGCGAAACTTGGTCACAATCGCATTAATTGTTTGCTCACTTGGTCGATTATGTAGACCATAAATCGGACGTAAAGCGCGAAACACATTTCGAACCGAACACTGATTTTGGTAATAAAATTCAATGATTTGCAAGCGTTGCTCGTTAGTAAGTCTATTCATGATGAAATGTCAAAGCATACTGAGCATCTTTCTCTTTGACACCATGTCTGAAATCCCACGTGATCTGTCAAATACTAATGCATGAAAATCCTAACCTCAAAAGAATCACCCTTTACTTGTGCCAAGTTTCAAGTCGATAGCTTGTTTCGTTCGGAAGTTAGCGTGATTTCAACATACGGACGGACTGACGGACATGCTTAGATCGACTCAGAATTTCACCACGACCCAGAATATATATACTTTATGGGGTCTTAGAGCTATATTTCGATGTGCTAACGGAATGACAAAGTTAATATACACCCCATCCTATGGTGGAGGGTATAAAAATTGGTTTCTTGGATTAAAAATTAATTGTATTCAAAAATTAATTCCTTTATCTTCTTTGTCCAAGAAAGCTACTATAAATGTAAACGGTGTAATTATCAATAACAAATATTCTAATGTTAGTGAAATATTCTTAAAAAATTATAAACTTTCATTTAAATAAAATAATTTGAAATTAAATTAATTTATTCTTAATAAATTTAGCATCCATTGAATAGTAAAATGTTCGTTAAATAATCTTCCTTTTTATTTAATGTTTTTAGGGTATCATGAATTAATTTGCAAATATCCCAGAGAGACAAAAGATTAAAATTTATTAAATATATCCATAGTGGTTTTTTTTTGTGGTAAGTACATGTCCTGTTTTTTGAAGTCCTGGAATTACAATCTTAATATTCTTAAAATCTCCCTCACGATATTTGTTTATGTTGGACTTGACGTAGTTTTTCCCATTGTTGCTATTGGCCAAAAGATTAAAAACCAACAAACTTTGTATTTGACTGACATAAAAAACTGAATATACAGGCAAAAGCAAAAAATTCCCTAGTTGAAAAAGGAATAAATTGTCCTTTGTTGGAGACACAGACAAAGACACATACACGCTTACTGCCAAACACCCACATAGTGGCAAAACAAAGCGAATATAAACCAGCCCATCTATCGACCATAAATTTGGATTATTTTATCCTGCAGGACATTAAGTAAGGATATGACAAATTTATCGCAATAGCGCCATTTGTTTGTTTAACAGTTGCAAAAATCCTCAAAAGCAAAATTCCCCCCACAAATAAACGCGATCACACACACACACTCATATAAAATCGCACAACGGATTGACCAATTGGCCAACAGGGTTGGTGATAAACGGCTATGTTGGGCCACTTCCCCATGATGCTGATGTGTTGGTGGTTTAGTGTGCCAAACAAATGTTACGAGAATTGATGATGGCGTTATACATTGGCCTCAACTCGTGTCCTTTGGCCTTATGTAGCTTGGGATTGCAAATGTGGCATTTATGCCAATGGTGAAAGCTCAACATTTATGTTTTCTACTCTCCTTGTATGTGTGTGTGTATGTGTAGCTTAAATTATTTTGCTAGGATATTTTTTTTTTTTGGTTTGCCATAGTGAACATAGATCTGAGAAATTGACAGGTGGTTGTCTTGCATAAAATTTGATAAATTCACATTTTGCCATAATATTGCAGGAAGCTGTAATTGCTGAACCTAGAATATCCTGAACCTCCCATCCTTATGCCGAAGCAAAAACATAGCCTAGGCAATTTATCATTATAATTTTCAATGAAGTTTTTTGTTTGTTCAGTGACAAAAATCTATGAATACGTGTGTTTTTCTTTTTTTTTTTTTTGTTGTTTTGCCACATACAAATTCAGTTTCCCATTGAATATTGCCTGAATTTATCCAGGTTCATGAATGTTGTCTGTGAATTTCGACACATGTAAATTCAGCCTTTCGTATGGAAATTGTTGACAAATGCCACTAAAAATAAACAATCCTGCTTCAGGGAAAGAAATTGGATCAAAAAACTGATGAACTTTATAAAAACAAACACTGGAATCATTTAAGCGAATAATCAAAACAAAGTTTCAAATACATGCACACTCACACACACACACAGATATACATACATATAAATATAATATTTAAATTTAAAACTAACAAGCAGTGCAAAAGGATTTCAAATAAAACAAAATTGTGCATTGAAATTAAATAATTTTTTGTTGTAAAAGTGAAAATTTAATTTAATTTAAATCCTACAGTGAAAAAAGTATATACGGCCGTAAGTTCGGCCAGGCCGAATCTTATGTACCCTCCACCATGGATTGCGTAGAAACTTCTACGAAAGACTGTCATCCACAACCGAATTACTTGAAATTGCTTAAATTTGCGTCCCTCCGTTATAGTCGCGTGTCGTTGAACTAACAGGCTAAGGCTAATTTTCCTTAAAGTAAAGAAACACATTTTTGATTTAAAGAAATTGTCCTTAACTGAAATATTGAAATATTGAAACTTTAGATTTATGATTAAAACGCTTCAAATATAGGCTAAGACTTATTTTGAGTTTTTTACTTTGAAGTATCCGTTACAATTTGGATTTTTAAACTGGCATCTGTTTGTACGTGAGTTCCTTTATTAATAAACCTCGAAAAGAGAATGAAAATTTGATAAATGCGATATGTATCCTAATTTTAATTTTATTGGTCCTTGATTAAAAGCCAGATAGGTCGCTAAAAAATTTCTTTATTTTAAAGAAGCCGCATCTTTGGCTCGGAATCAATACCAAAAAAGTAAACATTTTTTTTTGAGTGTACTCAGAAAAAGTCTCTGGTTTAGATGCGCACTGTATTTTTTAAGATACAATCAGAAAAAAATCTAACGCCTTCCCCAATTTGACTTCTTGAGTGCATGGAAGGATTTTATTCCATTTGCTTGAAATATACCAAATTTCGTATACATCGGTCCATGTTTCGACATAGACCCCATATAAACCGAACCCCCGATTTGACTTATTGCCGCAATTTGAAATTTGATATCTAGTGGTACTATAATTCACTCAAGAGCTGCGCTAAATTTGGTATACATAGGTTCAAGGTTTGATATAACCCCCATATAGACCGATCTCCCGATTTGACTTCTTGAGCGCATAAAATACAATTTTCAACCAGGTTTGGCCTGTTGCAAACTTCTGTGACCTGCATATTCGTCTGTATAACACGAATGTCGCAAAAAACGTAAACCTATTGTAGAAACCCTAAATTGTGAATAAAAGAAATTATGAACAGTTATTAAGATAATTTAGTTTGGCCACGAGAGCCACCGTGGTGGTCGTGGTTTCGATTCCTGCTTCGACCGAACACCAAAATGTTTTTCAGCTGTGGATTATCCCACCTCAGTAATGCTGGTGACATTTCTGAGTGTTTCAAAGCTTCTGCAAAAATGTTCTGCTATATTGTATATAAATGTTCTGCTATATTGTATATATTGAAAACTCTGCTAGTTTTACATCTCTCATTCACAACTTCACACTATTCTGGGTTTGCATGGTCCATAATGTCCATCCAGGATTTGGTTGCACCAGTTAGAGTTTTGACAATTTTTAATTAAATAAGTCAAAATGTGTTTTTATGAGATTATGTTATTTATAAAACTTAGGTAGTGGATTTCCTTCGCAGTCCGTTTCTGCAGGAATTTGTGAAACACCTTTGCACATATCATCGAATTCGCAGCTTAGCTGACGCGACTGAAATATTTTGAGTTTGCGACGTTTGTTATTTGTTATTTGTTATACCCTCCACCATAGGATGGGGGTATATTAACTTTGTCATTCCGTTTGTAACACATCGAAATATTGCTCTAAGACCCCATAAAGTATATATATTCTGGGTCGTGGTGAAATTCTGAGCCGATCTGAGCATGTCCGTCCGTCCGTCTGTTGAAATCACGCAAACTTCCGAACGAAACAAGCTATCGACTTGAAACTTGGTACAAGTAGTTGTTATTGATGTAGGTCGGAGGTATTGCAAATGGGCCATATCGGTCCACTTTTAGGTTAGGTTAGGTTAAAGTGGCAGCCCGATTAAGATTCAGGCTCACTTAGACTATTCAGTCCATTGTGATACCACATTAACTAAAAGTACCTATTACATATGGGCACTTCTAGTTTTAACCGCTGAACCTTCTTGATTATTTTTCTTTGTTGAACCAACCAGATTGTTCCAAAAATATTAGCAGACTGCTTAAGTTAACGTTTTCCAGATCCGCCAGTAATCTGAAGCTATATGCTCCTAAAAGTTGCTTGCGCTTTACACAAAATGCAGGACACTCACACAAGAGGTGTTTAATTGATTCTTTTTCCTCCGCATCATGACAGCTCATACAATAGTCATTATACTTCGCGCCAACAGTTTTTGCAAAATCTCCTATCAGGCAGCGACCCGTTATAGCAGATATCAGGAGTGATATCTGACGTCTCGAGAACATTAGCATATCTAGTGTGCGGTTTAAGTTGAAATGGGGCCATATTTGCTTGGTGTCGTTACAACCCATGCAATTATCCCATCGGTACATGGTGTTAGTATATGGTCTTTAACAACCATGCAAAAATTGGTCCACATCGGTCTATATTTATATATAGCCCCCATATAAACCGATCCCCAGATTTGGCTTGCGGAGCCTCTAAGATAAGAAAATTTCATTCGATCCGGCTGAAATTTGGTACATGGTGTTAGTATATGGTCTCTAACAACTATGCAAAAATTAGTCCACATCGGTCAATAATTATATAGAGGCCCCATATAAACCGATCCTCCGATTTGGCTTTCGGAGCCTCTAAGAGAAGCAAATTTCATCCGATCCGGCTGAAATTTGGTACATGGTGTTAGTATATGGTATCTAATGACCATGCAAAAAAGTGTCCACATCGGTGCATAATTATATATAGCCCCCATAGAAACCGATCCCCAGATTTGACCTCCGGAGCCCTTGGAAGAGCAAAATTTGTCCGATTCGCTTGAAATTTGGTACGTGATGTTAGTATATGGTATCCAACACCATGTAGGAATTGGTTCATATCAGTCCATAATTATTTATAACCCTCATATAAACCGATCCCCAGATTTGACCTCCGGTGCCTTTTGGAGAAGCAAAATTCATCCGATCTGGTTGAAATTTGGTACGTCAAAAGTGCTCCATATCAGTCCCGATACCGAGATTTGGTTTTGGAGCCACTTGGAGGAGCAAATTTCATCCGAGTTAGTTGAAATTTGGTACATTGTGCTAGTATATGGCCGTTAACAATGGCCGTTATATATAGCCCTCAGATAAATCGATCCCCAATCACACAAAAATTGGTCCATAGCAAGTTCATAATTTCTTCATAATTCGCCCCCATATAAGCGACCCCCATATTTCAATTCTGGCTCCCTACGTACCGTGCAAAAGTCTATATCGATTCGTAATTATTTGTAGACTTACCTACACATACCATTTTTGTCTAATATCTACCACGTATGGACTAACTCACAATGTAGAAAACGATTTAAGATCCCACAACCCAAATAACATAATTCGATTGTGGATGACAGTTTTTCGTAGAAGTTTCTACGCTATCCATGGTGGAGGGTACAAAAGAATCTTGCTGGCCGAACTTATGGCCATAAATACTTGTTTTACATTTACGACGGATATGTGACGTTTACGACGTTTACAACTTTGCGACATTCGCAAACCTAAAAAAGTTTGATACAGACCATCTCTGCTTCCAACCAATTTGGTTGAAATTTTAAAACCAGAGGTGTTGTAGGTTTACAAAGAGCTGTGCCAAATTTGATAAACATATATCGGTGCAGGTTTTGATATAGCCCCATATATATCGATCTATCGATGTTTCCTCTTGAGAGCATAGATGCCACACAGACCATTTTCCTACACGGATCCAGTCAAAATTGAGCTTTATACCATGACGGCATTATTGTAGGATTATAAAATGGTAGTGTTCAAATAATTGTTAATATTAACGTTAATAAATATAAAATACAGTATTTGGCAAAAATATATGAGTATATATAAACAAAAATCGAGGAATTTTTCGATAATAAAAAAAACTCAATGTTAATAGAACTTACCTCTGCTCTTACTGATTGGACACACATATTCCTGGAAATCAGACGGTTGAACCATGTTTTGGCGGTGCCACAGCGGCTCAGCGGTCATTTCCTATCGGGGAAATTGTATTGGAATCTAGAATAAAATGTGCGTTAAATAGCTTTGGACCATTCAAATCCCCCGGACCTGATGGAATTACTCCGGCGGAGTTACAAGCAGTGACTGACAGAATTATACCCTGGTTGTCGGCGATATATACAGGATGTATCACCTTAGCATATTTTCAAGGAAAGTGGAGGGAAACAAAAGTCGTTTTCATACCTAAAGCGAAGGATTTCCCACCAATCAGCTTATCCTCATTCCTACCTAAGACTCTGGAGAGGATGATAGACATTTATCTTAGAACTAGCGTCGATTCAAGTTTGCTCTCGAAACGACAGCATGCATACTCGAAGGGCAGGTCTACTGAGACCGCTTTGCATGAACTAGTCAGCTTTATTGAAAGCTCACTTTCTGTCAACGAATACACAATCGTGGCGTTTTTAGACATCGAAGGGGCGTTCAATATTGTCCATCCGAGCTCGATATTAAATGGACTGGCAACTCTGAATGTTGATACAGGGATACTTATGGTTTTTTCTTTTCTGAAAAAAGTGCTTTGCCTTCATTTTGTCTGTACAGAATGCGCATTTTTAAAATGTTGCCAGCAACCTAAAAAAATGCTATCATTTCAGTGAGCAGAAAAGAATTCAAAGAAGGAGGCAGGGCAATCGCAGCATTCTCGTTTGTTGGCAGTGCTGAAAATGCCCGTAATTTGCCTCTATGCGTGGCGCTATTTTCACAACAGAATTCGAAGCCTTTTCGCACTTTTGCCTGTTTTTTTAGAAAAGAACCTAAAAAGTACATTTTACGGGTAAAATGCAAAAAAAGTGCGCATTTTTAACAAGAAAAGAAAACGCCATTAGGCTGCTAGACGAACTGCTAATGAGGAGACGTATTTCGGCCACACTAGGAAAATCAAACAAAGGTATGTGAACAGAGGCACTCCTCAAGGAGGAGTTCTATCACCTCTTCTTTGGATTGTTGCTATAAACGACCTTCTGGTTTCCCTAGAAAAAGAAAGGATACAAGTGGTGGCATACGCAGATGATGTGGCGCTAGCAATCAGGGGAAAATTCCCATCAACAGTTAGAGATATTATACAGAGAGTCCTCCGGATGACTGAGAAATGGGCGAAAGATAATGGTCTTGGGGTAAATCCTGCAAAGACAGAACTAGTCCTGTACTGCAAAAATCGCAAAACTGCCACGGTAAGTCCATATCCTTAGGGGGTATTAAAATTCTCTTTGGTGAGTGTGCAAAATACCTTGGCGTTATTTTGGACAGGAAGCTGAACTTTAAGCTTAATATTGCAGAAAGGCGAGGGAAGCAACGGTGGCTTTGTACTCATGTAAAAAGGCAATAGGAAAAAAGTGGGGACTAAAACCGAAAATTGTGCATTGGCTATACAAGGCAGTGGTAAGACCTATAATGCCAGGCCCCGGGGAATAAACGACATAAAGATTTTTATACTGATGGCTCCAAAACGGACGGAACTTCGAATAGCGAAAAGATTACCTAATCACGGTAGTGTTTTTCGGGCTGAAATATTAGCAATAAGAGAGGTGGTGAATTGGCTGAGAAGTAATGTTCCGATAAATATTGGCATTAATATATACTCAGACAGTCAACCTGCAATAAAATACTTGGACTCTGTGTTCCTCAACTCGAAAACGGTCATCGAATGCCGCAAATCTCTCAATGAGATGGCTGAGCAGTACAATATTCACCTAATATGGGTGCCTGGCCATAGGAACATACCGGGGAACTGCGAAGCAGATGAGTTAGCAAGGCTAAGAACTACCTTACATATTCCAGGGAAACTAGAATCTGTTGGTATGTCTCTGACAACCTGCAAGCCCTTACTGCGTGAGAAGGCTGTCATGATGGCAAATGTTCGATGGGAGAATTGCAAGGGTTGTAACGACACCAAGCAAATAAGGCCCCATTTAAACTTGAACCGCACACTAGATATGCTAGTGTTCTCAAGACGTCAGATATCACTTCTGATATCTGCTATAACGGGTCGCTGCCTGATAGGCGAATTTGCTAAAACAATTGGTGCGAAGTATAATGACTACTGTATGAGCTGTCATGATGCGGAGGAAAAGGAATCAATTAAACACCTCTTGTGTGAGTGTCCTGCATTTTGTGTAAGGCGTAAGCGAATTTGGGGGTATATAGCTTTAGATTACTGGCGGACCTGGAAAACATTAACTTAAGCAGTCTGTTAATGTTTTTGGAACAATCTGGTTGGTTCAACAAAAGAAAATAAAAGAGGAGGTTTAGTGGTTAAACCTAGAAGTGCCCATATGTAATAGGTACTTTTAGATAAATGTGGTATCACAATGGACTGCATAGTCTAAATGAGCCTGAAACTTAATCGGGCTGCCACTTTAACCTAACCTACTTGTTTTTAATAAATGTTCTTCAATTTGACAATTGATAAAATATTTTAATTAAGAATTTTAAAATAAACCTACATTTCCTTTCATGGTGGATTCATGTTTTGTTTTTGTACGTGGTTACTTTAAATTTTTATCAAGGGCATCAATAATAAACAATATTTTCTCTTTCTCTAATCGCACATCCATCCAACATTGCATATGAGGCTGATTTTAGATAACGACATGTGGTATATATGTGGGAATCTTAAGCCCACACACACACACGATATCCACATGTGAAAGAGAGAAAGATGGAAAAAATATTTTTGCAATGTAAGTGTGTAGCACACATACAGTATTTATGAAATAATAATGTTTACTCTTGTATTTGACAGTTTTGTAATTAACTGCAGCAGTCAATGCAAGCTCCGTGATTCAAACTACAAAATGACTTGCCTGATGAATTGAATGAATAAGTCCTCTTCTATCATCCTTCAAGGGATATTAGAATGAGAGACCTGGTTATTGTACATCGCTGGTATGTGGGGTAACATTGCACAATGGGTTGAAGAATCAAAAATATTTCCTAAAGCCCAGTATTGAGATTGGCATGCAAAAATGGCCATATATTTCGTCATACGTTTCTTATGGGAGAAAATGTAAACTATTGATAACATCGGCTTAACTTAACTTAAAAATTTCGATAGCCAAATTAAGCGCACCCTCCAAAAAATTGAGATTGGCATGCAAAAATTCCTATTGCATCTAAGCATATTATATTTACAAACATTTTATGTCCCAAACATAATATGTTCTAACATATTAACATATATGTCCCAAACATGTTATTCTAGTTTATGAACATTATATGCTTGCACTTAAAAATATTGTGTTAAAAAATTTGAGATCCAACCATATAATTTTTACACCCAAACAGTCTTTTTCATCCGTGTGTCGATATAAATTAAATTTTGGATCTTTTAAATTTCAGGCGAATCGGATAAAAATTGCGACTTCCATGTCGGGAGATTGACTTAACAAAAACTCTCGCTACCAAATAATTTTGGAGGTAACTTAGTTCAAAATTGGTTACACAGAAAAAAATTAAACTAATGCTAAATTTAATATATTTTTTTATTGTAAAAAAATATTTGCTAGTAGTTAAATTTTATTTGTTTTTTGTTCGAATTTTTCCACAGCTTAATAAACAGATCCCCAGATTTGACCTCCGGAGCCTCTTGGAAGACCAAAATTTATCGGATTCAGTTGAAATTTGGTACGTGATGTTAATATATGGCCTCAAACACCCATGCAAAAATTGGTCGATATCGGTCCATAATTATATATAGGCCCCATATAAACCCATCCCCAGATTTGACTTCCGGAGCACCTTGGAAGAGCAAAATTATTCCCATTCGGTTGAAATTTGGTACGTGATGTTAGTATAGGGTATCCAACAACCATGCAGGAATTGGTTCCTATCAGTCCATAATAATATATAGCTCCCATATAAACCGATCCCCAGATTTGACCTCCGGTGCCTTTTGGAGAAGCAAAATTCATCCGATCTGGTTGAAATTTGGTACGTGGTGGTAGTATATGATATTTAACAACCATGTGAGTTGAAATTTGTGGATGACAGTCTTTCGTAGAAGTTTGTACGCAATCCATGGTGGAGGGTACATAAGATTCGGCCTGGCCGAACTTACGGCCGTATATACTTGTTTTATAATGGAAAAATTAGAAAAGCGTGCTGTCATTAAATATTGGGTTGCTGAATTTAAACGTGGCCGTACATGTATTGAAGATGAACCACGTAGTGGACGTCCAAAAATAGCAACAACAACGGAAATTGTAGCCAAAGTGCATGATATGGTATTAAATGATCGACGAATAAAAGTGCGTGAAATTGCTAATATCATGAGCATCTCAAATGATCGAGTCCATTTAATTTTGCATGAAGAACTACAGATGAAAAAGTTTTCTGCAAGATGGGTGTCGCATTTGTTAACAGTCGATCAAAAACGCATAACAATGAACATTTCTCATGCTGGTTTGGATCGTTTTAAGCGAAATAAAATAGATTTTAAGCGTCGTTTCATAACTGTTGATGAGACATGGATCCACCACTATACTCCAGAGACAAAAGAACAATCCAAACAATGGACTGAAGCTGTAGGAAGTGCCACAAAGAAGGCTGGTAAGGTTATGGCAACAGTTTTTTTTGGACTTCAAAGGTATTTTATTGATTGACTATCTGCAAAAGGGTAAAACAATAAATTCAGAGTACTATTACAACCTTTTTGATCAATTAAATGTACAAATTCGAGAAAAACGTCCTGGCTTACAACACAAAAAAAATATTTTTCATCAAGACAACGTACCAGCGCACAAGAGTGTTTTAACAACGGCTAAAATTAACGAATTAAAGTACGAGTTGCTTGACCACCACCTTATTCTCCTGATTTAGCTCCCAGTGACTTTTACTTGTTCCCAAATCTAAAAAAAAATCCTTACTGGCAAGCGTTTTACCTCAAATGAAGATGCAATTACACTATTTTGAAGACCTTGAGGAAAACTATTTTAATCAAGGGATAGAATTGCTAGAAAAGCGTTGGACTAAGTGTATTGAAGTTTCAGGAGATTATATTGAAAAATAAAAATATTTTTGAAAAACTAACTATTCCCTTTCATTGATAGGCTAAGAAGTTTCCGAACCGCCCTTGTAAAGCAAAATAACATTTTCGTATGATTCCAAAAAAGTAGTAAAAATTAAGTACCGTATGATTCAAATGGTCATCATTGATCTTTTCTATAGTTTTAGTTAAGTTTTCTTCTATGAGAGGATGTAATTCCGCGAGCTGTAGTTAGAAAGTACAACAGGGCATTATATTTTCCTGATTTTAATAACGCTTTGTGAAAATCTCAAAATATGGAGTATAATTTATTTCAAATTTCGTGCAAGGTAACACGTTGGCTGATAATTCCCCGGTCTAACAAAGAAAAACACATTTTTTTGTCAAAATTCGTTTTTATTATTCAACATAGTTCCCTTCAAGAGCGATACAACGATTATAACGACCTTCCAATTTTTTGATACCATTTTGGTAGTACTCCTTCGGTTTTGCCTCAAAATAGGCTTCAGTTTCGGCGATCACCTCTTCATTGCAGCCAAATTTTTCCCTGCGAGCATCCTTTTGAGGTCTGAGAACAAGAAAAAGTCGCTGGGGCCAGATCTGGAGAATACGGTGGGTGGGGAAGCAATTCGAAGCCCAATTCATGAATTTTTGCCATCGTTCTCAATGACTTGTGGCACGGTGCGTTGTCTTGGTGGAACAACACTTATTTCTTCTTCATATGGGGCCGTTTTGCCGCGATTTCCACCTTCAAACGCTCCAATAACGCCATATAATAGTCACTGTTGATGGTTTTTCCCTTCTCAAGATAATCGATACAAATTATTCCATGCGCATCCCAAAAACAAGGTCATTACTTTGCCAGCGGACTTTTGAGTCTTTCCACGCTTCGGAGACGGTTCACTCAGCCGACTGTCGAATGAATGATATGACCAACACGTTCCTTTGATATCTTTAAGGCCTCTGCTATCTCGATCAACTTCATTTTACGGTCATTCAAAATAATTTTGTGGATTTTTTTGATGTTTTCGTCGGTAACCACCTCTTTCGGGCGTCCTCTGCGTTCACCGTCCTCCCTGATTTCCCTGGGGCAGAGTCGGGAAACTCATTATCAAGCCAAGTTTTCTTCCACCGTATTTTTCCCTTCAGAAAACAGTATTTTATCAAAACACGAAATTCCTTTTTTCCATTTTTCCCCAATAACAAAAGTTGCTTCACAAAAGACGCTCTATCTCACAAACTAATTGACTTACAGACGTCAAATTTTGACACGAATCATTTCAAGGTTGGTACTATATAAAAATAATATTCATTTAATACTAGCGACGCCATCTATGTGTCAGACCGGGGACTTATCAGCCAACGTGTTAGTTTATACTTACTATAAAGGGTGATACGTTCAAAATTTGGTCAAGGGAAAACGCGTGTAAATCGGTGAAATCGTTTATTTAAAAAATCAAATTAAATTTCTTTTTCAAGTTCAACTAGTATAAAATTCAGGAAAAATATTCAGTTAGGCTTTCGCTTTTCCAAATCCGAATTGCCGGGCCTCACGCTTGACACCTGCCATCAGATTTTGTACAGCCACCTTGTCCACCTTCTTCGCCGCAGAAAGCCAGTTTGCCTTGAACTGCTGCTCGTCCTTAGCAGTTTTTTTTGTCTTCTTTAGGTTTCGCTTGACAATAGCTCAGGGCTCTGACGTGTTGGGAGGGTTCTTGTCCTTGGGAACTACCTGCACGTTGTTGGCGGCGTACCACTCCATGGCCTTTTTACCGTAATGGCAAGATGCCAAATCCGGCCAAAACAGTACGGAACAACCGTGTTTCTTCAGGAAAGGCAGCAGACGTTTATTCAAACACTCTTTCACGTAAATTTCTTGGTTGACAGTCCCGGAAGCTATGAAAATGCTGCTTTTCAAGTCACAGGTACAGATGGCTTGCCAATATTTCTTTGCGAACTTTGACAGTTTTATGTGCTTGAAAATATCTGCTACCTTTCCCCTTCCTTTTGCCGTATAAAACTCCTGTCCCGGAAGCTGCTTGTAGTCGGCTTTGACGTAGGTTTCGTCGTCCATTACCACGCAGTCAAACTTCGTCAGCATCGTCGTGTACAGCCTCCGGGATCGCGCTTTGGCCGTCGTATTTTGTTTATCATCCCGATTTGGAGTCACTACCTTCCTGTAAGTCGATAGTCCGGCTCGTTTTTTGGCTCGATGCACGGTTGTAGACGATACACCCAGCTTATTTGCGGCATCTCGGAGAGAGAGGTTAGGGTTTCGCTTGAAACTACCTGCAACTCTCTTTGTCGTCTCAGCGGCTTCCGGTTTTCGATTTCCCCCCGATCCAGACTTCCTGGCTATCGACAAACGTTCCCCAAACACTTTAATTACATTTGTAACGGTTGATTTGGCAACTTTTAGCGATTTTGCCAGCTTTGCGTGCGAGTAGCTCGGATTTTCGCGATGCGCGAGCAAAATTTTGATACGCTGCTCTTCTTGCTTGGACGACATTTTGACAACTGAAGAGTGAATTCCAAAATCAAAATAGGAGCAACATTCTACACACACACACCTTCAAAATGGGGGGTGTTCAGGTTTTTTAAATGCAAAATTGAAAGAAATACGTCAAGTTTATATTGACCAAATTTTGACCGTATCACCCTTTAGACAAAAAAAAACGGCTACTTCACTTTTCGATATTTGGTCGGGGAGAGGGACCTCCCGTTTGCCCGACGTTTTTTAAACTACAGTGAAAACAAAACTAAAATTCTCCGACGGACATTTTACGGGAAACTGGTTGAGGTTATGAAATTTATACCTGGTTACTGATTTTTTAATATTTGGTCGGGGAAAAATGAAAAGGGCATAGGGAGACATCCGCTTCTTTTTAAGTACATACAGAGAAACAATTAAACATTTCGGATTTACTTGAAATTTACAGAGGACCTAGGGAGAGATTATGAAACTAATATTGGATACCCTATTTAGTGATATTTGGACGGGAAAAGGGGCCTCCCCTTGCTTTTTGAAAATTGGGCTTAAAATTTACTTGACATTTTCTGGGACGTCTACACAAGATACGCTACATCGATATTTGGTTGGGGAAGGGGCACCTCTTCTAAAACTGAAAAAAACTAAAATTCACAAGTTTTCTATCCCACAGCTAGAGATGTGCGACCACTCTAGTCACGTGTTATCCCTTTTCCCTTCATCCTTTCCCACAGCAAGAGTTGTGTAACCAATCCAATCCGTGTGCGCCTACCTACCCACATTCCTGCCATGTCCTCGTCTAGAGGTGTGCGTGATCACTCTTGTCCGTTGTACATCATCTACTCACACTCCGCAACGCCGCCAGCCACGTGTTCCTCCAACCAACAGCCATTTCCCAGCCCAGCCCTCTCAGCCAGCATTCTGTGTGCCGCCTACCCAACTCCGAGGACCGACGGTTCTCGGCGGACGCCACATCCTTATTGCCTTTACCATACAGAAATAGTATTAAGCCAATATCTTTGAACGGTGCAATAAAGATAACTCCACTGAAAATAGAAAACCTAGTCTTCTTCTTTCCTCTGTCCGAAAAATAATTATTTTTCTGTGACGAACCCCGGCCCGAGAGTCTTACGGCAGCCAGTAGTGGGAAAACCCGTCGTTACAGTACTCCTTATTTTACTTAAATAATTCGCTACAAATTTTTAGGTTTATTAAAGGGTGATACGGTCAAAATTTGACATTTAAAAAACCTGAACACCCCTCATTTTGAAGGTGTGTGTGTGTAGATTGTTGCTCCTATTTTGATTTTGGAATTCACTCTTCAGTTGTCAAAATGCCGTCCAAGCAAGAAGAGCAGCGTATCAAAATTTTGCTCGCGCATCGCGAAAATCCGAGCTACTCGCACGCAAAGCTGGCAAAATCGCTAAAAGTTGCCAAATCAACCATTACAAATGTAATTAAAGTGTTTGGGGAACGTTTGTCGACAGCCAGGAAGTCTGGATCGGGGGGAAATCGAAAACCGGAAGCCGCTGAGACGACAAAGAGAGTTGCCGGTAGTTTCAAGCGAAACCCTAACCTCTCTCTCCGAGATGCCGCAAATAAGCTGGGTGTATCGTCTACAACCGTACATCGAGCCAAAAACCGAGCCGGACTATCGACTTACAGGAAGGTAGTGACTCCAAATCGCGATGATAAACAAAATACGACGGCCAAAGCGCGACGGCCAACACGACGATGCTGACGAAGTTTGACTGCGTGGTAATGGACGACGAAACCTACGTCAAAGCCGACTACAAGCAGCTTCCGGGACAGGAGTTTTATACGGCAAAAGGAAGGGGAAAGGTAGCAGAGCAAGCACATAAAACTGTCAAAGTTCGCAAAGAAATATCTGGTTTGGCAAGCCATCTGTACCTGTGGCTTGAAAAGCAGCATTTTCATAGCTTCCGGGACTGTCAACCAAGAAATTTACGTGAAAGAGTGTTTGAATAAACGTACTGTTTTGGCCGGATTTGGCATCTTGCCATTACGGTAAAAAGGCCATGGAGTGGTACGCCGCCAACAACGTGCAGGTGGTTCCCAAGGACAAGAACCCTCCCAACACGCCAGAGCTCCGCCCAATTGAGAAATACTGGGCTATTGTCAAGCGGAACCTAAAGAAGACCAAAAAAAAAATTACGGACGAGCAGCAGTTCAAGGCAAACTGGCTTTCTGCGGCGAAGAAGGTGGACAAGGTGGCTGTACAAAATCTGATGGCAGGTGTCAAGCGTGAGGCCCGGCAATTCGGATTTGGAAAAGCGAAAGCCTAACTGAATATTTTTCCTGAATTTTATACTAATTGAACTTGAAAAAGAAATTTAATTTGATTTTTTAAATAAACGATTTCACCGATTACACGCGTTTTCCCTTGACCAAATTTTGACCGGGTGATACGGTGATACGGTTTACTTCAGTGAGGGTAGTTTAGGGACTTTCTACTTTACTCACCTGTTTTTTCGTGAAAATATTCAATTATTTCAGAAGGTGAATACCCATCCCATTGTGCAATGTTTATTGCCCATGTCGCTTTTGATGATGTTGTGATATTGCTGCTGATACCGTTGTTTATCGAAGGGGCTCTGTGGTTTTTGTTTATTTTCTTGGTGAAATTGTGATGTTGCCAATGCCACCCACAATTCTAGTTGAAAACTAAAGCTTTCTAATACTCACACACACACACACATACACAAACATACTAATTCGTACGTTTCAGACATATGTGAAGGCCACATGGTGAGCTAGAACATTGTTTTTGGGGAAAAAATAATTCACTCGCAGAAATATTCAATGGTTTCTGAAGCGATCCGGCATTGTTCTGGATTTTCTTCCATTGTGTACCCTTCAGTTGGATGATGGGTTTCCTCTGTTATTTCGATTTTTTGTTTTTGCGGAATTTTCCATTAGTTTTTGGTCTGGTCTGTAATTTTCTGGATTCATTGTTTTTGTGTATCTGGTTTTGTAGGCTTATTCATTTCTCCAATCTACTGCAGTTGTGTTATTTAAATTTTAATGTTGTGTAATATGCGAAGGCTGTGATGCAATATTGATTTATCTGTCTAAGTCTAACTAACTAACATACAGACTTTATAATGAATATGAGTTTTGTGAGTAACATATATCGCCCATGGGAAAGGAAGGGTTTTTGCTTACTGAAATTAATTGAAATTTGAAATTGAATTATTGTCAAATCCGATCGCTTCGATTGAGATGATGCAATCTACTTTTGAAAATGTCGAAAAATAGAATTTTCAAAATTTGAAACAGTTAAAATATCATCTTTTTTAAAATTTTAAAAATGTCTACACCGAAAAAAAGTGAACTGTTTTATAGGAAGAATGAACTACCACGCACGAAAATTGCACTAAATTTTACTCCACATTTTGAGATTTCCACAAAGCGTTGTTAAAACCAGGAAATTTTAATGCCCTGTTGTACTTTTTAACTGCAGTTCACGAAATTACATCATCTCATAGAAGAAAAAATTAACTAAAAGTAAAGAAGAAAGTCATTGGCGCCAAATCATGACCATTTTAACCATACAATAGTTCATTCTTACTATTTTTGGGAATCGTACGAAAATTTTCATTTCTTTTAGTTCATATTGAACTTATGTGTACGGTCATTGAACTTTATACTCACGTTTAGTTCATAAAATTTTTGATTCATACTAAAAAAAAAGTAAGATTTCATTAAGCTGTGGAAAATTTCGATAATAATAATAAAATTTAACTACAAGCAAATAATTATTTTCCAATAAAAATTAGTTAAATTTAGCGTTAGTTTAACTACGGAAATTTTTTTCTGTGTAATGGAGTTTTCTTTTCTTCAAAAAACATTTTTTTTGAGTGTACAGACTGTACATTTTTAAAATGCTGCCAGCAACCTAAAGAAATGAAAAGAATTCAAAAGGGGTAACAGGGCGAAAATTAAATGACAATAAAATTATAATATACTACCACAAGTTGGGTCAGGCCGAAATTTAATCATTCAGGAGACTCAAGAAGTCAAATCTGGGTGTCGGTTTATATGCACAGAAAAAATATTTCAACAAAATATTTCCAAGTTAATTGAAGTTAAAACAAGTATATACAGAAATAAGTTCGGCCGGGTCGAATCTTAAATACCCACCACCATGAACCAAATATTAGGGTTTCCTTTGAAATTTCAGGAGGGCTTGAGGACTTGAGGACACTTCCCGAAGATAAATTTAAAGATTTCACCTATGAGGACTATATCAGATTCTGGATTTATAAGAACCATTTTTGTTTGAGTTTTAGAGGAATCATTAACATCCCTTGTAAGTGTTCAAGAAATCACAAAATAACGTCTTGATTTGAAATCTTAAATCTGTAGAAGTAAAATCTGGAAATTTTACATTGAGTGTCAAGCAATTTTCATGATCAGTGCACCTTCTACACCCTCAAGAAGTGAAGTCGGTCTATATGGAGGCATTACCAAATGGACCGATAAAAACTTAATCCGATACAGGTTTTTGTGAGCCTAAAATACCAGAATATTTACAATTTCAGGCAAATCAGATAAAAACTACGGTTTCTAGAAACCCAAGGAGTTAAATCGGGAGATCGTTCTTATGGGGGCTATACTAAAATATGGACCGATACTCACCGTTTTCGGCACACCTCTTTATGACCCGAAAATACCTCTAGATTTCCAATTTCAGGCAAATAGGATAAAAACTTCGGATTCTAGAAGCCCAAGAAGTAAAATCGGGAAATCGGTCTATATGGGGGCTATACCAAAATATGGACCGATACTCACAATTTTTGGCACACCTCTTTACGGTCCTAAAATACATTTAGATTTCCAATTTAAGACAAATTGGATAAAAACTACGGTTTCTATAAGCCCAAGACCCAAAATCGGGAGGTCGTTTTATATGGGGACCATACCAAAACATGGACCGATACTCACAATTTTTGGCACCCGTATTTCTGGTCCAACAATACCTCTAGATTTCCAATTTCAGGTAAATTGAATAAAACTGCGGTTTCTAGAAGCCCAAGAAGTAAAATCGGGAGATCGGTCTATATGGGGGCTATACCAAAATATGGACCGATACTCACAATTTTTGGCACATGTATTTGTGGTCCTACAATACCTCTAGATTTCCAATTTCAGGTAAATTAAATAAAAACTGCGGTTTCTATAAGCCCAAGAAGTAAAATCGGGAGGTCGGTCTATATGGGGGCTATACCAAAACATGGACTGATACTCACCATTTTTGACACACCTCTTTATGGTCATAAAATACCTCTAGATTTCAAATTTCAGACAAATTGGATAAAAACTTCGATTGCTATAAGTCCAAGACCCCAAATCGGGAGGTCGGTTTATATGGGGACTATATCAAAACCTGGACCAATATAGCCCATCTTCGAACTTGACCTGCCTGCAGACAAAAGACGAGTTTGTGCAAAATTTCAGCACGATTGCTTCACTATTGAAGACTGTAGCGTGATTACAACAGACAGACAGACAGACAGACGGACAGACGGACATCGTTATATCGTCTTAGAATTTCTCCCTGATCAAGAATATATATATACTTTATATAGTCGGAAATCGATATTTCGATATGTTACAAACGGAATGACAAACTTATTATACCCCCGTCACCATTCTATGGTGATGGGTATAAAAAATACAATAATTAAATAAATTAATTTTTTAATCACAGTAGAAACACTAAGTTAATTAAGTCAATGATTGAAAATTTTTAAATTTTTAATTAAAAAGTTAATTTGTACAATTCCCATTTTAATCAAACTCGTGATGGAAAAATGTTTAATTTTTAATTAAATATTTCTAACAATCAATTTTTTAATCAAACTAAAAACTCTAAGTCAGTTAGGAAAGTAATTGAAAATAGTTGTTTTTTTATGAAAAATTGTTATTTTATTGTTTACTTTTTTATGAAATTAATTGAGTTTTGCAATCAACTAAATTAAATTTTTAATTCAATCAATTAAAAATTAATTGAAATTTGCCAATGAAATCAATGAAATCGTGATGGAAAAATGTTTAATTTTTAACTAAATCTAACAATCTAACAATCACTTTTTTAAAGTAATTGAAAATAGTTATGTTTTTATGAAAAAAAAATAATTGAGTTTTGCAATCAACTCAATTACATTTTTAATTCAATCAATTAAAAATTAATTGAAATTTGCTAATGAAATCAATTAATTTTTCAATCAATTATTTTTTTAGTGTCCAATTAAAACTGCGATTGATACTATCATTTTCGTGATTGAAGACATTTCAATTAATAAATTAATTGGATCGTTATTGAATCAGATTTTTGTTTTTGTGGGGACTATATATAATTATTGACCCATATCAACAAATTTCTGCATATTTCTAACGTCACGTATCAAATTTCAATCGGAATTTTGCTGTTGCAGGAGGCTCCATAAGGCAAATCTGGGAATCATTTTATATGGAGGCTATATATATTTATGGACCAAAACGTCCCACTTATTTCATGGTTGTTAAGGGACATGTACTAGGATCCTGTACCAAATTTCAGTCGAATCGAAAATCAAATCTTGAGCTCAGTTTATAAGGGTGCTATATCGAAACAAGTATATACGGCCGTAAGTTCGGCCACGCCGAATCTTATGTACCCTCCACCATGGATTGCGTAGAAACTTCTACGAAAGAATGTCATCCACAATCGCATTACTTACACTGAAAAAAATATTGTCGTGAGGTCAAAGATTTCATGTCTTTAAAATACGAATGCAAATTTTGCTTAGCATAGAAGACACATTTCTCTAATAGAAAGTTTTTTTCCTTGACCAAAGGTCGATAAACTTTTCAATGAAGTCGTATTGTCCTTATAATTAAGTGATTTGATTTAAAAATGGATATCATAACATGAAAGAAAAAATGTTTGGGCTAAGGTCTACTTGACTTTAATAATTTAGAAAAAATCTTTAAATTTAATGAAATTGTCTTTAAATTTGTTGTCTTTTTGCATCTTGACTACAAAGCAAAAAATCGTTCAAATATAGGACATGTTTTTCAACACTTTATTTTCAACACGTTTTTTACTTGAAACACAGCATAATTTCTACTAGAAGTCGAGTCTTAATTTGGAAAATAAAGTCGTCGTTAACTTGTTTTTAAAGGACTTTGATAGCATATGAAGAAAAAAAGCTGAAAAATCGAAAAATTAAAATTTGCTTCCTAGAAGCAAGTACACAAAACCCGATTTTAAAAGAGAATTGTGTCTCAAAAGTATCCTTACTTGTATTCTCCGCTTCTTTGGCTCGGAATCAATACCAACTTTTTTAATGTAAAGACAAAATCTTTGGAACCGGGTATTCTTTTTTTTCAGTGTAGGTTGTGGTATCTTAAAACTTCTTAACATCGTTTTCTAAATTGTGACTTAGTCCATATTATTATGGACTGATATGGACCACTTTTGGCATGGTTCTTAAATATCATATACTACCACAACGTACAAAATTTCAACTAGATCGGATGAATTTTGCTTCTCCAAAAGGCACCGGAGGTCAAATCTGGGGATCGGTTTATATGGGGGCTATACATAATTATGGACTGATATGAACCAATTCCTGCATGGTTGTTGGATACCATATACTAACATCACGTACCAAATTTCAACCGAATCGGATTAATTTTGCTCTTCCAAGGGGCTTCGGAGGTCAAATCTGAGGATCGGTTTATATGGGGGCTATATATAATTATGGACTGATGTGGACCAATTTTTGCATTATCATTAGAGACTATATACTAACACCATGTACCAAATTTCAGCCGGATTGGATGAAATTTGCTTGTCTTAGAGGCTCCGCAAGCCAAATCGGGGGATCGATTTATATGGGGGCTATATGTAATTATAGACCGATGTGGACCAACTTTTGCACTGTCATTAAAAACCATATACTAACACCATGTACCAAATTTCAGCCGGATTGGATGAAATTTGCTTGTCATAGAGGCTCCGCAAGCCAAATCGGGGGATCGATTTATATGGGGGCTATATATAATTATAGACCGATGTGAACCAATTTTTGCATGGTTGTTAGAGATCATATGGTGACACCTTGTACCAAATTTCAGCCGGATCGGATGAAATTTGCTTCTTTTAGAGGATTCGCAAGCCAAATTTGGGGGTCCGTTTATATGAGGGCTATACGTAAAAGTGGACCGATAATACCATTCGTCCTACATCAATAACAAGTACTTGTGCCAAGTTTCAAGTCGATACCTTGTTTCGTTCGGAAGTTAGCGTGATTTCAACAGACGGACGGACGGACTATTCGTCCAAATCAACCGTTACAATCAACCGTTACAAAAGTAATTAAAGTGTTTGGGGAACGTTTGTCGGCAGCCAGGAATTCTGGATCTGGGGGAAATCGAAAACCGGAAGCCGCTGAGACGATAAAGAGAGTTGCCGGTAGTTTCAAGCGAACCCTAACCTCTCTCTCCGAGATGCCGCAAATAAGCTGGGTGTACCGTGCATCGAGCCAAATCACGATGATAAACAAAATACGACGGCCAAAGCGCGATCCCGGAGGCTGTACACGACGATGCTGACGAAATTTGACTGCGTGGTAATGGACGACGAAACCTACGTCAAAGCCGACTACAAGCAGCTTCCGGGACAGGAGTTTTATACGGCAAAAGGAAGGGGAAAGGTAGCAAATATTTTCAAGCACATAAAACTGTCAAAGTTCACAAAGAAATATCTGGTTTGGCAAGCCGTCTGTACCTGTGGCTTGAAAAGTAGCATTTTCATAGCTTCCGGGACTGTCAACCAAGAAATTTACGTGAAAGAGTGTTTGAATAAACGTCTGCTGCCTTTCCTGAAGAAACACGGTTGTTCCGTACTGTTTTGGCCGGATTTGGCATCTTGCCATTACGGTAAAAAGGCCATGGAGTGGTACGCCGCCAACAACGTGCAGGTGGTTCCCAAGACAAGAACCCTCCCAACACGCCAGAGCTCCGCCCAATTGAGAAATACTGGGATATTGTCAAGCGGAACCTAAAGAAGACCAAAAAACTGCTAAGGACGAGCAGTAGTTAAGGCAAACTGGCTTTCTGCGGCGAAGAAGGTGGCTGTACAAAATCTGATGGCAGGTGTCAAGCGTGAGGCCCGGCAATTCGGATTTGGAAAAGCGAAAGCCTAACTGAATATTTTTCCTGAATTGTATACTAATTGAACTTGAAAAAGAAATTTAATTTGATTTTTTAAATAAACGATTTACACGCGTTTTCCCTTGACCAAATTTTGACCGTATCACCCTTTATAGAAAATTTTGTCAAAATTTTATTACTATAGAAAATTTTGTCAAAATTTTATTACTATAGAAAATTTTGTCAAGATTTTATTTCTATAGAAAATTTTGTCAAAATTTTATTTCTATAAAAAATTTTGTCAAGGTTTTATTACTATACAAAATTTTGTCAAGATTTTTTTTTATAGAAAATTATGTCAAAATTTTATTTCTATAGAAAATTTTGTCAAAATTTTATTTCTATAGAAAATTTTGTCAAACTGAATTATTTACGTATTTAATCGGTCTTTTGTTGTTTAATATATACCCCGTATGGACTAACTTACAATTGAGAAGATGGTGTTAAGAAGTTTTAAGATACCTTGCCATCGGCAAGAGTTAGCGCAACCCAAGTAATTCGATTGTGGATTACAGTCTTTAGTACAAGTTTCTATGCAATCCATGGTGGAGGGTACATAAGATTCGGCCTGGCCGAACTTACGCCCGTATGTACTTGTTCAGATTTCGTTTGTCTCTAACCTTATCTCAGAGGCTCTTTGTCACTTATAGTGTCAAACAGCGGTGGAATGAGATATTAAATAAAAAATAGGAGCGTAAGTGGGGGCAATAGTACCAGTCGTTCCATGTGGTGAATCTTTCATAGGAACTATTTCGTTCCGTAATGACATAATATTGCTTGGAGCCCTCGTTAGGTTATGACCATTGATTTCTGGGACTGGCAAGAGAAGCTTACAGCGTTGTACTGTGCCAAAATATTGGTCAGATTCGAAGTTCATTTTTTCTCATGGATTACTCGAGTTGCCCAATTACAATCTTCTACTTATTTTAGAGTATTCTTGTGTTGTTTATTCCTATTAGAAATATTGAAATACCAAGATTTATTTTCGAGTTTTGTCGGTTGGGAGGTCAAGCATGCCCACTAAGAAATCCATACATTCAGTTACCATTGTCCCATGCCTGCTATGGAACTATGCGCCAGGATACACAACATATTGACAATGGAAATAAAAACAAAGGAATAATGTTTGTTCCCGATATATCATAGCTACCATTCAAATAGCACAACAGTGCAAACAACATGGTAACTTATCTTTCCTCCTCCTCCTGCTACCTCAACAATTTTTTCACCGGAACCCTCATACAATACCCCAACGCAACTGCATTCACTCATTCATTGACATACGAAAAAAAACATCCTTGTGCACTTTAGCTGGCACTGAAGGAGCACCCGATGTTTGGAGGATACTTTAAAACGATTTAATCTCATTGGAAGTCATTCAACAGCTGTGCTCCAATACACAACATAACCGGTAATGATGATATTCCTGTTGGTGGCACCACTTGCATATACAACAACATTTGTAGGACTTTGCCAATAACTGGACGGAAACGTAAGAGTATGAACAAAAAAAAAACAACAGAGCAAGGCATGTAAAACGGAAGGAAAGAAAGGAGTAGCAGTACAATATAAAAGCTTTCGAATTATTGGAAATTTAAATGTTTTTCCTTACACGCGTGTAAATAGCCAACAAGGACGATGGCGTCGATGACACCAAAAAACATGGCCAAATATAAATGTAAATATCTGAAGGAAAGGATAACAACAATAAATACGTACCAAGGTATAAAGGAACTAAAAAAATAGGAGATGCTTTAAATATCAAAACTGCTACCTATAATGTAGCAAACACAGTCATCAACATCGTTCTCTCTCACTCACTTTCGTAGCTTCCGTTTCCTGTTACTGCTGTACCAATGAGGCACCTTTGCTTAAGTCCTAAAATTTCTTAGTTTTGAGTTGTTTTGTTACCAACAACTCTAGATGGAATCATACCGTGAACACCAATAAGTTGCAGTGTTTCGAAAAATGTAAAAAACGAGGGAAACACACAAAAGTTTAGAAAACTCGTTAAGGTGAGGCAGCAAACGGCGTTGGACAGGGGTTCTCCAAATCACTTCTTGTAGCTTAAACCACATAGTGGTCAGGGTGTAATAACTTTGATCTCCGAAAAAATGTGCCTTCCAAATCTAGCCCACAATGGACTGAATAGTCTAAGTGAGCCTGAATCTTAATCGGGTTGCCACTTTAACCTTTAAATCTAGCCCTTGGTGACCGTCTGTCCGCCTTCGCAGGATTCCGGTCGGAATTATTAACCGATTTTGATGAAATTTGGTACAGGGTATTTTTTTTTTTTTTTTTTGCACATGGACGAACGCTATTGAACTTGAAGAAAATCGAATCAAGTTTAAATACATCCCCCATATACATGTATCGCCCTATTTCAACGAATGGGGTCATATTACGCTTATTTACTAACTGATCGGCGTCAAATTTGGTACAACGAAATCTAATTCATCACCCTTCAAATGTGCAAAATTTCATCCGAATCACAGTTGGTAGAATTCTACCAAAAGTGGTCGATTTTTTACTTTTTGGTAGAATTCTTGATGTTTTGGTAGATTTCGCAAAATTTTCACAAAATTTTCTATTGAAATAAAATTTTGGCAACATTTTCTATAGAAATAAAATTTTGAAAAATTTTTCTATAGGAATAAAATTTTGACAAAATTTTCTATAGAAATAAAATTTTGACAACATTTTCTATATAAATAAAATTTTGAGAAAATTATCTATGGTAATAAAATTTTGACAAAATTTTCTATAGAAATACAATTTTGAGAAAATTTTCTATGGAAATAAAATTTTGAGAAAATTTTCTATGGTAATAAAATTTTGACAAAATTTTCTATAGAAATAAAATTTTAAGAAAATTTTCTATAGAAATAAAAATTTTGACAAAATTTTCTATAGAAATAAAATTCGGCAAAATTTTCTATAGAAATAAAATGTTGACAAATTTTGTGAAGAAATAACATTTTTTATAGAAATAAAATGTTGACAAAGTGTTTTATAGAAACAAAATTTTGATAAAATTTTCTATAAAAATGGAATTTGACAAAGTTTTCTATAGAAATAAATTTTTTGACAAAATTCTCTATAGAAATAAAATGTTGACAAAATTTCCTATAGAAATAAAATGTTGACAAAATTTTCTATAGAAATAAAATTGTTGATAAAATGTTGACAAATTTTCTTTAGAAATAAAATTTCTACAAATTTTCTATAGAAATAAAATTTTGACAACATTTTTTATAGAAATATAATTTTGACAAAATTTTCTATAGAAATAAAATTTTGACAAAAATTTCTATAGAAATAAAATGTTGATAAAATTTTGACAAAAGTTTCTGTAGAAACAAAATGTTGATAAAATTTTGACAAAATTTTCTATTTACATAAAATTTGACAAAATTTTTTTATAAAAATAAAATTTTGACAGGGGTTAGAAATAAAATTTTATATATATATAGAAATAATATAGAAATAAAATTTTGACAAAATTTTCTATAGAAATAAAATCTTGACAAAATTGTCTATAGTAATAAAATTTTGACAAAATTTTTTATAGAAAGAAAATTTTGACAAAATTTTCTATAGTAATAAAATTTTGACAAAATTTTCTATAGTAATATTGTTTAAGTTCAAATTCGTATGGTCAAATTTATTCGTTAGGTGGGGACTTAAAATATTGTAAAATGATAATTTCCCCCTCGTTAGAAAATGTACCCTAAGCTCTGGATGCAGCTCTGTGCTTTCAGCACAATTCGTTACATTTCTCTAACGAGTCGCGCCATTACCGTCTTGCGGCGTCTAACTTTTGTTATTATTCGTTACTGGATTACGTCCGTCCAACGATTGTTTTGTAAAAGGTAAATAATAATCTCCCAAAAATTCAATAAAATTACGTTTTATTGAAACATCATTGAAAAGAAAAACTAAATCCTTGTGTTTTTATTTATTTTATTTTTCGGTGCTACGCATTCATTGGTCCAATCGAGCCGGATACTTGCTTACAGCAATTAATAAAGGGTTTTCTTTTTCTTTTCCAAAGGAAAGTGCTCATCATTGTGAAGCAACAACAAAAAGCAGCCACTTTGCAGCCATATTTGTGAAGGATTTATATTGAAAATTTATTTAAATAATTATTTATCAACACACAGGTGCGTATGTCAGTGTTTTATTAAAATAATTGAGCAAATCGCGAGTGTTTTTAAATTTAAACCGCGGTCGTTTTACAACATCGATACAATTATTTCGTTTTGCCGACGGCAAATTGCATTTCAAAAAGCACACATTCGTTGCTACATACGTACGCACATTTCTTTCGTTTGTTTAATTTCGTTTTGTTAAATGATATTCAAGTGAAAGAATAATCAAAATAAAAAGTGAAAAATCTATTGTATATTGGTGTTGTGTGGTGAATTTAAACGTTGACAGTGCTTATTTACTTCAAAACATTATTTGCAATTACGTTGCCTTTAACTTGAAGTAAATAAAACAATAACAAAATACACGCAGACTGCAAAGGCTCTGTTGGTCGTATTACCATTGTAAACATACATCAATCGTCATTGCAGTCAACGTTTGAATTACATACCTACGTATGATCAGTGATACACACACGTATATACATACATATTTTTTTTGAGCTGTGTTTCTTTG
This sequence comes from Haematobia irritans, assembly GCF_050003625.1. Taxonomy (NCBI): domain Eukaryota; kingdom Metazoa; phylum Arthropoda; class Insecta; order Diptera; family Muscidae; genus Haematobia; species Haematobia irritans. The sequence continues at coordinate 46,106,073 of NC_134401.1, read as the reverse complement.
GTTTATTTGTTAACCCTCACGGGGCCGCGAGTTGTAAATATTTTGAAGAATATTATAAAAATTTTTGAAATTGAGTTTTTTGGGTTATCGTGTTGTATGACCCATTAGCGTTACGCGCATTAGTAAAAATTATCGTTTTGGTCACTGTGCACCCTACAGGCGGTCCGGTACGATCGTATAATTTTTATTTTATCGTATATATTACGTATATATATTTTTATTTCTATAATTTTTATTATTTGTGATTTTTAATTTTTTTTGGGGAGATTATCTGTCGTGGAAGTGTAGAGGTGTATTTTACAGTCCGTACACCCTACATGTGGTCTTACAGACATTTTTTATAATTTCTTATAAGTTGTTGAATTTTTTTTTAATTATTTGGTTTTCGTGTGTGAAGTTTTGATACAAATTGGCGGCAGTCAGTATTCTTCGGTACACTGAGCGTAATTTTCGTAAATTCATTCTTACACTGAGAGAAATAGTTTGAAAATTTTAGTAGAATTTTGAGATTTTTTGAATTCAACTTGAATAATTTGCCTATTTTTTGTACACGGGGAAAAATATTTTGTGATTCGGTACACTGAACGAAAATTAATTGTCTCTACACTGAGAGAAAAATAGTCCAATAGTTTACAAATTGTTTGAAATTTTTGATTTTAAGTTTTGAAGTGGTTGTTTTACGAACAATTGTTTACACTTCAAGAAATTTTGTGGTAATTTCGGTGCAGTGTGAGAATTTGATACACTGAAAGAAAAATTTTGTAAATTTTTGTTTTTGCATTTTTGGGCATTTTGTGCAAATTTATTGATTTTTCGGCCAGTTTTCGCTGTCGATAAGTGCGTGTTCACATACTTTACGAGTTTTTGTGAATTTTTGTGACGCTAGATTATTTTCGATATGCCAGTTGATACATTCGCGCGATTCATTAGAGCCGCTGATGCGGTTGTGAAGTTTGGGACACGGGTTAGCTCTTTGAAGGAGGAGAATTTAGATGTTTATTCTCTAAGGGCTCAGGTCGAAGAGGCGAAATCACTCTGGGAGAAAGTGAAAGAGAGGTATGAGGAGTGTTTAGACGATCTTCAGGAAGATTCAGATAAGGGAAAGGTAGAATCTGCTGACGGCAAGTATGAGGCAACTTATGATGCCTATATTCGTATTGTTTCCTCTATCGAAAGGAAGATAGACGGTCTAAAAGCCGTTCATAGGGCGTCCACTCCTATACGGCAGGCCGATGTGGCGGATATTTCTGCTCGTTCTGGTAATGTGGATATATCGGGGAATTCTCTTTTGTTAGGTGTTGACCATGGTGCGGTCCATAGTTTGGCTTTACCACCATGCGATATTGAGGTTTTCGATGGTGACTTTCAGTCTTGGCCAACATTTAGGGATTTGTTTACTGCTGTTTATGTAAAAAATTCCCGTCTGAGTGATATTGAGCGCTTGTGTCATTTGCTCAAAAAGACTAGTGGCGACGCCCGTGAAGTTGTAAGAAGATTTCCTCTCACTGATAGGAGTTTCGAGTTAGCTTGGAGGACGTTAAAGGAAACTTATGACAACTTGAGAATTTTAGTCAGCAATCAGTTGAAGCTTCTTTTTGACCTTCCGGTCTTAGACACCGAGACAAGTTCTGGGTTGAAGAACTTGCAGCGTGGTATAAATGCATGTATTTCGGCGATGGCTGTGAATAACGTTCCTACGAACGATTGGGATCCGATTTTGATATATTTGTGTGTGCAACGTCTACCGAAGATTAGTGTTACTTTGTGGGAACAGGGTATAAGTGATAAGTCTGCGTTGTCGTCTTGGGTGGACATGGATCGTTTTCTTACGGAAAGGATTCAGACACTCACGTGTCTCCGCGATTTGAAGGGTATCGATGCTTCGAAGAAAACTGATGGCAGGAAACTGCGAACGCATTTTACGAATGCAGCTCCGAAATCTTCGCCATCTAGGTCGCGTAATTCGCAATACACTTCTCATTCTTCTAGAAATTCCGTCGATAAGATGTGTGTTCTTTGTCCACGACAAAGCCATCATCTTCGTGTTTGTCCGAGATTTAGGAATCTTTCTGTGAATGATCGGTTGACTGCTGTGAAACGGTACCGCTGTTGTTTCAATTGTCTATCTCGTAGACATGACGTTAACAACTGTGCTACATCTCGCAGTTGTGAGAAGTGTCAAGGAAGGCATCATACTTTGCTTCATCGCGATTTTTCCCATTCTACGAATGTGGCAACTACGTCTTCGACGGTTTCGGCCGCTCGTCCTACGGATTCTAGCGGTTTGATTGACCCGCAGCCTTCCACTTCGTCTGGAATCGTGTCTGGCACTTCGGCCAGGCAAGTATTTCATGTTTCCCAGAACAGGTCGGTACTATTAGGGACGGCTATGGTGAACATCGTTCATCAGGGTATGACGTACCCAGCTCGGGCTCTTATTGACCCAGCATCGGAAGCCTCCTTTATTACCGAAAAAATGCAAAAGTTGCTTAGGATTTCGATAACGAGTGCGACGTCTTCGATATCGGGCGTGAATCAATCGGTTTCGATAACTTCTCGAGGTATTTGCCCTCTGAGTATAGGGTCACCCATAGATGGATCGGTCTTGGTAGAGGCGACTGCGTTGGTCCTGCCTAAGATTTCTGGGAATTTACCGTCTTTCCAAGTGAGTCGGAATTATATGTCACGTTTGCCAAATTTGCGTTTAGCTGATCCTAATCTGTTCGATAGTCGTCCGGTTGATCTATTGTTGGGGGCAGACGTGTATCCCAGAATTATATTACAGGGGGTTCAGTCTGGTATTTTAGGGTCGTTGATTGCTCAACAGACAGTCTTCGGCTGGCTCATTACTGGTTCAATTCCCACTTCTAATGTGACGGTTTTTTCAACGACTGTTGAATTTATGGAAGAAGATGGTCTTGACAAGACTCTTCTTCGGTTTTGGGAATTAGAGGACTTACCAAGACGGGCAATTTGTTCTCCCGCAGATACATTTTGTGAGGAAAATTTTAAGAATACCACATATAGGGATTCCGATGGAAGATACGTAGTGACTCTTCCGATAAAACCCGAATTAAAGGGACACGTCTTGCTTGGACATTCGCGGACAAGTTGTTTGAAGCAATTTATTCGTGGTGAGGCTTCGCTTTTACGAAAGCCTGAAACGAAATTAATGTATGACGGGGTGATTAAAGAATATTTGGACTTGCAACATATGAGACCAGTGTCGTCGACTTCTCCTGCAGATCAAACTGTGTGTTATTTGCCACACCACCCGGTAATCAATCCGGACAAATTGACGTCCAAACTTCGAGTTGTCTTTAATGCTTCGCATAAGACCTCAAATGGTAAAAGTCTGAACGACATTCTTTATGTGGGACCCACATTACAATTGGAATTGGTTCATTTGATTTTGAGGTGGAGATTTTTCAAATACGTTTTTAATTGCGACATCACACAGATGTACCGCCAAATTAGGGTAAATTCTGCCCATACTTCTCTGCAGCGAATTGTCTTTAGGGACTCCCCACAAAAAGATGTACAAGACTATGATCTGCAGACCGTGACATTTGGAGTGAATTGTGCTCCCTATTTAGCCATACGGACGTTATTGCAATTGGCCGATGACTCCGAAGATGAATATCCCCACGCGGCACATATTCTACGAAGGTGCATGTGCGTGGATGATGTTTTGACAGGGTACCATGACGTGGATACTGCTGTTGAATCTAGGGACCAATTGATTAGAGTACTATCATCGGCAAAGTTCGAACTGAGGAAGTGGACTTCTAATGAGCTAGCCATTTTAGAATCGCTTCCGGCTGACCATTTGGTTGACGCCAAATTACTGGAGTTTGTTGAGGCCAGTAGTTCGAAACCGTTGGGCATTAGGTGGAATGCGCAGTTAGACTTGTTTTATTTTGAGATGAAACCGATTGAGCAAAAATCTCGGTTTACGAAGAGAGAGGTTTTATCGGCTATAGCTAGGCTATTTGACCCTGTTGGCTGGCTGGGGCCAGTTATTATAGTGGCGAAGATAATTATGCAACAGGTTTGGTTGGATAAGATAGGATGGGACGAGTCTCTTCCGTTACAAACAGAGCGACAATGGCGAAAGTTTGTCGAGACCTATCAGGATGTGAATCACGTTCGTATTCCTCGATGGGTCAATTACTCCACAGACTGTGAGGTAGAATTACATGTTTTTTCCGACGCCTCGGAAAAAGCATACGCGGGGGTAGTATATGTTCGTGTGGTTACGCCGCAGGGACATATCTTCACCCATTTGCTATCTTGTAAGACTAAGGTAGCCCCCATCAAATCTATATCTTTGCCACGTTTGGGGCTTTGTGGGGCAGTTTTGGCCTCAGAACTTTACAAGTCTATAGCCAGGGAGTTAGATATTGAATTTCGACGTGTTTATTGTTGGACGGATTCTACGATCGTCCGCTCTTGGCTTCGAAAGACGCCATCTACGTGGTCTACTTTCGTTGCGAATCGCGTATGTAGGATTCAGGAGAATACTGGGGGACAGAATTGGTACCATGTTCGTTCTGAGGACAATCCGGCCGACTTGGGAAGTCGCGGAGTGTCGCCTGCAGAGTTGGCAGTTTCAACGCTTTGGTGGCATGGACCAGAGTGGCTCTACTCAGATAGTTCTCAGTGGGATATTAGTGATTTGACCCCTCTTGAGACTGACGTTGAGGTACGGGCGGTCAAGACTCACGCATCGTTTTTTACGAACTATGAGGACATTTTAGAGGGATTTTCTTCGTTAGATAGGGCTCTACGAGTCATCGCGTATATATTTAGGTTTTATCAAAGGACCCATTATTCACATGCTAGTCGAAATGTGTATGACGACACGACGTTGACGGCAACCGAATTAAAGGCAGTGAGATTACGTCTAGCTGTTCTTTCTCAAAGGGCTCATTATCCAGATGAGTACGGTTGTTTGATGGAAAAGAAACCGTTAGGTTCCAGGAGTTCGTTGTTGTCATTGAATCCATTCCTGGATGAGGAGGGGGTTATGAGGTTGAATGGTCGTTTGAGTAGGTGTCCTACCCTTTCGTATAGTGAGCGACATCCAATTATAGTGCCGTATAATAGTAGATTCGCTAGGTTACTGGTGAAATATGTTCACGACATATCTATTCACGGAGGAAACCAGTTGGTTCTACGTCTTATTCGGATTGAGTATTGGATTCCTCGTTTAACATCTTTGATTAGATCGACTATTAACCGGTGTAAACGGTGTCTGTTGGATAGGAAGAAGTCTTGTACGCAGATCATGGCGGCTCTCCCACCGGAGAGAACTGTACTTACCAGACCGTTTACTACGACTGGCGTTGATTTTGCGGGGCCTTTCGAAATTAAGTCATTTATAGGGCGCGCATGTAAGATAACAAAGGGTTATGTTTGCGTTTTTGTATGCTTTTCGACGAAGGCCATACACTTGGAAGCCACATCAGACTTGTCTACGACAACATTTCTGGCTGCCTTTCACAGATTTATATCTCGGCGTGGTTGTCCCAAGACCATTTTTTCGGATAATGGTACAAATTTTGTAGGCGCTTCACGCGAAATGGAAAAAGAATTGAGAAGTGTTCTTAAGGAGGGACGTGATAAGGTGTGTTCCGCATACCAGTTTCAGCAGCTTTCCTGGCAGTTTATCCCTGCCGGGGCGCCACATATGGGTGGTCTCTGGGAAGCTGCTGTCAAAAGCTTCAAGACGCATTTTAGGAAACATGCATCTGGATTCAAATATACATTTGAAGAGTTTTCGACTGTTCTTTCGAGAATTGAGGCTTGTTTAAATTCTAGGCCGTTGTGCCCGATGAGTGAAAGTTCTCAAGAGTTGGTGGCACTTACGCCTGGCCATTTTTTGGTAGGATCTCCGATCTTTGCGCCTCCTGAACAGTTAGAGGAGGAATCACCACTTCATTTGGTGCATCGATTTAGGAAAATGAAGGCGCTGTCGCAACAGTTCTGCTTACGGTGGAAAGATGAATATTTGAAAGGCTTACAGAAAAGGTATAAATGGAAATTTCCGCAGCGTGATATCGAAGTAGGGGACTTGGTAGTAATTCGTGATGAACAATTGCCTCCTACATCGTGGAAGTTAGGTCGTGTGGATGACGTCCACCCGGGATCTGACGGTCGCGTTAGAGTTGCTGACGTGAGAACGGCAAACGGTGTTGTAAGACGGCCGGTGGTAAAATTGGTCATACTGACCGAATAGTTTTCGATCGTTCATATAGTAAGCGTCATCTTTCTTTTCGCAGTACAATGGAAAATATGAGGGAAATTGTTAAGACTCTCCCTGACTACGAGGATGACGTCCCGATGTCCGATGAGGAAAAAGAGATTTTAGAAAATAATGTTGCACCGGTTCTTCGCGAGCCGTTACCAGCCATCGAGCAGGTCCCTGACGTCGGGATGACCCCAGTCGTCGCCTCTTCACAAGGGGTAGTACCGACGCAGAAAGTTGTCCCTCCGTCGGGGGCTGATACGGCTCCCGCTGACGTATCCGCAACCAACGTAGCCAAACCATCGTCATCCCCTACGGGGACTGCCCAAAAGAATTCAGGTGCGAATAAAAGAGTGCACTCGAATGTCTGTGTGTTGTGTAGGCGAAGTCACAATCTCAGGTCGTGTCGCAAATTTTTGAACATGCGTTTGGAGCAACGATTGCGCACTGTAGTGTTGCATCGGGTATGTTCAAACTGTCTGGGCAGGTCTCACATGCGATCGACCTGCAATAGTCGCGAGAGGTGCCGCGAATGTGGAGATAGCCACCATACGCTGCTACATTCATTTGACCAGCAACAACGTCCTTCCGCTCAAACCTTGTCGACGAGAAAGTCCAAGTCAAGTTCGTCCGTTAACTCGTCCGCGTACTGTATCACGAATACCGCTCCCATATCTGGTCCGATGTTGGTTCTACAACCAACCGTCACGCTTGGTCCCACTATAGTCCTCTTGCTTGTCTTGCCCGATCGTCGAATTCCTGTCCGAGCTGTCCTCGACCCGTGTGCGGGGTATAGTATGATTTGTAGTAGTTTAGCTCTCAGCCTACGGCTTGTCTCAGCGATGACGTCGCATGACGCATTTTGTCCGCTTGTTGCTGTCTCCCGACACAATGCAGAAAGTAAATTGGTTTTTTCTGCCCGGGTAACAGACCTGACCCGTGTTGTCACCCCATCGTCGTCGGCTCCAGATACGATACGGGAACATTTCGAGTGTCTCCAGCTGGCCGACCCAAGGTTTTACCGTCCTTCCGGGGTGGGGTTGGTTCTAGGGCCCGATGTCTACGCACGGGTTCTAAAGACACAAATATTTTCGAGTCCTGGATTCCCATTGGCGCAGCTAACGATGTTTGGCTGGATAGTGTCAGGTCAATGCCAACCATAAGTGTCGTAGGTCATCCTGGCCAATAACCCAGACACTTCAGACCCTCCGGGTCAACGGCTCTACGAGCATTTAGTTAAGAATTCATGAAGTTTGAAAAAATTTAAAGAACTAATAAAAAAAAAATTGCTCAATTTGAAAATGATACTGACAACGCATTTTATATTTATTTTGATATCAATATATTGTACATATGTAATATTCTATGAATTAATGAATTTCAATTACAACATAGCTGGATGTTGCAAGGCGGGCGGAATGTTTAAGTTCAAATTCGTATGGTCAAATTTATTCGTTAGGTGGGGACTTAAAATATTGTAAAATGATAATTTCCCCCTCGTTAGAAAATGTACCCTAAGCTCTGGATGCAGCTCTGTGCTTTCAGCACAATTCGTTACATTTCTCTAACGAGTCGCGCCATTACCGTCTTGCGGCGTCTAACTTTTGTTATTATTCGTTACTGGATTACGTCCGTCCAACGATTGTTTTGTAAAAGGTAAATAATAATCTCCCAAAAATTCAATAAAATTACGTTTTATTGAAACATCATTGAAAAGAAAAACTAAATCCCTTGTGTTTTTATTTATTTTATTTTTCGGTGCTACGCATTCAAATATAATTTTGACAAAATTTTCTATAGAAATAAAATCTTGACAAATTTTTTATAGTAATAAAATTTTGACAAAATTTTTTATAGAAATAAAATCTTGACAAAATTTTCTATAGAAAAAAAATTTTTACAACATTTTCTATAGAAGTAAAATTTTGACTAAATTTTCTATAGAAATAAAATTTTGAGAAAATTTTCTATACAAATACAATTTTGAGAAAAAATTCTATGGAAATAAAATTTTGAGAAAATTTTCTATGGAAATAAAATTTTGACAAAATTTTCTATGAAAATAAAATTTTGACAAAATTTTTTATAGAAATCTTAAAATCTTAAGAAAATTTTGTATAGTAATAGATATTGTAATGTATATAGTTTTTGAATACAGCGCTGTATTATGAAACACATGTCCTAATATAAATAAAATTAAAAAAAAAAAAAAAAAAAAAAATTGACAACATTTTCTATAGAAATAAATTTTTTGACAAAATTCTCTATAGATATAAAAATTTGAAAAATTTTCTATAGAAATAAAATTTTGAAAATTTTTTCTATAGAAATAAAATGTTGACAAATTTTTCCATCGAAATAAAATTTTGACAAAACTTTCTATAGAAATAAAATTTTGACAAAATTTTCTATAGAAATAAAATTTTGATAAAATTAAGAAATAAAATTTTGACAAATTTGTCTATAGAAATAAATTTTTAAAAAAATTTTCTATAGAAATAAAATTTTGACAAAATTTTCTATAGAAATAAAAATTTTGACAAAATTTTCTATAGAAATAAAATTTGGCAAAATTTTCTATAGAAATAAAATTGTTGATAAAATTTTGACAAATTTTCTTTAGAAATAAAATTTCTACAAATTTTCTATAGAAATAAAATTTTGACAACATTTTTTATAGAAATAAAATTTTGACAAAATTTTCTATAGAAATAAAATTTTAACAAAATTTTCTATAGAAATAAAATTTTGACAAAAATTTCTATAGAAATAAAATGTTGATAAAATTTTGACAAAATTTTCTATAGAAATAAAATGTTGATAAAATTGTGACAAAATTTTCTATTTACATAAAATTTGACAAAATTTTTTATAAAAATAAAATTTTGACAGGGGTTAGAAATAAAATTTTATATATATAGAAATAGCATAGAAATAAAATTTTGACAAAAATTTCTATAGAAATAAAATTTTGACAAAAATTTCTATAGAAATAAAATTTTGACAAAATTTTCTATAGAAATAAAATGTTGACAAAATTTTCTATATATATAAAATTTTGACAAAATCTTCTATAGAAATAAAATTTGGCAAAATTTTCTATAGAAATAAAAATTTTGACAAAATTTTCTATAGAAATAAAATTCTGCAAAATTTTCTATAGAAATAAAATGTTGACAAAATTTTGTATAGAAATAAAATTTTCTATAGAAATAAAATGTTGACAAAGTGTTTTATAGAAACAAAATTTTGATAAAATTTTCTATAGAAATAAATTTTTTAACAAAATTCTCTATAGAAATAAAATGTTGACAAAATTTCCTATAGAAATAAAATGTTGACAAAATTTTCTATAGAAATAAAATTGTTGATAAAATTTTGACAAATTTTCTTTAGACATAAAATTTCTACAAATTTTCTATAGAAATAAAATTTTGACAACATTTTTTATAGAAATAAAATTTTGACAAAATTTTCTATAGAAATAAAATTTTGACAAAAATGTCTATAGAAATAAAATGTTGATAAAATTTTGACAGAATTTTCTATAGAAATAAAATATTGATAAAATTTTGACAAAATTTTCTATTTACATAAAATTTGACAAAATTTTTTATAAAAATAAGATTTTGACAGGGGTTAGAAATAAAATTTTATATATATAGAAATAATATAGAAATAAAATTTTGACAAAAATTTCTATAGAAATAAAATTTTGACAAAAATTTCTATAGAAATCAAATTTTGACAAAAATTTCTATAGAAATAAAATTTTGACAAAATTTTCTATAGAAATAGAATTTTGACAAAATTTTCTACAGAAATAAAATTTTGACAAAATTTTCTATAGAAATAAAATTTTGGCAAAATTTTCTATAGATATAAAATTTTGACAAAATCTTCTATAGAAATAAAATTTGGCAAAATTTTCTATAGAAAAAAAAAATTTTGACAAAATTTTCTATAGAAATAAAATTCGGCAAAATTTTCTATAGAAATAAAATGTTGATAAAATTTTGTATAGAAATAACATTTTCTATAGAAATAAACTGTTGACAAAGTGTTTTATAGAAACAAATTTTGATAAAATTTTCTATAAAAATGGAATTTTGACAAAATTTTCTATAGAAATAAATTTTTTGACAAAATTCTCTATAGAAATAAAATTTTGACAAAATTTCCTATAGAAATAAAATGTTGACAAAATTTTCTATAGAAATAAAATTGTTGATAAAATTTTGACAAATTTTCTTTAGAAATAAAATTTCTACAAATTTTCTATAGAAATAAAATTTTGACAACAATTTTTATAGAAATAAAATTTTGACAAAATTTTCTACAGAAATAAAATTTTAAAAAATTTTCTATAGAAATAAAATTTTGACAAAAATTTCTATAGAAATAAAATGTTGATAAAATTTTGACAAAATTTCTATAGAAATAAAATGTTGATAAAATTTTGACAAAATTTTCTATTTACATAAAAGTTGACAAAATTTTTTATAAAAATAAAATTTTGACAGGGGTTAGAAATAAAATGTTATATATATAGAAATAATAAAGAAATAAAATTTTAACAAAAATTTCTATAGAAATAAAATTTTGACAAAATTTTCTATAGAAATAAAATTTTGACAAAATTTTCTATAGATATAAAATTTTGTTGTTGTTTTTTATTGCAGCTTAAAACCATATATTGACAAAGCCCTATAGACTGCAAGATGGTTCCGGAAAGTTCAAGTGTGGGTTTTGTTGGGTTTAATAAACTGCCAGAATTTATTCTGATAATAGGTTGATAGTTTTGCTGCAAGTAGAGGATGCTGATGAGGAATGTGGTAATTCCGAAACGTGCGTCCATCCAACCATCTTGCAGTCTATAGGGCTTTGCCCAAATAAATTTGACAAACATTCTTTTCCTCTGTTGGTTAAGCTACACTTGTAGTTTAGTCAATGCATGGTTTTAAGCTGCAATAAAAAACAACAACAATGCTTAAAGAACAAAACCAACAATAACAAAACAAAACCGATATAAAATTTTGACAAAATCTTCTATAGAAATAAAATTTTGATAAATTTTAGAAATAAACTTTTGACAAAATTTTCTACAGAAATAAAATTTTGACACATTTTTCTATAGAAATAAAATTTTGACAAAATTTTTTATAGAAATAAAATTTTATTTCTGATTGATTATCGTTGACCTTTTTATTGTATTTTTAAGCCATACGTTTCATAGTTTCACTCTGAAAACGGTTGACTTCGTCAAAACCGTTTTCAGAGTGTGAAACTGTGCACACCAGAATAAATGTAAATACCTTGAAAACGGTTTTGACGAAGTCAACCGAAATATTGGAAATAAAAACATCAATCCTATGTTTTTTAATCGACCTATAGCCGAAATTATTAAAAGTATTGCTTAGAAATAAAATTTTGACAAAATTTTCTATAGAAATAAAATTTTGACAAAATTTTCTATCGAAATAAAATTTTGACAAAATTTTCTATAGAAATAAAATTTTGATAAAAATTTCTATAGAAATAAAATTTTGACAAAATTTTCTATAGAAATAAAATTTTCCAAGATTTGACCATATTAAAGTAGGGCTATTTTAAAATAACGTGTTGAAAACACCTTCTGTTTTTAAAGACTTTTTTCTTTGTAGTCAAGATACAAAAATTCAACAAATTGAAAGACGATTTCATTAATTAATTAATTAAAGAATTTATCGACTTTTGGACGAGGAAAAAATCTTTATAGCAGAGAAATGCGTGTTCTACGCCAAGCAAAATTCGCATTCGTATTTTAAGGACGTGAAATATTTGGTCTCAAGACAATATTTTTTCAGCGTAGCTAGAATGTCAGTTAAACACAAATAAATAAGAGTGAAACTTTACCATCTACACCAACAGATGGAATATGATCACCTCTAACATATTTCAAGAGCAAAATGTTATTTTTGGATGAGGAACATGTAGCATGTTTAGCACAAAAAATTGTGTGATTGATTTTCCCATCTACTATGTTAGTGGGAAAATGGCTTCCAGAACAATTCCGAGGGTAAAGTTCCTCCTCCCCGCCTTTCGTATGAAACCAAGAACATTCTCTAATATTTTCCTCCAAAACATAATTTAGGACAAAACAAAATCGCCTTTAAATCTATAGGTTACCTCGTTTTTATAAAAACACTAAAAAGTCAAATGATTTTTTTTCATATCCGTTTTGTTGCAAAGACGATTTACAATTTTCGCGTCCTCAGCTGTTTATTTTCGAAAAGAGCAACGTTAATATCGACTTGGCTTTACTGTTGGACGATGTACAACTATTTTTCTAAGCACAAAAAAAAAAACATCTGGGAAAAAGAAAAAGAAATACTATTTTATACATTTGTGATCAAAGAAATAGCAACAAAATACGGATACGGTTTAAAATGTGCTAAATGTATCATAAATGAGGAACAATGCGGGGGACTCAGAAATTGCAATTGTATAAAAACAAAAATACACATACACAGAAAAAAATATTTTTTGTCTTCAATCACGAAAATATTCAATTGCAATTAATTAATATTCTATAGAAATAAAATTTTGACAAAATTTTCTATAGAAATAAAATTTTAACAAAATTTTCTATAGAAATAAAATTTTCACAAAATTTTCTATAGAAATAAAATTTTGACAAAGTTTTCTATAGAAATAAAGTTTTGACAAAATTTTCTATAGAAATGAAATTTTAACAAAATTTTCTATAGAAATAAAATTTTGACAAAATTTTCTATACAAATAAAATTTTGGTAAATTATTTTTGGCTCGAGTGGCAACCATGATTATGAACCGATATGGACCAATTTTTGTGTGATTGGACCAATTTTGGTATGGTTGTTAGCGACAATATACTAACACCACGTTCCTAATTTGAACCGGATCGGATGAATTTTGCTCCTCCAAGAGGCTCCGGAGGTCAAATCTGAAGAACGGTTTATATGGGGGCTATTATAATTATGGACCGATATGGACCAATTTTAGGATGGTTTTTAGAGATCATATACCAACACCATGTACCAAATTTCAGCCGGATCGGATGAAATTTGCTTCTCTTTGAGGCTCCGCAAGGCAAATCGGGACATCGGTTTATATGGGGGCTATATATAATTATGGACCGATGTGGACCAATTTTTGCATGATTGTTAGAGACCATATACCAACACCATGTACCAAATTTCAGCCGGATCGGATGCTTCTGTTAGAGGCTTCGCAAGCCAAATCTGGGGATCGGTTTATATGGGGGCTATATATAATTATGGACCGATGTGAACCAATGTTTGCATGGTTGTTAGAGACCATACACTTACACCATGTACCAAAATTCAGCCGGATCGGATGAAATTTGTTTCTCTTTAAGGCTCCGCAAGCCAAATCAGGGGATCGGTTTATAGGGGCTATATATAATTATGGACCGATGTGGACCAATTTGTGCATGGTTGTTAGAGACCATATACCAACACCATGTACCAAATTTCAGCCGAATCGGATGAAATATGCTTCTGTTAGGCTCCATTAAAATTTTAATTGGAAAAATTTTGGTGATAGTTTATTCTATGTACGAGGGTTGCCTTTTATATTTCCACTATTTGTGATAGACGTGACCGTATATTTGGAGCATTTCATTCTACCAATCGACACGAGCGAGATACATCTTTTCAATTCCTCTAAACAACACAAATAGCGCTCGTATTTCAAAACGTTCTGAATACGTGTAACCTCACAAAACGCCAAGCTTTACTATAGAGTTGGCCAATACCTACAAATAAAAGGCAACATTCGTAACTATTTGCCAGCCAAGGATCATTTATTTCACCTTTACTTTAGAATAATGCTACAAACTGTCTGTTGCTCACCTTAGAAAAAGAAATTATAAAATTACCCAACAAAAAATTTGGAAGTTCTTCTAAAGGCACACCTTTAAAAGCGCTTCCAAAAATGTCTTCCCAAAGATGTTCTTTATTTTAACTGCACAGGAAGTTCATTTGATCCAATTTTTTATACCCTCCACCATAGGATGGGGGTATACTAACTTTGTCATTCCGTTTGTAACACATCGAAACATTGTTCTAAGACCCCATAAAGTATATATATTCTGGGTCGTGGTGAAATTCTGAGTCGATCTGATCATGTCCGTCCGTCCGTCCGTCTGTTGAAATCACGCTAACTTCCGAACGAAACAAGCTATCGACTTGCAACTTGGTACAAGTAGTTGTTATTGATGTAGGTCGGATGGTATTGCAAATGGGCCATATCGGTCCACTTTTACATATAGCTCCCATATAAATGTTCCCCCAAAATTTGGCTTGCAGACCCTCTAAGAGAAGCAAATTTCATCCGATCCGGCTGATATTTGGTACATGGTGTTAGTATATGGTCTCTAACAACCATTCAAAAATTGGTCCACATCGGTCCATAATCATATATAGCCCCCATATAAACCGATCCCCCGATTTGGCTTGCGGAGCCTCTAAGAGAAACAATTTTCATCCGATCCGGCTGAAATTTGGTACATGGTGTTAGTATATGGTATCTAACAACTATGCAAAAATTGGTCCACATCGGTCAATAATTATATATAGCCCCCATATAAACCGATCCCCCGATTTGGCTTGCGGAACCTCTAAGAGAAGGAAATTTCATCCGATCCGGCTGAAATTTGGTACATGGTGTTAGTATATGATCTCTAATGTCCATGCAAAAATTGGTCCACATCGGTCCATAATTATATATAGCCCCCATATAAACCAATCACCAGATTTGAACTCCGGAACCTCTTGGAAGACCATCGTCTGATTCTGTTGATATTTGGTACACTAATAGAAAAAAATACGTTTCACATTCGTGAACGGACGTTGTCACAATGAAACGGAAACGTTCACAAAAAATCAAAACGGAATGTTCACGATTTCGTCCACGGGCGTTCACGATTTCATGAAAGGCATTCTTTTTTCTTTGGCCATGAAAAATCTTAAAATAATCGGTAGACGTTGTTATGGCAACTCCGCCATTGGTGCAATGTGCTAAGGCGACTGTTAACGCGTATCGTGCAGGCAACACAGGTTCGAGTCACGGTAGCGGAAATATTTTTTTTATTTTATTTATAAATTCGTAACCATTACGTTTTCAGATCATGAACGCTGGTTGTTGTTTTCACAACGTATGGTGTCATTTTTACGTTGTCAGATTGACCCCATCTGTTCTCAGTTTGACAACACATGTGTGTTGATTCACTTTCATGAACGGATCGTTTCGAAATGACCACGCCGTTCATGATTTTTTCTATGGGTGTACGTGGTGTTAATATATGGCCTCAAACACCCATGCAAAAATTGGTGGAAATCGGTCCATAATTATATATAACTCCCATATAAACCGATCCCCAGATTTGACCTCCGGTGCCTTTTGGAGAAGCGAAATTCATCCGATCTGGTTGAAATTTGGTACGTGGTGGTAGTATATGATATTTAACAACCATGCCAAAAGTGGTCCATATCAGTCCATAATCATATATATAGCCCCCATATAAACCGATTGCGAGATTTGGTTTTGGAGCCTCTTGGTACATTGTGCTAGTATATGGCCGTTAACAACCATGCCTAACTAGGTCCATATCGATCTATAGTTTTATATAGCCCTTAGATAAATCGATCCCCATATTTCAATTCTGGCTCCCTACGTACCGTGCAAAAGTCATTATCGATTCGTAATTATTTGTAGACTTACCTACACATACCGAAAACGATTTAAGATACCACAACCCAAGTAATTCGATTCTGGATGACAGTCTTTCGTAGCAGTTTCTACGTTATCCATGGTGGAGGGTACATAAGATTCTGCCTGGCCGAACTTACGGCCATATATATTTGTTTATAATTTGTTTTTTTTTTTTTAATATTTATACCCTGCGCCACACTGTGGAACAGGGTATTATAAGTAAGTGCATATGTTTGCAACACCCAGAAGGAGACGAGATATCGACTTCAAATTTGGTACAAGTATGTGTTTTGGCTCAGAATAGAACCCTATTGATTTTGGAAGAAATCGGTTCAGATTTAGATATAGCTCCCATAGATATGTTTTTCTGATTTCGACAAAAATGGTCAAAATACCAACATTTTCCTTGTAAAATCGCCACTGCTTAGTCGAAAAGTTGTAAAAATGACTCTAATTTTCCTAAACTTCTAATACATAGATATCGTGCGATAAATCATAAATAAACTTTTGCGAAGTTTCCTTAAAATTGCTTCATATTTAAATGTTTCCCATATTTTTTTTTTTACTAACATTGTGTTCCACCCAGGGATCCGGAGCGGTCCATTTTTTTCGCTCCGCTCCGCTCCCGCTCCGGAGAAAAGAAAAACGCTCCGCTCCACGCTCCGCTCCGAGAAAAAAAACCGCTCCGCTCCTCTTCGAGAAAATTATAGTATATTATATAATTATATAATCTGAACCAATTTGCATAATATTTTGCGGGTTTAATTAATACCACAAAAGGTTACCTTGTGCAAAATTTGAGAAAGATCAGTTTGGCGACGATCCGTTTGAAAAAAGCACAGCGTGACCCCATTTGTCGAAATCGGGCGATACATATATATGGGAGCTATATCTAAATTTGATCCGATTTCTTCCAAATTCAATAGCGTTCGTCCTTGTGCCCAAAAAACTCCCTGTACCAAATTTCATCAAAATCGGTTAATAATTGCGATCGGAATCCTGTGAACAACAAATACATGGACAGACGGACGGACGGACGGACGGACGGACGGACGGACGGACGGACGGACACCAAGCGCTAGATCGACTCAGGAGGTGATTCTGAGTCGATCGGTATATATTTAATGGGGTCTAAAATCAATATTTCTGGTAGGCACATTTTTTGACAGATCAAACTTATACCCTAACCACTATGTGGTTTAGGGTATAATGACTTTAAAACAATGTTTGAAACATTTTATTAATTTTGAAGATTTTTTCAGAAATATTAAATCCATTTTGACTTCATTAAAACGAAATTTTCACTCATGGTAGGATGCACATTTTTATGTCGAATCACTTAGCTATAAGGACAAACAGACTTCATTGAAAAGTTTAGAGACTTTTAGACAAGGAAACAACTTTATTTCAGAGAAATACGTCTTCTATTCTAAGCAAAATTCGTATTTTAAACATGTGAAATATTTGGCCTCCCGACAATATTCTTTGCGGTGCACCATCTACTATTTAATATGTGGTAGAAACCAAATTTATGAAAATGGACCAAATTCTGTTTGGTCCGACCATCGGACCAAATTTAAAAATTAGAAATCTTTTGGGCCAATTTTGCTCCGATTCCAATTCCAATCAGCGTTGCCGTTTTGGCAAGGAAAGTCTATACACAGAGTAGAAGTAACTACACTGAAAAAAAGCATACTCGGTTCCAAAGATTTTGTCTTTACTTTAAAAAATTTGGTATTGATTCCGAGCCAACGAAGCGGAGAATACAAGGATAAGGATAAGGATACTTTTAAGACACAATTCTGTTTTAAATTTAGGTTTTGTGTACTTGTTTCTAGGAAGCAAATTTTAATTTTTCGCTTTCTCAGCTTTATTTCTTCATATGCTATCAAAGTCCTTTAAAAGCGAGTTAACGGCAACTTTATTTTCCAAATTAGGACTCGACTTCCAGTAGAAATTATGCTATGTTTGAAGTAAAAAACTTCTTTAAAATAAAGTTTTGAAAAACATGTCATATATTTGAACGAGTTTTTGCTTTGTAGTCAAGATGCAAAAAGACAACAAATTTAAAGACAATTTCATTAAATTTAAAGAATTTTTCTGAATTATTAAAGTCAAGTTGACCTTAGCCTATACATTTTTTCTTTCATGTTAAGATACCCATTTTTAAGTCAAATCACTTAATTATAAGGACAATACGACTTCATAGAAAAGTTTATCGACTTTTGGACAAGGAAAATAACTTTATTTTAGAAAAATGCGTCTTCTATGCTAAGCAAAATTTGTATTCGTATTTTAAAGACATGAAATCTTTGACCTCACGGCAATATTTTTTTCAGTGTACTCTCCGAAAGTTTTTTTTTTGTTTTGCAACAGACGTATAGAAGAGGTTTTGTTATATTTGTAATGTGTGTGTGTATGTTTATGTTTGCAACAACCTCCATCGAAATCAGTCCGTGGTATACCTACGAATATTCTTACTCAGATCGCTTTTTTCCCCTTTATTGTAAAAATACATTTTCGAACAGCGTTTTTAAGAAATGTTCGTTCTCAAAAAAAGTAGATAACATGCAATAATACAAATCAAGTCATTAGTTTTCAATGTGAGAAAAATTAAAATAAATGTATATGCGCACATTTTTCAATCAAAATTGAAACTATTTATTTTCTTTTAAATTTGGGGGTTATGTACTTGCTTCTAGGAAGCAAATGCTAATTTTTCATTTTTTTATATTTTTTTCGTCAGTTGTTATCAAAATCCTTTAAAAACGAGTTACCGACAATTTTATTTTCCATATTAAGACTCGACTTCCAGTAGAAATTATGCTATCTTTCAAGTAAAAAGCGTCTTTAAAATAAAGTGTTGAAAAACATGTCTTATTTTTTAACGATTTTTTGCTTTGTAGGCAAGATGCAAAAAGGAAACAAATTTAAAGACAATTTTATTAATTTTAAAGAATTTTTCTTAATTATTAAAGTCACGTTGACCTTACCTCAAAAATTTTATCTTTCATGTTATGATACACATTTTTAAGTAAAATCACTTAATTATAAGGACATTACAACTTCATTCAAAAGTTTATTGACATTTGGACAAGGAAACAAACTTTATTTTAGAGAAATGCGTCTTCCATGTTAAGCAAAATTTGCATTCTTATTCTAAGGACATGAAATCTTTGACTTCACAACAATATTTTTTTCAGAAAACTAAAAAATTAAATATAAATAAGATCGTTTAATTGCATTTTTTTGACGTTCATTACAAACATCTTTGTAGTAGGTTAGGTTAGGTTAGGTTAGGTTATGTGGCAGCCCGATGTATCAGGCTCACTTAGACTATTCAGTCCATTGTAATACCACAGTGGTGAAATTCTCTCTTATCACTGAGTGCTGCCCGATTCCATGTTAAGCTCAATGACAAGGGACCTCCTTTTTATAGCCGAGTCCGAACGGCGTTCCACATTCCAGTGAAACCACTTAGAGAAGCTTTGAAACCCTCAGAAATGTCACCAGCATTACTGAGGTGGGATAATCCACCGCTGAAAAACTTGTTGGTGTTCGGTCGTAGCAGGAATCGAACCCACGACCTTGTGTATGCAAGGCGGGCACCACGGTGGCTCCCATCTTTGTAGTAATACGGGATTAAATTGATCGAAAGTACTGTTGTTACTTTTACAACACATACTAGAGATATATTTTGACATTTGCCGTTTTCGAAAACAATTACTAAAAAAACACGTTGTGTTTTCCCCAATGTACGTACGTACAAAAATACATATCGTACATTTTAAACGTTTACGCACACTACGCTAAGTACTAGCTATATTTGAAATTACCTACACAGTGTAATTTCAAAGTTACACATTTCATTCAAGTAATATTTTATTCGGAGCGGAGCGGTTTTTCATTTGGAAACCGCTCCGCTCCCGCTCCGCTCCGGATTTTAGAAATGTCGCTCCCGCTCCGGCAAAAAAAGGGCTTGCTCCGCTCCGCTCCGCTCCGCTCCGCTCCGCTCCGGATCCCTGGTTCCACCCTAGTGCATTAGCCGACTTAAATTTTGAGTCTATAGATTTTGTAGAAGTCTATCAAATTCTGTCCAGATCGAGTGATATTTAAATGTATGTATTTGGGACAAACCTTTATATATAGGCCCCAACACGGATGTGATATGGTATCGAAAATTTAGATCTACAATGTGGTGCAGGGTATAATATAGTCGGCCCCGCCCGACTTTAGACTTTCCTTACTTGTTTTTATTCGATTTGCCTGAAATTCAAAATCTATACGTATTTTGGGTGCATATTTTGGGTCCATAAATAAGTGTGCCGATTATGCTGTGTATCGATCCATGGTTTGATATAGACCCCATATAGCCCGATCTTCCGATTTGAATTCTTGGCCTTCTAGGCATCACAATTTTTATTCGATTTGCCTGAAATTCAAAATCTAGAGGTATTTTGGGTGCATAAATAAGTGTGCTGAATTTGGTGTGAATTGATCCACATTTTGATACAGACCCTACACACAAAAAATTTTTTTTCTGATTCAATCACGAAATTAATTGATCCAATTATTTTTTTATTTGAAATGTCTTCAATCACGAAAATGATAGTATCAATCATAGTTTTAATTGGGCATAAAAAAATACTTGATTAAAAAATTAATTGATTCCATTATCAAATTTCCATTAATTTTCAACTTCACTCAAAAAAAAGTGAACTCTCTATTTCACTAAAGCCAATTTAACTTTATTTTAGTTCATAGAAATATTATGTTTGGAGAAAGTTTTCTTTACTCTAATACTTTTTTGTGTACGTTAGTTAAATTAACTAAACCCGAGGAAAAAATATACTCAAATGAAGCATAAAGATTAACTAAATTCGTGTCTTCCACAAAATAGTTCAGAATTTCTTTAAATTTGTAAATTTTACCAAAAATGCGTCCATCGTGAACTTCGTATGTCACTAAAGACATTCTTGCAATTTTGAACTCCAAGTTTTTTCTTCAAACTACAAAATTTTCTTTAACAAGTGAAAAAAACTTAGTTTTCTTAAATTTTCTTGTATTTGTCGAAAAATATTTACTTATTTTTATGACATCGGCGTGATGCCAACGTTTGTAATACTGTTTAGTTAAAATTTTCTACAAATATTAAAAATTTTCTAAAATTAACCGAAAGTTTCGAATTCGAATTTTAACCCGATTTCCCTGAAATTCAAAATTTAGAGGTATTTTGGGTCCATAAACAAGAGTGCCGAATATGGTGTGTATCGGTCCATGGTTTGATAAAGCCCCTATGTAGCCCGATCTCCTGATTTACTTCTTGGGCCTCTAGACACTACAATTTTTATTCGATTTGCCTGAAATTCAAAATCTAGAGGTATTTTGGGTGCATATTTTGGGTCCATAAAGAAATGTTTAATATAGCTCTCATATAGCCCGATCTCCCGAATTGACTTCTTGAGCGGTATACGTATGCCGAATTTGGTGTGATTTGGTCCACATTTTAATATAGCCGCCATATAGCCCGATCTCCGGATTTAACTTCTCCGGCCTCTAGACATCCGAATTTTTATCCGATTTGCCTGAAATTCAAAATCTAGAGGTGTTTAGGGTCCATGTTTTGGTATTTACCTCCGATTTGACCCCTTGAGCGTCTACACATCCAAATTTTTATCCGATTTGCGTGATGCTAGCATTGTTGCATAGCGTCGAAAAAGTGGACAAATAACCGGTAACAATACCAGAAACTATCCAAGAATTTAAGATCAGATTTAATCGAAATACTTGCCGAAAACTTGTCTTACTTTTGCTCAAAGACGATTCCTATTGATTTTGGAAAAAATCGGTTCAGATTTAGATATAGCTGCCATATATAATTATCAACTATTTCATCATAATTGACGTGAACTGAACTTGTTCAAATTTCGTACATCTGAATGTTTTATGAGTCCCGTTATACCTGCAATCGGTTCAGATTTAGGTGTAGCTCCCATATACGAGTATGGCTTTCGCATGCACTTATATGCCTCAGGAGGCCACAGTTTCATATTAATTTCAAAATATAGAAGTATTTTGGGTCCACACATAAGTAAGCCGAAATGGTCCATGTTTCTGTATAGCCCCCATATAACACGACCGACCGATTTGATTTCTTGGGCCTCTAGACATTTTAAGTCCGTAAACACGTGTAGCGAACATGGTGTAGATCGGTCCATGTTCCTGTATAGGCCCCATGTATTAAGTCTCCCGATTTCCATGTTCCATACTATTTGTTTGCTTGGCAGAGTATCTGTCATCAAATCTACCTGAAATTCTATATATTTTCAAGTAACCAATTAACCAAAGGAAACAATTATATTATTTGATTTATGGTGGTGGGTATTTAAGATTCGTTCCGGCCCAACTTACGTCCGTATGTACTTGTTTGAAGCAAATTTAGTATCATTTCATATTTGCTATTTAACATTCCCTCAAAAAAAGTGAATCCTGTATTTCACTAAAGACAATTTAACTTTATTATAGTTCATGGAATTATTATGTTTGAAGAAATTTTCCTTTATTCTAAAAATGTTTGCGTACGTTAGATAAATGAACTAAGAAACGGAGAAAAATTATATACAAATGGAGCATAAAGATTTACTAAATTCGTACTTCTCACAAAATTGTTCATTATTTTTTTAAATGCGTAAATTTTTCTTCAAATGCGCCTATCTTGAACTTCGTATGGCACTACAGACATTCTTGCAATTTTGAAGTCAAATTTTTTCCTTCCAACTATAAAATTTTATTTAACAAGTGAAAAAGTTAATTATGTCTAATAAATTTTCTTGAATTTGTCGAAAAATATTTACTTATTTTTGAGATATCGCCGTGATGTCAGCGTTTGAAATACTGTTTAGTTAATTTTTATACCCTCCATCATAGGATGGGGGTATATTAACTTTGTCATTCCGTTTGTAACACATCGAAATATTGCTCTAAGACCCCATAAAGTATATATATTCTGGGTCGTGGTGAAATTCTGAGTCGATCTAAGCATGTCCGTCCGTCCGTCCGTCCGTCTGTTGAAATCACGCTAACTTCCGAACGAAACAAGATATCGACTTGAAACTTGGCACAAGTGGTTGCTATCGAAGTAGGTCGGATGGTATTGAAAATGGGCCATATCGGTCCACTTTTACGTATAGCCCCCATATAAAGGGACCCTCAGATTTGGCTTGTGGAGCCTCTAACAGAAGCATATTTCATCCGATCCGGCTGAAATTTGGTATATGGTGTTGGTATGTGGTCTCTAACAACCATGCAAAAATTGGTCCACATCGGTCCATAATTATATATAGCCTCCATATAAACCGATCTCCAGATTTGGCTTGCGGAGCCTAAAAGAGAAGCAAATTTCATCCGATCCGGCTGAAATTTGGTACATGGTGTTGGTATATGGTCTCTAACAACCATTCAAAAATTGGTTCACATCGGTCTATAATTATATATAGCCCCCATATAAACCGATCCCCAGATTTGGCTTGCGAAGTCTCCAAGAGAAGCAAATTTCATCCAATCCGGTTGTAATTTGGAACATGGTGTTAGTATATGATCTTTAACAACCGTGCCAGAATTGGTCCATATCGACCCATAATTATATATAGCTCCCATATAAACCGATCCCCAGATTTGGCTTGTGGAGCCTCTATGAGAAGCATATTTCATCCGATCCGGTTGAAATTTGGTATGTGGTGTTGGTATATGGTCTCTAACAACCATGCAAAAATTGGTCCATATCGGTCCTTAATTATATATAGCCCCCATATAAACAGATCTCCAGATTTGGCTTGCGGAGCCTAAAAGAGAAGCAAATTTCATCCGATCCGGCTGAAATTTGGTACATGGTGTTGGTATATGGTCTCTAACAACCATGCAAAAATTGGTTCACATCGGTCCATAATTATATATAGCCCCCATATAAACCGATCCACAGATTTGGCTTGCGGAGCCTCAAAGATAAGAAAGTTTCATCCGATCCGGCTTAAATTTGGTACATGATGTTGGTATATGGTCTCTAACAACCATGCAAAAATTGGTCCATATCGGTCCTTAATTATATATAGCCCCCATATAAACCGATCCCCAGATTTGGCTTGTGGAGCCTCTAAGAGAAGCATATTTCATCCGATCCGGCTGAAATTTGCTACATGGTGTTGGTATATGGTCTCTAACAACCGTGCAAAAATTGGTCCACATCGGTCCATAATTATATATAGCGCCCATGTAAACCGATCCCCAGATTTGGGTTCCGGAGCCTCAAAGAGAAGCAAATTTTATCCGATCCGCCTGAAATTTGGTACATGATATTGGTATATGGTCTCTAACAACCATTCAAAAATTGGTCCACATCGGTTCATATTTATATATAGCCCCCATATAAACCGATCGCCAGATTTGGCTTGCGAAGTCTCCAAGAGAAGCAAATTTCATCCAATCCGGTTGTAATTTGGAACATGGTGTTAGTATATGATCTTTAACAAGCGTGCCAGAATTGGTCCATATCGGTCCATAATTATATATAGCCCCCATATAAAGCGTTCTCCAGATTTGACCTCCGAGCCTCTTGGAGGAGCAAAATTCATCCGATCCGGTTCAAATTAGGAACGTGGTGTTAGTATATGGTCGCTAACAACCATACCAAAATTGGTCCAATCATACCAAAATTGGTCCATATCGGTTCATAATCATGGTTGCCACTAGAGCCAAAAATAGTCTACCAAAATTTTATTTCTATAGAAAATTTTGTCAAAATTTTATTTCTAGAGAAAATTTTGTTAAAATTTAATTCGGTTCATAATAAAATTTTCATCATTGTCAAAATTTTATTTCTATAGAAAATTTTGTTCAAATTTTATTCGGTTCATAATCATGGTTGCCACTCGAGCCAAAAATAATCTACCAAGATTTTATTTCTATAGAAAATTTTGTCAAAAGTTTATTTCTATAGAAAATTTTGTGAAAATTTTATTTCAATAGAAAATTTTGTTAAAATTTTATTTCTGTAGAAAATTTTGTCAAAATTTTATGTTTTTTTTGTCAAACTGAATTATATACGTATTGGATCGATCTTTTTTGATTTAATATATACCACGTATGGACTTACATACTATTTAGAAGATGGTGTTAGGAGGTTTTAAGATACCTTGCCATCGGCAAGCGTTACTGCAACTTAAGTAATTCGATTGTGGATGGCAGTGTTTAGAAGAAGTTTCTATGCAATCCATGATGGAGGGTACATAAGCTTCGGCCTGGCCGAACTTACGGCCGTATATACTTGTTTTTTTTTTTTTAAATAATCAACATTTTCTAAAATTAACCAAACGGTTTCTTCCTGGTGGGTTCACTGTTTTTTCAGTGTTCCTGGTCTAATGGCCAGTCTCTAATCCTATGTTGAGTACTTGGCAGAACAACCAATGCTATATTATTTACCATTACTGTACTCACCGAACATCATGCATTGGCAATGAATAAACGTTAATCCCCGGAAAACATTTTAAACTTCCCTACACTGAAAAATATGTACACGTAATATTTAAAATTTGGCAACCTAAATTTTAGGACACGCAATTTGCACAATTTTAAGGAAAAATTTCTTTAAAATAATGAAATTTTAATTAAAATAAAGTTTATAATCTTTGCTTCAAAATTTTTTTTCGTTAAATTTAGGTCACAAATTTTGGAACTTTGTATAACTCCGTTAAAGTCGTATGTCGTTGAACTAAAGCAAAATTTCCTTAAAGTTAAGAAATTCATTTTTGATTTGAAGCAATCGTCCTTACATTAAGGACGATTAGATTTAAGATAAAACAAATATATACGGCCGTAAGTTCGGCCAGGCCGAATCTTATGTACCCTCCACCATGGATTGCGTAGAAACTTCTACGAAAGACTGTCATCGATAATCGAATTACTTGGGTTGCGGTAACACTTGCAGATGGCAAGATATCTTAAAACTTCCTAACACCGTAATATATACCACATAGTCCATACGTGGTATATATTAAACTAAAAAATGCTGATTAAGTTTAAAGTTCCTATAGAAATAAAATTTTGACAAAATAAAATTTTGACAAAATTTTCTATAGAAATAAAATTTTGACAAAATTTTCTATAGAAATAAAATTTTGACAAAATTTTCTATAGAAATAAAATTTTGACAAAATTTTCTATAGAAATAAAATTTTGACAAAATTTTCTATAGAAAAAAAATGTTGACAAAATTTTCTATAGAAATAAAATTTTGACAAAATTTTCTATAGTAATAACATTTTAACAATGTTTTCTATAAAAATAAAATTTTGCTAGATTATTTTTGGCTCGAATGGCAACCATGATTATGAACCGATATGGACCAATTTTTGTGTGATTGGGGATCGCCTATATATAACTATAGACCGATATGGACCAATTATGGCATGGTTATAAGCGGATCGGATGAATTTTGCTCCTCCAAGAGGCTCCGGAGATCAAATCTGGGGAACGGTTTATATGGGGGCTATATATAATTATGGACCGATATGGACCAATTCTTACGTGTTTCTTAGAGACCACATTCTAACACCATGTTCCAAATTTCAACCAGATCGGATGAATTTTGCTCCTCCAAGAGGCTCCGGGGGACAAATCTGGGGATCGATTTATATGGGGGCTATATATAATTATGGACCGATATGGATCTATTTTGGCATGGTTGTTAGAGACAATATACTAACACCACGTACCAAATTTCAATCGGATCGGATGACTTTTGCTCCTTTAAGAGGCTCCGGAGGTCAAATCTGGGGATCGGTTTATATGGGGGCTATATATAATTATGGGCCGATGTTGACCAATTTTTGCATGGTCATTAGATAACATATACCAACACCATGTACCAAATTTCAGCCGGATCGGATGAAATTTATTTCTCTTAGAGGCTCCGCAAGCCAAATCGGGGGATCGGTTTATATGGGGGCTATATGTAATTATGGATGCTTTTTACATACTAACACCATGTACCAAATTTCAGCCGGATCAGATGAAATTTGCTTCTCTTAGAGGATCTGCAAGCTAAATTTGGGGGTCCGTTTATATGGGGGCTATACGTAAAAGTGGACCGATATGGCCCATTTGCAATACCATCCGACCTACATCAATAACAACTACTTGTGCCAAGTTTCAAGTCGATAGCTTGTTTCGTTCGGAAGTTAGCGTGATTTCAACAGACGGACGGACGGACGGACGAACATGCTCAGATCGACTCAGAATTTCACCACGACCCAGAATATATATACTTTATGGGGTCTTAGAGCAATATTTCGATGTGTTACAAACGGAATGACAAAGTTAATATACCCCCATCCCATGGTGGAGGGTATAAAAACGCTTCAAATACAGACTAAGACTTAGTTTGAGGATTTTGTATCTTTGGTTTAAAGTTTTTCTGTGGAATTAAGAAAACCTATTTTAATTTGAAGTATAACAGATACAGATGTGGATAGTTTTTTTAATATATCGCAAAAAGAGAATGAGAACTCGATGATATCTGTATGCTAATTTTAATTTTATTGATCCTAGATTTAAAGCTAGATGTCTTTATTTTTAAGAAGCCGCATCTTTGGCGCGGAATCAATACCAAAATCTTTAAGGGGAAGTCAATATCTTTGGATCCAAGTAAACTTTTTTTTGAGTGTAGGGATGTTTTTGTTTTTTTTTTTTTTTGTGATACCTGGTAACATTGCTCTGGGTGTTGTGAAGATGATTGGTTATCGATGGATTTTGCTATTTCCCACCTTGGGTACGTGGTTTTTATACAAAATGGTAAAATGACAAAACAATAGAGAAGTTTTTGTTGTTCTTGCAAGATTTTTAAAAGGTAACATAAAGCATACGTAACGAGTATTGGTATCCTTTTAAGAGTTCACCTTCATGCCAACACTTTATCGCTTACGTGGTGTTATATTTCGTAAGATATTACAAACTTTAGGTTCTCTTTATTGCCTGAAAAAGTTTAAGAGATAAGCTTTTAGAGGTGAATTTATTTGATATTTAACTCAAAGAAGTTTTTGAGATATCCTTTCTTAAGCTTTTTGCAAAAACTGATAAATAATGAAGCAGAAGTTGTTTGCCGTTATTTCAAGTTGTGTGGGGTTTTTATAAAGAACATTGATGTAAAATTTTACTCATGTTTTTCATGAAGTAAACTAATTTTTACAACTATAAACGTTGTTTTTAACCTTATAATAAGACACACGACTTCAGCGGAGAAATTTTTCAAAGAGAAATTTTAAAAATTTACAAATTTTCTTCTAATTCAAATTTCTACATTTTAAAGATATTTGTCCTTATTTTTGGGTAAATTTAGAATCCAAAAATTAACAAGGCCTAACAGATTATATTAGTTCAATAATTCTTTTGAGGGTCCCTTTTGCAATTAAAACTATTTTCGTTCGAAAGTGTGATACCAACAAATGGATGGACACATTTAGACCGGCTTAGGGATTAGCCTTGATAGAAGTGATATACAGTGCGGCTTATATGTAATGCAACAAAGTAGACAATTTTGCTTCTATAGAAAATTTTGGCAAAATTTTATTTCTATATAAACTTTTGTCAAAAATTTAATTCTATAGAAAATTTTGTCAAAATTTTATTTTCATAGAAAATTTTGTCATAATTTTATTTTTATAGAAAATTTTGTCAAAATTTTATTTCTATAGAAAATAAGGCAAAATTTTATTTCTATAGAAAATTTCGTCAAATTTTTATTTCTATACAAAATTTTGTCCGAAAGTTTATTTCTATACAAAATTTTGTCCAATTTTTTTTCTATAGAAAATTTCGTCAAAATTTTATTTCTATAGAAAATGTTGTCCAAAATGTTATTTCTATAGAAAAATTTGTCAAAATTTTATTTCTATAGAAAATTTTCTCAAAGTTTTATTTCTATAGAAAATTTTGTCAACATTTTATATCTATAGAAAATTTTGTCCGAAATTTTATTTCTATAGAAAATTTTGTCCAAAATTTTTTTCTATAGAAAATTTCGTCAAAATTTTATTTCTATAGAAACTTTTCTATAGAAAATTTTGTTAAAATTTATTTCCATAGAAAATTTCGTCAAAATTTTATTTCTATAGAAATTTTGTCCAAAAGTTTATTTCTATAGAAAATTTTGTCCAATTTTTTTTTCTATAGAAAATTTCGTCAAAATTTTTTTCTATAGAAAATTTTGTCAAAATTTTATTTCTATACAAAATTTTGTCAAAGTCTTATTTCTACAGAAAATTTTGTCAAAATTGTATTTCCATAAAAAATTTTGCAAAATTTTATTTCTATAGAAAATTTGGTCAAAATTTTATTTCTATAGAAAATTTTCTCAAAGTTTTATTTCTATAGAAAATTTTGTCCAACATTTTACTTCTATAGAAAAATTTGTCCAAAATTTTTTTCTATAGAAAATTTTGTCAAAATTTTATTTCTATAGAAAATTTTGTCAAAATTTTATTTCTATAGAAAATTTTATCCAAAATTTTTTTCTATAGAAAATTTTGTCCAAAATTTTTTTCTATAGAAAATTTTGTCCAAATTTTTTTCTATAGAAAATTTTGTCCAACATTTTTTTCTATAGAAAATTTTGTTAAAATGTTATTTCTATAGAAAATTTTGTCAAAGTTTTATATCTATAGAAAATTTTGCCGAAACGATATGAAAAATATGAAGTAAATATATACATATGTATTATATGTATTAAAATGAAGCTTGAAATCCGAGCTACAAAATAAAGAAAATTAATTCAGATTTATTTCTGTTCAGGGAAATAAATAACAAAAACAAAAAAAAGTTAATTTCGCTTAGCCGACTTGGAGACAATTATTTGTAAAAAAAAATTATTAAGTAAAAACATATGGGAAATATAAAGCTAGAATAATTTTAATGCAACTGTACAAAAGAGCATTTATGATTTATTGGACGATACATATGTATTCGAGATATATGACAATTTTGGCGATTTTACAAGGATATTGGTTAAATCTCGCCAAGATATTTGTCGTAGCCTTATTTAAAACTCAACCATTCTGTGGAAAGTCCGGCATTATAAAGGGTGATTTGTTAAGAGCTTGATAACTTTTTTTTTTAAAAAAACGCATAAAATTTGCAAAATCTCATCGGTTCTTTATTTGAAACGTTAGATTGGTCCATGACATTTACTTTTTGAAGATAATTTCATTTAAATGTTGACCGCGGCTGCGTCTTAGGTGGTCCATTCGGAAAGTCCAATTTTGGGCAACTTTTTCGAGCATTTCGGCCGGAATAGCCCGAATTTCTTCGGAAATGTTGTCTTCCAAAGCTGGAATAGTTGCTGGCTTATTTCTGTAGACTTTAGACTTGACGTAGCCCCACAAAAAATAGTCTAAAGGCGTCAAATCGCATGATCTTGGTGGCCAACTTACCGGTCCATTTCTTGAGATGAATTGTTCTCCGAAGTTTTCCCTCAAAATGGCCATAGAATCGCGAGCTGTGTGGCATGTAGCGCCATCTTGTTGAAACCACATGTCAACCAAGTTCAGTTCTTCCATTTTTGGCAACAAAAAGTTTGTTAGCATCGAACGATAGCGATCGCCATTCACCGTAACGTTGCGTCCAACAGCATCTTTGAAAAAATACGGTCCAAAGATTCCACCAGCGTACAAACCACACCAAACAGTGCATTTTTCGGGATGCATGGGCAGTTCTTGAACGGCTTCTGGTTGCTCTTCACTCCAAATGCGGCAATTTTGCTTATTTACGTAGCCATTCAACCAGAAATGAGCCTCATCGCTGAACAAAATTTGTCGATAAAAAAGCGGATTTTCTGCCAACTTTTCTAGGTAATAAAATTCAATGATTTGCAAGCGTTGCTCGTTAGTAAGTCTATTCATGATGAAATGTCAAAGCATACTGAGCATCTTTCTCTTTGACACCATGTTTGAAATCCCACGTGATCTGTCAAATACTAATGCATGAAAATCCTAACCTCAAAAGAATCACCCTTTAGTATGTAGGTTATGACTACGATATGGGGAAATCATCACAGAATTTTGTGCAAAATATGGGTATTTTGGCCATATTTGTATAAACCGGAAGAACAAATATATGCAGGCTTTATCTCAAGCTGAACCAAATTAGATCAAACTTGACACACTTCCGAGGGTAGTTCGGAAACTTCTTAGCCTAGTACAAAAAGCGCGGTATAAACAGAAAAATGTTAAGTGTTTTGGAAATTTCCATCTCTGTTATGAACACATGTTAAATTTTGTTTCGATCTGGCAACTCCTTCATATAGAAACAGGTGTTCAAAAAAGACGCATCCGCAATTTTTTTACAATGGAAAAATTAGAAATGCGTGCTGTCATTAAATATTTACATAAAATATGTTTATCGGAACAAGAAATTCATAATGATATGGTAAATGTGTTAGGTGAAAGTGCTCCTTCATATGCAACAGTACAAAATTGGGTTGGTGAATTTAAACCGGGTCGTACAAGCATTGAAGATGAACCACGTAGTGGACGTCCAAAAACAGCAGCAACAACAAAAATTGTAGCCAAAGTGCATGGTATGGTATTAAATGATCGACGAATAAAAGTGCGTGAAATTGCTAATATCATGGGCATCTCAAATGATCGAGTCCATTAAATTTTGCATGAAGAACTACAGATGAAAAAGCTTTCTGCAAGATGGGTGCCGCATTTGTTAACAGTCGATCAAAAACGCATAAGAATGAACATTTCTCAAGCTTGTTTGGATCGTTTTAAGCGAAATAAAATGGATTTTAAGCGTCGTTTCATAACTGTTGATGAGACATGGATCCACCACTATACTCCAGAGACAAAAGAACAATCCAAACAATGGACGGAAGCTGGAGGAAGTGACCCAAAGAAGGCAAAAACAATTCAATCGGCTGGTAAGGTTATGGCAACAGTTTTTTGGGACTTCAAAGGTATTTTATTGATTGACTATCTGCAAAAGGGTAAAACAATAAATTCAGAGTACTATTGCAACCTTTTTGATCAAATAAATGTTCAAATTCGAGAAAAACGTCCTAGCTTACAACACAAAACAATAATTTTTCATCAAGGCAACGCACAAGAGTGTTTTAGCAATGGCTAAAATCAACGAATTAAAGTACGAGTTACTTGATCACCCACCTTATTCTCCTGATTTAGCTCCCAGTGACTTTTACTTGTTCCCAAATCTAAAAAAATTCCTAGCTGGCAAGCGTTTTACTTCAAATGAAGATGCAATTACAGTTGTAAACCTCTATTTTGAAGACCTTGAGGAAAACTATTTTAATCAAGGGATAGAATTGCTAGAAAAGCGTTGGACGAAGTGTATTGAAGTTTCAGGAGATTATATTAAAAAATAAAAATATTTTTGAAAAACTAACTATTCTCTTTCATTGATAGGATAAGAAGTTTCCGAACCGCCCTCGTATTCTGGGTTGTGGTTAAATTCTGAGTCGATCTAAGCATGTCCGTCCGTCTGTTGAAATGAAACAAGCTATCGACTTGAAACTTGGCACAAGTAGTTGTTATTGA
This sequence comes from Haematobia irritans, assembly GCF_050003625.1. Taxonomy (NCBI): domain Eukaryota; kingdom Metazoa; phylum Arthropoda; class Insecta; order Diptera; family Muscidae; genus Haematobia; species Haematobia irritans. The sequence continues at coordinate 46,073,463 of NC_134401.1, read as the reverse complement.
TGTAGGTCGGATGGTATTGCAAATGCGCCATATCGGCCCATTTACGTATAGCCCCCATATAAACCGACGCTCAGGTTTGGCTTGCGGAGCCTCTTGGAGGAGCAAATTTCATCCGATCCAGGTGAAATTTGGAACAAGGTGTTAGTATATGGTCTTTAACAAACATGCAAAAATTGGTCCACATCGGTCTATAATTATATGTAGCCCCCATATAAACCGATCCCCCGATTTATTTTGCGCAGCCTCTGAGAGAAGCAATTTCATCCGATCCGGCTGAAATTTGGTACATGGTGTTAGTATATGGTCTCTAACAACCCTGCAAAAATTATTATAGCCCCCATATAAACCGATCCCCAGATTTGACCTCCGGAGCCTCATGGTTGAGCAAAATTCATCCGATTCGGTTGCAATTTGGTATGTGATATTAGTATATGTTCTCTGACAACCATGCAGGAATTGGTCCATATCGGTCCATAATTATATGGAGCCCCATATAAACCGATCCCCAGATTTGACCTCCGGAGCCTCTTGGAAGAGCAAAATTTACCCGATCCGGTTGAAATTTGGTACGTGGTGTTAGTAAATGGCCTCTAACTACCATGCAAAAATTGGTCCATATCGGTCTATAGTTATATACAGCCTATCCCCAAAAAAATAATTTACCAAAATTTTATTTCTATAGAAAATTTTGTCAAAATTTTATTACTATAGAAAATTTTGTCAAAATTTTATTTCTATAGAAAATTTTGCCAAAATTTTATTTCTATAGAAAATGTTGTTTCCATAGAATTTCTATAGAAACAACGAACATATTTAGGGGAACATTTTTGGAAGTGATTTTAAAGTTGTGCCTTTAGAAGTACTTCCAATTTTCCAAATCGTCGGAAATAACGCTAAATTTTAGAATCAGTTTAGATTTTATTTCTTTAGAAAGTTTTATCAAAATGTTATTTCTATAGCAAATATTGTACAAATTTTATTTCTATAGAAAATTTTGTTCAACTTTTATTTCTTAAAATTTTGCCAAAATTTTATTTTTAATAGAAAATTTTCTCGAAATTTTATTTCTATAGACCATTTTGTTTCTATAGAATTTCTATAGAAAATTTTGCCAACATTTTATTTCTATAGATAACATTTGCAAAATGTTATTTTTATAGAAAATGTTGTCAAAATTTTATTTCTATAGAAAATTTGTTAAAATGTTATTTCTATAAAAAATTGTGTCAAAAATTATATTTCTATAGAAAATTGTGATAACATTTTATTTTCAATAGAAAATTTTCTCAACATTTTATTTTCAAGAGAAAATTTTCTCAACATTTTATTTCTATAGAAAATTTTGTCAAAATTTTATTTCTATAGACAATTTTGTTTCTATAGAATTTCGATAGAAAATTTTGCCAAGATTTTATTTTTAAAGAAAATTTTATTTCTATAGAAAATTTTTTTAAAATTTTATTTCTATAGATAATTTTGTCAAAATTTTATTTTCAATAGAAAATTTTCTCAAAATTTAATCCCTATAAAAATTTTTCTCAAAATTTTCTATAAAAATAAAATTTTTCCAAAATTTTATTTTTATAGAAAATTTTGAAAAAATGTTATTTCTATAGAAAATTTCGTCAAAATGTTATTTCTATAGAAAATTTTGTCAAAATTTTATTTCTATTGAAAATTTTGTCAAAATGTTATTTCTATAGAAAATTTTGTCAAAATTTTATTTCTATAGAAGATTTTATCAAAATTTTATTTTTATAGATAATTTTGTCAAAATTTTATTTTCAATAGAAAATTTTCTCAAAATTTAATCCTATAAAAATTTTTCTCAAAATTTTCTAGAGAAATAAAATTTTCCCAAAATTTTATTTTTATAGAAAATTTTGTAAAAATGTTATTTCTATAGAAAATTTCGTCAAAATGTTATTTCTATAGAAAATTTTGTCAAAATTTTATTGCTATTGAAAATTTTGTCAAAATTTTATTTCTATAAAAATTTTGTCAACATTTTATTCCTATAGAAAATTTTGTCAAAATTGTATTTCTATAGAAAATGTTGTCAAAATTTTATTTCTATAGAAAATTTTGTCAAAATTTTATTTCTATAGAAAATTTTGTCAAAATTTTATTTCTATAGAACATTTTGTCAAAATTTTATTTCTATAGAAAATTTTGTCAAAAAAATGTTTCTATAGAAAATTTTGTCAAAAATTAATTTCTACGGAAAATTTTGTCAAAATTTTATTTCTATAGAAAATTTTGTCAAAATTTAATTTCTATAGAACATTTTGTCAAAATTGTATTTTTATAGAAAATTTTATCAAAATGAAGGCTGAGCTCTGCGGAGGGTGAGGTAATACTTTTTTGGTGTTGTATAGCAAGTATTTATTAACAATATGGGACGAATGCTTGGAGTCATTATCTTGGACAAATCCATCTTCCAGACCCATTTTTTGGGCAGATTCGGCTAAATTATTCTTCAGAATATTTAAAGTATCTACATTGTATGTATGTCCTTCAATAAATATGATGTTTGCAACGCCTTTTTCATGCCGTCACATTCCCACCTACGTGGTTAACAATATGTGTAATATTTTGTTTTTCCTCATTTTTTCTTAAAATATGCGAGTTATCACTACTCTTCTTCGCTTAACCTACCTACCTGTTTAAATATTTCCATTGAGCACCTTGATCGAAGCAATTCGATCGGATATAAATAAAATCTACAAACTTCGAATCAAATTGTTAATCTTTAACAACATTTGGGAAGGGTATGTATAATTTGTTATTTTTATTTAATAAAAATTCATATTTACAGCCAATTTCATTTCTATGAAAATCATAAAAAAAATAAATTCGATTTCAATTCGATTCGAATGCAGAATGATTCGCTTTGGTGGTGAAATGGTGTTGTTGTGGTCTTTAACATTTATCTTTTATTTATTATAATCTATTTGTTGTTGCTTGTTTGTTTGTTTGTTGGTTTTATGTTTTATGTTTTTTTTTGTATTTTGTATTTTTGGCATTCAATAACATGTACATATGGCTTAGAGACTAGTTTGTATTGTATATAATGTATGTAGAACAAGACCGTTCAAATGATACCTTTCACACCACTGGGTTATTCTGGCCCAAACATGGGCCACATTTGGCCACCTGCAATAGACAAGAACAAGAGATACGCGGTTAGTTAATAAAAATGTTTACTTGTTTATATTTAGTAACAATTTTATATAAAAATGTAAAACTAAAATAAATGAAGATTCAAAATGATGATATGTGGGGGATCTAATGTTCCTTTAGTAAAATATTCCCCTAATAGTCTACACCCATAGAAAATGTGTGTACAAATATAGTCTTATTTTCGCCTTTTCTTCATAATTTTAAGGGATTTTATAATGAAATTTCGTAAATGTTAAACACAAACAAAAAATACATAAAAGAATATTATTCAGTCTTCGGCAAAGGAGAAAATCTAAAGTTATTTGTTTTCTTTAAACGAAGTTTCTTTAAATGCACTTTGTGTGCGCTATACACATCTATAAAGAGATCTGTCTGGCTGCATGCGTTTACTTGCTGGTGCTGATGACTATAGCGGTATTTGTGTGTTGATGAGTATAAGAGCTACATGGCCCAGTGGGTTAGATTCTCCGTCCGGGAAAAAGGTACAATTCAAAAACGAAAACAATTTGATAGTTTGTATTATAGGACTGATGGAAGTGGAAATAACAAAAACATGGGAAAAAGGCTTATCACAAAAATAAAATATTTTTCTTATGGACAAATTTGTGAAAATCGGGTGATACATATATAGTGGAGCTATATATAAATCTGAACCGATTTGAATGATATTTTACAGGTTTAGGCGATACTATAGAAGATTAAGTTGTGTCAGCTTTGAGCAAGATCGGTTATTAAATAAGTGTAATATAGCCATATTTGAGAAAATCGGGTGATACATATGTTATATATGGAAGCTATATCTAAATCTGAACCGATTTCGATGAAATTCTGCACACTTGAAGGGTGGTGTATTACATTAAGTTCTGCCAAATTTAACGCCGATAGGTTAGAAAAGAAACGCAATCTGACCCCATTTATCGAAATCGAGCGATACATTTATATGGGAGCTATATCTAAATTTGATCCGATTTTTTCCAAATGCAATAGCGCTCGTCCTTGTGTCAACAAAACGTCATGTACCAAAATCGTTTAATAATTGCGACCGGAATCTTGCGAACAACAAATACATGGACAGACGGACGGGCACCCAGGGCTATATCGACTCAGGAGTTGATTCTGAGTCCATCGGAATACATTAGGGGTGTAAAATCAATATTTCTGGTAGGAACATTTTTTGGCCGATCAAAGTTTTTATACCCTGACTACTATGTGGTTTAGGGTATAATGAAAAAGATATATTTTGGGTGCATACATAAGTGTGCCGAATATGGTGTGTATCGGTCTATGTTTTGGTATTTCCCTCATATAGATGGATCCCCCGATTTGAACTCTTGAGCGTCTAGACATCCCAATTTTTATTCGATTTGCTTGAAATTCAAAATCTAGAGGGTCCACACATAAGTAAGCCGAATATAGGGCTATCGAGCAACATTTTGATATATCCCCCATATTGACCAATCTCTCGATTTGACTTCTTAGGCTTCTAGACACCTCAATTTTTATTCGATTTGCCTGAAATTCCAAATTTAGAAATGCTTTGGTTTCATAAACAAGTGTGCGGAAGATGGTTTATATCGGTCCGTTGTACGGTCACATTTCGGTCCTCAAAATAATGCCAGATGTGCCTAATGTAGTGGATTACACGATACCACTTTTCGACAAAAAGTTTGAAACTCTAATTCCCAACAGTGGGACGTGGTGCACACAGACCCCGTGGAATGAACGATATATGTATAGATTTCTACACTGATGGCGCTCCAAATCGGATGAACAAGCGGGGTTCGGAGCATATTCTAAAGACCTGGAACTTCGAATAGCGAAAAGATTACCTAATCACTGTAGTGTTTTTCAGGCTGAAATATTAGCAAACAGAGAGGTGGCGACTTGGCTGAGAAGTACAGTTCCAACAAATGTTGGAATTAATATATACTCAGACAGTCAACCTACAATAAAATCCTTGGATTCTGTGTTCCTTAACTCGAAAACGGCCATCGACTGCCGCAAATTTCTCAATGAGATGGCTGAGCAGCATAATATTCACCTAATATGGATGCCTGGCCATAGGAACATACCGGGGAACTGCAAAGCGGATGCGTTAGCAAGGCTAGGAACTTACTTACATATTCCAAAGAACTAGAATCTGTTGGTATGCCTCTGGCTACCTGCAAGCTCTTACTGCATGAGAAGGCTGTTACGATGGCAATTGTTCGATTGGAGAATTGCAAGGGCTGTAACGACACCAAGCAAATTTGGCCCCGTTTAAACTTATGGCGTTTTCTTTTCTTGTAAGACATGCGCACTTTTTTTGCATTTTGCCCGGAAAATGTAGTGTTTAGGTTCTTTTCTAAAAAACAGGCAAAAGTGCGAAAAGGCTTCGAATTCTGTTGTGAAAATAGCGCCACGCATAGAGGCTAATTGCGGGCATTTTCAACACTGCCAACAAACGGGAGTGCTGCGATTGCACTGTTTCCTTCTTTGAATTCTTTACTGCCCGTTGAAATAATAGCATTTTTTTAGGTTGCTGGTAACATTTCAAAAATACGCATTCTGTACAGGCAAAATAAAGGCAAATCACTTTTTTCAGAAAACACCATTAAACCGCACACCAGATATGCTAGTGTTCTGAAGACGTCAGATATCATTCCTGAGACCTGCTATAAAGGGTCGCTGCCTGATAGGCGATTTTGCAAAACCTATTGGCGCGAAGTATAATGACTACTATATGGGCTGTCATGATGCGGAGAAAAAGTAATCAATTAAACACCTCTTGTGTGAGTGTCCCCCATTTGGTGTAAGGCGTACGCGAATTTTAGGGACATAGCTTTAGATTACTGGTGGAACTGGAAAACGTTAACTTAAGCAGTCTGCTAATGTTTTTGTAACAATCTGGTTGGTTCAACAGAAGAAAATAATGGAGAAGTGCCCATATGTAATAGGTAGTGGTTAAAACTAGAAGTGCCCATATGTAATAGGTACTTTTGGTTAATGTGGTATCACAATGGATGGAATGGACTGAATAGTCTAAGTGAGCCTGAAACTTAATCGGGTTGCCATTTTATCTAACATAACCTATCGGTTCATTGTTTCGGTATATCACCCATATATTAAGTCCCTCGATTTTGATTTCGAAGTTATCCGAATTTTAAAGAGATTAATTGTACAACTAATTTGACAATCAAATTTACATTCTATTAAAATTTTGTGGGCTAAATTTTTGCAAAATTATTATATCAGCTTAGTAATGATAGATTGTGGGTGGAAGGTTCAAAATTTTGGTTAAATATACGACAATTATTAATACATTTTTCTGATTTAAATCGATATTTTTGATTAATTGGCGACTACATTTGAGTCGAGATGAGTCAACATCAGGGATGGAAAATACAATTTTTAAGAAAGTACCAAAAATGTATTTTTGTTTTAGCGAAAAAGTACTTTTCACTAAATTTTAACAAAAATTCCATTGGAAGATTATTGTAAAGAGCACCTTTAGACTGCATTTTGTTTGTCAACTCCACAATTTTAATTATTTTTATACCCTCCATCATAGGATGGGGGTATATTAACTTTGTCATTCCGTTTGTAACACATCGAAATATTGCTCTAAGACCCATAAAGTATATATATTCTGGGTCGTGGTGAAATTCTGAGTCGATCTAAGCATGTCCGTCCGTCCGTCTGTTGAAATCACGCTAACTTCCGAACGAAACAAGCTATCGACTTGAAACTTGGCACAAGTAGTTGTTATCGATGTAGGTCGGATGGAATTGAAAATGGGCCATATCGGTCCTCTTTTACGTATAGCCCCCATATAAAGGGACCCTCAGATTTGGCTTGTGGAGCCTCTAACAGAAGCATATTTCATCCTATCCGGCTGAAATTTGGTACATGATGTTGGTATATGGTCTCTAACAACCATGCAAAAATTGGTCCATATCGGTCCTTAATTATATATAGCCCCCATATAAACCGATCCCCAGATTTGGCTTGTGGAGCCTCTAAGAGAAGCATATTTCATCCGATCCGGCTGAAATTTGATACATGGTGTTGGTATATGGTCTCTAACAATCATGCAAAAATTGGTCCACATCGGTCCATAATTATATATAGCCCCCATATAAACCGATCCCAGATTTGGTTTGCGAAGTCTCCAAGAGAAGCAAATTTCATCCAATCCGGTTGTAATTTGGAACATGGTGTTAGTATATGATCTTTAACAACCGTGCCAGAATTGGTCCATATCGGTCCATAATTATATATAGCCCCCGTATAAAACATTCTCCAGATTTGACCTCCGGAGCCTCTTGGAGGAGCAAAATTCATCCGATCCGGTTCAAATTAGGCACGTGGTGTTAGTATATGGTCGCTAACAACCATACCAAAATTGGTCCAATCACACAAAAATTGGTCCATATCGGTTCATAATCGTGGTTTATTTCTATAGAAAATTTTGTCAAAATTTTATTTCTATAGAAAATTTTGTTAAAATTTTATTTTTGTAGAAATTTTTTTCAAAATTTTCTTTCTATAGAAAATTTTGTCAAAATTTTTATTTCTATAGAAAATTTTGTGAAAATTTTATTTCTATAGAAAATTTTGTTAAAATTTTATTTCTGTAGAAAATTTTGTCAAAATTATATACGTATTGGATCGATCTTTTTTGATTTAATATATACCACGTATGGACTTACATACAATTTAGAAGATGGTGTTAGGAGGTTTTAAGATACCTTGCCATCGGCAAGCGTTACCGCAACTTAAGTAATTCGATTGTGGTTGGCAGTGTTTAGATGAAGTTTCTACACACAAAAAATTTTTTTTTCTGATTCAATCACGAAATTAATTGATCCAATTAATTTTTTAATTGAAATGTCTTCAATCACAGAAATGATAGTATCAATTAAAAAATTAATTGAAGGTCAATTAAAAAATTAATTGATCCAATTAAAATATTAATTGATACTATTAATTTTTGTGATTGATTTTTGTTTCAATTAAAAAATTTGTTGATTCAATTAAATTTTTAATTGAATATTTTTTAAAACTCAATTAAAATTTTAATTGGAAAATTTTTCGTGAAATTTTTTTCTGTGTACGCAATCCATGATGGAGGGTACATAAGCTTCGGCCTGGCCGAACTTACGGCCGTATATACTTGTTTTTTTTTTCGTTTTATATCCACTTACAAAGATTACAGTAGTATTGTAATCACGGTTTGGTAGAATTCATGGTATTTCATAAATTTTCTGCAGATATATAAAAATAAATTTTTAACGAAATTTTCTATAGAAAAAAAATTTTGACAAAATTTTCTATAGAAAAAATATTTTGACAAAATTTTCCATAGAAATACAATTTCGACAAAATTGTTTTTAGAAATAAAATTTTGACAAAAATGTTTATAGAAATAAAATTTCGACAAATTTTTTTATAACTAGATATAAAATTTTGACAAAATATTCTATAAAAATAAAATTTAACAAAATTTTCAAAAGAAATAGAAGATTGTCTAAATATTCTACAGATATAAAATTTTGACAAAATTTTCATCAGAACTAAAATTTAGACAAAAATTGTATAAAAATAAAATTTTGACAAATTTTTCTATAGAAATAAAATTTTGACAAAATGTTTTATAGAAATAAAATTTCGACAAAATTTTCTAGAGAAACGAAATTTTGACAAAATTTCCTATAGCAAAAATTTGACAAAGTTTTCTATAGAAATAAAATGTTGACAAAATTTTCTATAGAAATAAAGTTTTGACAAAATATTGACAAAATTTTCTATAAAAATAAAACTTAACAAAATTTTCAAAAGAAATAAAAGTTTGACTAAATATTGTATAGAAATAAAATTTTGACAAAATTTTCATCAGAAATAAAATTTAAACAAAAATTCCATAAAAATAAAATTTTGACAAAATTTTATATAGAAATAAAATTTTGACAAAATTTGCTAGAGAAATAAAATGTTGACAAAATTTTCTATAGAAATAAAATTTTGACAAAATCTCCTATAGAAAAAAAATTGAAAAAAAATTCTATAGAAATAAAAAATTGACAAAATTTTCTATAGAAATAAAATGTTGACAAAATTTTCTATAGAAATAAAGTTTTGACAAAATCTCCTATAGAAAAAAAATTGAAAAAATTTTCTATAGAAATAAAAATTGACAAAATTTTCTATAGAAATAAAATTTTGACAAAATTTTCTATAGAAATAAAATTTTGACAAAATTTTCTATAGAAATAAAATTTTGACAAAATTTTCTATAGAAATAAAATTTTGACAAAATTTTCTATGGATATAAAATTTTGACCAAAAAATAAAATTTTGACAAAATTTTCTATAGAAATAAAATTTTGACAACATTTTTGCTAAATAATATTTGTTGTAGTCTTAAAAAGTCTGTTTAAGACATTTTTCAAAATATTAAAATATTTTGTCAAAACTAGTATACAATAAATCTGATATCGGCACAAAAATGTCTACACAAAAGGTACTAAATCATTTGCGGGGGTACTACGGTACTGACCAGGGTGTAAAAGTATTGAAAAAAGTACTATAGTACTGCATTCTCCATCCCTGGTCAACATATTCGGCGGCGGCGTCGACTGGCAAAAACTCGTCGGCGGCGGCTATAATTGGCGGCGCGACTCGGCGGCTTCATGGATAAAATGTAAATTTTCTTGTAAGATTTATTGTAGTACAAATCTCATGACAGTTCGGAGATACTGTTGATTTGATTTTTAGTGAATAATTTGATCAAATGGAGAAACTTGGAAACTTGGCACAGCAAGTTGCCAAAACTGGGCCGTCCCATTCTCTGCACCAGTTGCAGTTCTCTGGTATTCATATTCAAGCTATTATTATTATTTTGTATTTTCATAACACAAAAAAACAATCATTTCCTTGAAATTTCAATTTGAGATTGAGATTGAATATTAAAAATGAAAATTGTAATTAAAATAAAATATCAAAAAGCTAATGCATGTTAGGATTTTAGTTTTTTTTTTTTTTTTGTTTAACGGCTTTGGGCTGCTTTGGTTTTTGTTGCCATTTTGGACATTTTGTGGGGGGGGGGGAGGGTATTTGGAGGAGGGTAGATTCTTGTTACCTGTTCATTATTCAAGTGAATCCTCCTTTGAATCCCTTTTTGGTGATGCAAATTGATCCTTTTTGTAGATTTATATGTGTATAATGCATGTGTTGTTGTATAAAATCAGAAGCACTTGTTGTTGTTGTTGTTGTTTTTGTAGAACATAACATAACAGCATAAGAACGTTGTTGTTTAAATATTGCCAATATTGCTGAACTGCCAACGACGAATACAAATGGCCTACAAACGACATCGGGTACTAGAACATCAATGGGGATAATCGCTGCTTGGTATGGATAGAACAACATAACGATAATGTCGCTTATGATGCCGATGTGATCGGTTATGATTGAGTGATTTCTTGTCATCCTAGCCAATTGTGTTGTCGTTGATCGTCTTCTCTTCATATACTCCCGCTCCTCATCCTCAATCATCATCCTCATTGTCTTTAAAAACACCGCCATGTTCACAATGTTGTACTTCATTAGCAATAGCCGATATGTGGCATTGCTGCTCCCAATCCAACTGACATAAAGTCGGTGAGTTTGGACACTTGGACACTACTTTTTCAATTCGCCATAAATCGACGATTCAGACTCAATTTTTTTCGTTGTACTTGTTGCATTTTTCGCCGTTCGCTCTCTCTTGCGTTTGCTATTCTTCAAAACGTAACCCGGATACAGTTCCATGTGCAATTGTCGCTCCCTTCGGGATTTCTCATAGTAGACACTCTGCTCCTCGCGAGACAACTCGTGCCATCGCCTGCCCAAAATTTGATTTATGGCTGCCGACTCTTTGAGAGTGCACTCGGCCACAACCTTGGCCCGCATCTCCTTCATGTACAACATAAAGGCATTCAGGGGTTTCTTGATATGCGGTTTCTTCTTATCGTCGTTGTTATTGTTGCGCTGGGTATTCTTTGTTGAGGGTTTATTGTAGGGATTCTTGGTATATCTATGATTGACTGTTGGATTATTGGTGTCCTGATCGAATTCCTCTTTGGGACTGGGCGCCAACGGCAGGTGATGGGGACCAATCATATTGGAGGGTGCTCGGTGGTGTACTGAATTCAAAATATTGGGAATTGTAAAACTAGATGGTGGTGAATATACAGATGGCGGATGCCAAGAGGCAATTTGGGACAGATCCGGTCCCAACATGGGGTGGGGATATTGGCTGGGGTGAAGGGAGTACATAGCTTGTTTCGTTAAGCCCATGGCTTTGGTATCCAATTGATAAGGCGGTATGCCACAGTGTGCGGGAGGGGGAAGACTATCGTATAAGGTAATTCTGTTTGCTATTGTGGCCGGCAGGCCTCCGATTGTCGCATTCGGATATGAATATGGGGCCACCAGGTAGCCCATGTTAAAAACCGAGGGATCATGTTCCATGCGATTGGGTCCGCACGGTGTTGATATCTCTACACTTTTCTCCTCACTTTCGGTTAAGTCGATCAAGCTGGATTTCTCTTCGAATAGATTTTCCGATGATATGTTCTCATCCTCTCGGCCGCCTTCATCTTTGAAAATTTTTAACTCATCGGTACTACCTAAATCATCACTGGGGGAGCTTGTGCGACGCATATTGGCCATGATGTGATTAACTTTTATGGAATATACAATAAACGATTTTATTGGAACAATTAATTTAGAAAACAATTGTTGTTGTATGTGTGTTTTTATGTACGTATGTGTGTGTGTGTGTTCTTTACGGCACAATAATTAAACTACGAGGGATTTTTATAAATAAATTGGATTTACATGTATCGATGGTTGCGTGTAGAAAGGGGGGGGGGGGGTTCAATTTGAATATTAATACAGGATTTTTGATATTACATTACTTTGTATTTTGGGCTGGGGAATTATTTTAACAAATAACACTTAACAATTTAAAGCATGCCAAATTAAATAGTAAATACAACAACAAATTAGAAATATTTAAACAGTTTTTTTAAATTATTAAGTCAAAGCATCTGGGCCACAGCGAAGAAATAAGTTTTATCTGGTTTTGCGGTATTTTTATAATTATTTTGTCTATATTCAACAATATAAGACCTGCACATAACATTTTAGTACAATGTAGATAACGCACAATAACTTCTTGGCAAAATTTAAAAATTTAAAAAGTTAATTGATTGATATTATCAATTTCCAATATCTTCTTCTTCTATATATATAAAATTCAAAGTATGTTTGTATATTTGTTGGTTTGTTTGTATGTTGCGGGTAAGCTCGGAAACGGCTGAACCGATTTACTTCAAACTTGAGGATATCGTAAGGGGCGCTCATGTGGTGAAAATAGGGTACCTCATTTTTTACACCTGGTCGCAGAGGGGGACCTACCCTTTGTCCGACTTTTTGAAAATTGGACCAAAGTTGACCGATTTGCTTGAAATTGTCAGTGAAGGTTGGGTTTGGCATCTAGCCAAAGATCCGATACTTTATTTTTCGATATTTGGTCGCGGAGGGGGGCCTCCCCTTTGTCGGACTTTTAAGTGCTGTGAATAAACTAACATTCTCTGATTTTCTTGAGATTTACAGAGAACATGCGGTGAGGTTATGAAATTAATATTGGGTACCTGATGTCTTCGTATTTGGAGGGGTGACCTCCCCTTGCCGGACTTTTTGAAAATTGGAATAAAATTGTCCGATTAGCTTGAAATTTTCAGGGAAGGTTGAAGGGGCCGTCTAGACAACCAGCGGCTACTTTATTTTTCGATATTTGGTCGGGGAGAGGGACCTCCCTTTTGTCCGACCTTTTTTTTAAAGTACAGTGATAACAAAACTAAAATTCTCCCACTGACATTTTACGGAAAACTTTGTGAGGTTATGACTTTTCCAATTTATTTGAAATTTACAGTGGACGTGGGGAGAGGTTATGGAATTAATATTGGATACCTGATTTTGTGATATTTGGATGGGAAGATGGCCTCTCCTTGCCCTCCTTTTTATACCCTCCACCATAGAATGGGGGGTATATTAACTTTGTCATTCCGTTTGTAACACATCGAAATATTGCTCTAAGACCCCATAAAGTATATATATTCTTGGTCGTGGTGAAATTCTGAGTCGATCTGAGCATGTCCGTCCGTCCGTCTGTTGAAATCACTTGGCACAAGTAGTTGTTATTGATGTAGGTCGGATGGCATTGCAAATGGGCCATATCGGTCCACTTTTACGTATAGCCCCCATATAAACGGACCCCTCAATTTGGCTTGCAGAGCCTATAAGAGAAGCATATTTCATCCGATCTGGCTAAAATTGGTACATGGGTTTGGTATATGGTCTCTAACACCCATGCAAAAATTGGTCCACATCGGTCCATAATTGTATATAGCCCCCATATAAACGAATCCCCCGATTTGGCTTGGGGGGCCTCAAAGAGAAGCAAATTTCATCCGATCCGGCTTAAATTTGGCACGTGGTGTTGGTATATGGCATCTAACAACCATGCAAAAATTGGTCCATATCGGTCCACTTTTACGCATAGCCTCCATATAAACGGCCCCCAAATTTGGCTTGCGATTGCTCTAAGAGAAGCAAATTTCATCCGATCCGGCTGAAATTTGGTACATGGTGTTAATATATGGTCTCCAATTACCATGCAAAAATTGGTCCATATCGGTCCATTTTTACGTATAGCCCCCATATAAACGGACCCCCAAATTTGGCTTGCGATTGCTCTAAGAGAAGCAAATTTCATCCGATCCGGCTGAAATTTGGTTCATGGTGTTAGTATATGGTATCTAATAACCATGCAAAAATTGGTCCATATCGGTCCACTTTTACGTATAGCCCTCATATAAACCGATCCCCAAATTTGGCTTGCGATTGCTCTAAGAGAAGCAAATTTCATCCGATCCGGCTGAAATTTGGTACATGGTGTTAGTATATGGTCTCTAACAACCATGCAAAAATTGGTCCACATCGGTCCATAATTATATATAGCCCCCATATAAACCGATCCCCCGATTTGGCTTGGGGAGCCTCAAAGAGAAGCAAATTTCATCCGATCCGGCTTAAATTTGGCACGTGGTGTTGGTATATGGCATCTAACAACCATGCAAAAATTGGTCCATATCGGTCCATAATTATATATAGCCCCCATATAAACCGATCTCCAGATTTGAACTCCGGAGAAGCAAAAGCAAAATTCATCCGATCCGGTTGAAATTTGGTACGAGGTATTAGTATATGGTCTCTAACAACCATGCAAAAATTGGTCCATATCGGTCCATAATTATATATAGCCCCCATATAAACCGAGTTCCCATTTAAGGGCAACCCTCTACTTTTAATTTTCAAAAAATTGGACAAAAGGAACCCATTTCACATACTCTATATTAATTTCACAAACTACTCGACGGTCCCTATAAATTCCAAGTAAATCGACAAAGTTTATTTCACTATTCCCCTTCCCCAACCAGATATCGAAAAATCATGTACCCTGGATTAATTTAATCACCTCCTCCCGTGTTCCCTGTAAATTTCAAGTAGATCCGAACAGCTTATATTTTTCTCTATTTTTTAAAGGGGTCACTTCCATTAGCGTAGCTATACAATTTTTCCTGGGGGAGTGGGGGGGGGGGGTATAGCCCCCCTAGCAAAAAATTAATAGACTGAAGTTATAGGTTCAATTAATGTTTTATTTTATAAAAATGAATAAAAAATCAGACTTCGACATAACTAGACAATTAATTTATAAAAAAGCAACTAAAAGTAGTTCCACACTTTTTCCCATAAAAAATGGGTGTTCTAATGGCACAAATAAAGAAGAAGTTAATTATTTTAACTACGCATGAAGTTGTTTTAGTTCAACTTTTTACAACTGTTTTTTTCGTATGTTTAATGGGTCTTTTTTAATAGGTTAAAAAAGAGTAAGAGTTTATAAAATGGTACAAATTTTTCAAATTTTGCCGCAAAACTGCTAAAGCCATATTAGAAAATTTTAATATTTTAATAATTTTTGAAAATATTCTAGGTCAATTGTTCTGACAAGCGTTATAATGCATTAAAAATCATAAAAACTAACCTGGGGGGCTAAAATTTTTCTGGGGGCCCCCTCCCCAGAGGCCTTCCTACGCTTATGGTCACTTCCCCGACAAAAAATCGACAAACACAGAAGTGGATAGCACCCTTAACCTTTCTTCAACTTAAAAAAAAAATATTCATATAATCTCATGTGTAGAAAATTTTATTTATGCATAGGTATGTATACAATATTTTTATAATATTAAATTGAGCCGACGGGCTTTTTGGGCTGCAAATAAATCAATGACTTCTTCAGTCGGCACATTTATTCGGCGATGAACCGACATTAATGCCAATCCATTGAGTCTACTCTCGCTAGTCGAATTTCTAAGATACGTCTTTAATCTCTTCATTGTTGGAAATGAACGTTCGGATGAGCACGTAGTAACTGCAGGGATGGAAAATGCAGTACTATAGTACTTTTTTCAATACTTTTTCACCCCGGTCAGTACCGTAGTACCCCCGCGAATGATTTAGTACCTTTTGTGTAGACATTTTTGAGTCGATATCAGATTTATGGTACAATATCTTTGGCAAAATATTTTAATATTTTGAGAAAGTCTTTATCAACCTTATTTGCTAATAGTCTTTTACAAATATGGCAAAACAGACATGTTCATGTGGGAAGAAAATCTCGATTTTGTAAAAGACATAGTCAAAAACAGGATTTTATTGATCTTCAAGAATGTTTTAGTCGAAAAAAGAATGCGATTGTATATTATCGATTTTTTATTTCGGTAGAAAATGTTGTCAAAATTTTATTTCAATTGAAAATTTTGTAAAAATTTTATTTCTAAAGGAAATTTTTGCAAAATTTTATTTCTATAGAAAAAAATTTGCAACATTTTTTTTTCTACAGAATTTTTTTGCAAAATTTTATTTCTATAGAAAATTTTTGCAAAATTTTATTTATATAGAAAATTTTGTCAAAATTTTATTTATATAGAAAATTTTGTCAGAATTTTATTTTCTTTAAAATTTAGTCTCTTGACAATAATTTTCCAGTGAAATTTTTGTAAAAAGTACCTATCCGCTCAAAAAATACCTTTTTTGTACTTTCTTAAAAATTGTATTTTCCATCCCTGAGTAACTGGCAAATTGACCAAAATTTTTAAAAGAATATGCACGTTTGGAAATATCTCTTTATTGCACTCTCCAAGTGCTTCCATCGCTGAATTAGGCAGGTTCTTTTAGCAGGTTTTGCGCCATTTCATTTACACATGTGTGTTTGGCTATTTCGTTGTTGTTGCTATGGCTAAACAAAGCGAGTCATGTTCACAAAAAGAACAACAAACACAAATAAAGAGCAGAAAGACATTTTCCAAAAATGAAATTTGTGGTGCGAGAACAAAAATAATTTGTTTTTTCGGCCGTCGTTTGACGGACTTTTCAACTAGTATTCTATGATTTGTGCAAGTTTTATAGGTAAGCGTTTTTCAAAATAAAACCTCCAGCTTTTCTTCAACATCTTCGATAAGATTTTTCTATGCAGCTAAAAATATATATTTATATAAAAATATTCATTCATTTCGGGGGGGGGGGGGGGGGGGGGGGGGGTTTGATCCCCCTCATCCCCCCCCCCTGAATACGGCCTTGTCACCGACCAAATATTAAAAAATCAGGAACCTGATATAAATTTCATAACCTCACCCAGTTTTTCCGTAAAATTTCAGTCGGAGAATTTTAGTTTTGTTTTCACTGTATTTAAAAAAAAGGTCGGGCAAAAGGATGGTCCCTCTCCCCGACCAAATATCGAAACATAAAGAAGCCGTTTTTTGTCTAGTTTCCCCTTCAACCTTCCCTGAAAATTTCAAGCAAATCTGATAATTTTGTTCCAATTTTCAAAAAGTCGGGCAAGGGGGAGGTCTTCCCTCCCCGTCCAAAAATGAACACATCAGGCACCCCATATTAATTTCATAACCTCACCGCATGTTCTCTGTAAATCTCTCTTATTTTATTGTCTGTACTTTTTTAAGCAAATCGGTGAACTTTGGTCCAAGTATCAAAAAGTCGGACAATGGGGAGGTTCCCCTCCGCGACCAGGTATCAAAAATTGAGATACCCTATTTTCACCACATGAGCGGCCCCTACTATTTCTAAAAGTTTCAAGTAATTCGGTTCAGCCGTTTCCGAGCTTACTCGGAACATACAAATAAACAAAACATTCTCAAAACATAATTATTTCATGAACTAAAATAGAATTAAACGAGTAAGGAAAGTCTAAAGTCGGTCGGGGCCGACTATATTATAGATCTACATTTTCGATACCATACCACATCCGTCAATTGTGTTGGGTGCTATATATAAAAGGTTTGTCCCAAATACATACATTTAATTATCACTCGATTTGGACAGAACTTGATAGACTTTTACAAAATCTATAGACTCAAAATTTAAGTTGGCTAATGCACTAGGGTGGAACACAATTTTAGTAAAAAAATATGGGAAACATTTAAATCTGAAGCAATTTTAAGGAAACTTCGCAAAAGTTTATTTATGATTTATCGCTCGATATATATGTATTAGAAGTTTAGGAAAATTAGAGTCATTTTTACAACTTTTCGACTAAGCAGTGGCGATTTAACAAGGAAAATGTTGGTATTTTGACCATTTTTGTCGAAATCAGAAAAACATATATATGGGAGCTATATCTAAATCTGAACCGATTTCAATCAAATTTGGCACACATGACTATATTACTAATTGTACTCCTAGTGCAAAATTTCAACCAAATTTGGCCAAAACTCTGGCTTCTGGGGCCATATAAGTCCATATCGGGCGAAATATATATATGGAAGCTATATCTAAAGCTGAACCGATTTCAATCAAATTTGGCACACATGTCTATACTACCAATTGTACTCCTTGTGCAAAATTTCAAGCTAATCGGGATAAAACTCTGGCTTCTGGATCCATATAAGTGCATATCGGGCGAAAGATATATATGGGAGCTATATCAAAATCTGAATCGATTTCAACCAAATTTGGCACGCATAGCTACAATGCTTAATCTACTCCCTGTGCAAAATTTCAACCACATTGGGCCAAAACTCTGGCTTTTAGGACCATATTAGTCCATATCGGGCGAAAGATATATATGGAAGCTATATCTAAATCTGAACCGATTTCAATCAAATTTTGCACACTTGACTATATTACTAATTGTACTCCTAGTGCAAAATTTTAACCAAATTCGGCCAAAAATCTGGCTTCTGGGGCCATATAAGTCCATATAGGGCGAAAGATATATATGGGAGCTATATCTAAAGCTGAACCGATTTCAATCAAATTTGGCACACATGACTATACTACCAATTGTACTCCTTGTGCAAAATTTCAAGCTAATCGGGATAAAACTCTGGCTTCTGGATCCATATAAGTGCATATCGGGCGAAAGATATATATGGGAGCTATATCTAAATCTGAATCGATTTCAACCAAATTTGGCACGCATAGCTACAATGCTAAATCTACTCCCTGTGCAAATTGGGCCAAAACTCTGGCTTTTAGGACCATATTAGTCCATATCGGGCGAAAGATATATATGGGAGCTATATCTAAATCTGAACCGATTTCAATCAAATTTTACACACTTGACTATACGACTAAGTGTTATGTTTGTACAAAATTTCAAGCAAATCGGTATAAAACTCTGGCTGCTGGGTCCATATTAGTGCATATCGGGCGAAAGATATATATGGAAGCTATATCTAAATCTGAACCGATTTCTTCCAAAATCAATAGAGTTCTATTCTGACCCAAATTAGGAACATGTGCCAAATTTGAAGGCGATTGGACTTAAATTGCGACCTAGATTTTGATCACAAAAATGTGTTCACAGACAGACGGACGGACGGACATGGTTATATCGACTCAGGGACATACCCTGAGCATTATTGCCAAAGACGTCATGTGTCCATCTCGTCTCCTTCTGGGTGTTACAAACATATGCACTTACTTATAATACCCTGTTCTACAGTGTGGCGCAGGGTATAAATATGGGAAACACTTAAATCTGAAGCAATTTTTAGGCAACTTTGCAAAAGTGTATTTATGATTTATATAAAGGGTGATTCTTTTGAGGTTAGGATTTTCATGCATTAGTATTTGACAGATCACGTGGGATTTCAGACATGGTGTCAAAGAGAAAGATGCTCAGTATGCTTTGACATTTCATCATGAATAGACTTACTAACGAGCCACAACGTCGAATTTTCAGTGAATGGGCCCTAGAAAAGTTGGCAGAAAATCCGCTTTTTTATCGACAAATTTTGTTCAGCGATGAGGCTCATTTCTGGTTGAATGGCTACGTAAATAAGCAAAATTGCCGCATTTGGAGTGAAGAGCAACCAGAAGCCGTTCAAGAACTGCCCATGCATCCCGAAAAATGCACTGTTTGGTGTGGTTTGTACGCTGGTGGAATCATTGGACCGTATTTTTTCAAAGATGCTGTTGGACGCAACGTTACGGTGAATGGCGATCGCTATCGTTCGATGCTAACAAACTTTTTGTTGCCAAAAATGGAAGAACTGAACTTGGTTGACATGTGGTTTCAACAAGATGGCGCTACATGCCACACAGCTCGCGATTCTATGGCCATTTTGAGGGAAAACTTCGGAGAACAATTCATCTCAAGAAATGGACCGGTAAGTTGGCCACCAAGATCATGCGATTTGACGCCTTTAGACTATTTTTTGTGGGGCTACGTCAAGTCTAAAGTCTACAGAAATAAGCCAGCAACTATTCCAGCTTTGGAAGACAACATTTCCGAAGAAATTCGGGCTATTCCGGCCGAAATGCTCGAAAAAGTTGCCCAAAATTGGACTTTCCGAATGGACCACCTAAGACGCAGCCGCGGTCAACATTTAAATGAAATTATCTTCAAAAAGTAAATGTCATGGACCAATCTAACGTTTCAAATAAAGAACCGATGAGATTTTGCAAATTTTATGCGTTTTTTTTTTAAAAAAAAGTTATCAAGCTCTTAACAAATCACCCTTTATATATGAAAGCTATATCTAAATCTGAAAAGATTTCAACCAAATTTGGCATGCACAGATACAATGTTAATTCTACTCCCTGCGCAAAATTTCACTTCAATCACATTACAAATTTGACCCTGCAGACATATGAGTGTAAATCGGGCAAAGGATTATATGGGAGCTCTATCTAAATCACAACTGATTTCAACCAAAATTGACATGTATATTTAGAACGTTAATAATACTCCCTGTACAAAATTTAAAGCAAATCAGGGGACCATATAAGTCCACATGGGTCGCAAGATATATATGGGAGGTATATCTAAATTTGAACCGATATCAACCAAATTTGGCGTGCATAGTTACAATGTTAATTATACTTCCTGTGCAAAATTACAAAAAAGTATGTCATTAAGGTTCCACTAAATTGACATAACGGTAACAATGATGAAGATGTAAAAGTCCGAACAGCTATCTTCTTAATATCTACGACAGTATTTAAAATTTTAAGAATAGGCTATATAGGGGTTTCTTAAATTGGTAGAAACAAGTACAATTTTGGGTTTTTACGAAATTTTACATTATTTTAGTAGCTTTTTGGGTCTATATCACATAGTATATGTGGGGTAATATTGGGTTCCATAGTTGCCATAAACGGGTATATCGAACTTACCTGTAGTGAAGTTGAGTAAAAGATCCGTGTGTTTTATGTTTAAACATTAATGTATGGTATATATATTGAAATTCATAGCTTTAGAAGAAGAATAAAAATAAATTCTAATACATATGGATTGACTATGTCTTTTTAAAACCTATCCTAGATACTGATAAAAGTTAAAAAAAACTATATAGCGACCGTATCCTAATACTGTTCCAGAGATATGTTTTTTGTTTGTTTTTGGTTTCTACAAACAACGACAAGGAGATATACTCATATAATTAACCGAATATGAAAAAAACTCTTACAAAATATTTAAATCTAAATCCCTATGGGATAAAAGAGTAATTTTCGATCCCGTCGAAAAATTTACAATAAAAAAAATAAATGAAAATACTCTAGATTGATTAAAAAAATAAAATCCAAAATACATACATTTTTTTATTAAATAAAAAACTATAAAAGTAATGTATATTGTATATATATTACAACAAAAGATTTATAATTATATTATAAATCTAAAGAAATAAATTGAAAACAAAATTTAATCGAAATTTCTTAGTATTTTATAAATAAAATAAATTTCAATAAAAAATAAATAAACATTTAATAGAAAATAAAAATAACTTTTTAAACTAAAACATAAGTGTTTATAACTTTCATGTTTTTATATATAAAGAGTAGCCTTGACGTTGTCTACTCAAGTTTATTTTTTTTTTTATAGAGATCATTACCTCTTTATGGAACAACGTTGGGACCGCTCGATCTAACCGTCTAAAAAATATAGGCAAGATATCCTAATCACTACACAGATTAAATTCAAATATGCATTTATATGCTAAAAATTTATAAAGTACTATATATGTAATTCTAAATATGTTTTGTTTCACTCATTATGTTAATATATTAATTTGCTTTGATCTATGACTCAAACAGACACAGTACCCGTCAAGGTCCAACCGAAAATTGAACCTTGTGCAACTATATCGCCGCTATCATGCGACACAAGACCATCAACTATAATTTTGGGAAAAACATCGGCAGCCAATACAATATGCACCTCATCTGAGACATAAAAGTCTGGATCAGCTAATATTAAGCTGTCAAATGGCGATGACACTTTCAAGTCTTGGGGATATGGTCGTAAGGGTAATACATCTGTTATTAAAGCCTGTATGTCTAGTATCCAATTGAGATTTTGTACTGTGCCAATTTGTATGGAACACATGCTTTTATTGTCGTGTGTGGTCTGGGACAATTTACACTGCTTCACTATTGTCTCGGATATGGTGGTGAAGGGCTGCGAGGGATTTATGAGAGCCCGAACAATTCTGCGTATACCATTATAGATTAGAGCCAAACGTACAGTGGGTATAACAACCTGTTTTCGAAATATGGGTGGTGGCGGTGGGGCCAATATTGAGGGCTTTGCATCGGGTTTTATTAACGGCTTGAATTCCTCAACATGGTGCAATGAACTGTGATGGCGTTTATGGCATTTGATGCAAGTTTTCGGTGAACTGCAAAATGTTATGGTGTGCGAAACGGCCAAACAGTTTACACAGTATTGCATTTTGCGCACCAACTCCAAACGCTCGTGGGTGCTGAGCTCTTTGTATTTGTCACATGTTGCCAAGCGGTGATCTTTTCTGCAAATCATACAGGGCCATCTTCGTACACGTTTTTTTGAAACACCTGTGTTTCCACCACGGTGACCCCGTCTATTGTAGTTGTCGGGAGAATCGTCCCGATCTCTTTCATAACTCGATCGGGATGATCTCGATGGAGATGAAAAGCCACTGGCGCTCCTGCGATTTGGATGCATTTTAGCTGGAAAAGCAAGTTAATGGGGGGTTTATGGCAAATAAGCAAATAAAAATGTGTATTTTTAACAGGGTTCAATTGCTATCCGCATATGATAACATTATGAGATGAGGGTTCAAATAATCGGGTATTCAGCAAAAGTGATCGCCAAAACACGGACTATATACTCAAAGAAATTCGATCGGTAGACACAACCGATGTACCTGCTGATATAGCAAAAAGTCTGCTGAAAAAAGGAAAAACAGTCATTGCTTGCTAAATAACTATGGCTTAAATAAGCAAAATATGTAATATGGGGTCATAATAGCCAATGAATTAGGAATATGGCATATGTTTGCAAAAACATCACTTTTTTTTTAACAAAATGTCTGCAGAATGTTTTTAGGAGAATTTTCCTATATTAGAGGGATGGATTCTTGAGTTCTGTTTTGAGTTCTAATTACAAATAAATGAAATAAAATTTGAATCATCTGGGTAATATTTTAAAGACTACCAATTTTTCAAATTGTTATTCGCTCGTTAAGAATCACGCACCAACTGCTGTTTTTTGTAGACTGTCTACTATGAGTGTACATCTAATTTTAAATATATTGAGCTCACAAATATTTATCTTTCTGAGATTATAAGTAGACCTAGCCAGTATGTTGAATCACAAGAAAATCTTAAAAAATAGACAAACGGGATTGATCACTGAAAAGGAATTTATTTCATTTTCTGGGGATTTTGTTTCGTTTTTTAAACACAAAATTTTGTCAAATTTTTTTTTCTAAAAAAAATTTTGTCGATATGTTATTTCTATGGAAAATTTTGTCAAAATATTATTTCTATAGAAAATTTTGTCAAAATTTTATTTCTATACAAAAATTTGTCAAAATTTTATTTCTATAGAAAATTTTGTCAAAATTTTATTTCTATAGAAAATTTTGTCAAAATTTTATTTATATAGAAAATTTTGTCAAAATTTTATTTATATAGAAAATTTTATCAAAATTTTATTTCTATAAAAAATTTTATCAAAATTTCATTTCTATAGAAAGTTTTGTCAAAATTTTATTTCTATAGGGAATATTTTGAAAATTTTATTTCTATAGATTTTTTTTTTTCAAAATTTTAATTTTATAGAAAATTTTATCAAAATTTTAATTCTATAGACAATTTTGTCAACAATTTTATTTCTATAGAAAATTTTGTCAAAATTTTATTTCTATACAAAATTTTGTCAAAATTTTATTTATATAGAAAATTTTATCAAAATTTTATTTCTATAGGGAATTTTTTGAAAATGTTATTTCTATAGAAAATTTTATCAAAATTTTATTACTATAGAAAATTTTGTCAAAATTATATTTCTATAGAAAATTTTAACAAAATTTTATTTCTATAGAAAATTTTGTCAAAATTTTATTTCTATAGACAATTTTATCAAAATTTTATTTCTATAGAAGATTTTGTCAAAATTTTATTTCTATAGAAATTTTTGTCAAAATTTTATTTCTATAGAAAATTTTGTCAAAATTTTATTTATATAGAAAATTTTATCAAAATGTTATTTCTATAGAAAATTTTGTCAAAATTTTACTTCTATAGAAAATGTTGTTCAACAATTTTGTCTATAGAAATTTTGTTGACAGAATTCTACCAACTGTGGCAGCCGTGGTTCCACTTCTAATCAAAGCAGCGGCAGCAATAATTCGCGGATGGAAATTGCGTTTTTATTTACATTGTTCCAAACTATTTTCTGTCCAATCTCTAACTCTTGCATAAGTCATTTAGCTGAACCCGATAGGAGTTGTATGGGACTTTTCCATCTATAGGTGGGTATTAAGTTCGAGTTTAGCCGCTAAAATCGCTAAAGTGAAAACTAAATCAGTAAAAAACATGTATATACAGCCGTAAGTTCGGCCAGGCCGAATCTTATGTACTCTCCACCATGGATTGGGTAGACACTTCTACTAAAGACTGTCATCCACAATCGAATTACTTGCGTTACCAATGACAAGGTACCTTAACACTTCTTAACATCGTTTTCTAAATTGTGAGTTAGTCCATACGTGGTATATATTAGACAAAAAAGTTATTCGTATGTCTACAAATAATTACGAATCGATATGGACTTTTGCGCGGTACGTGGAGAGCCAGAATTGAAATATGGGGGTCGCTTATATGGGGGCTACAATTATGAACTTGATATGGACCACTTTATGTGTGATTGGGATCGATTTATCTGAGGGCTATATATAACTATAGACCGATATGGACCTAGTTAGGCATGGTTGTTAACGGCCATATACTAGCACAATGTACCAAATTTCAACTGACTTGGATGATATTTGCTCCTCCAAGAGGCTCAAAAACCAAATCTCGGGATTGGTTTATATGGGGGCTATATATAATTATGGACTGATACGGACCAATACCTGTATGGTTTTCAGAGACAATATACTAACACAACGTACTAAATTTCAATCAGATCGGATGAATTTTGCTTATCCACCGGAGGTCAAATCTGGGGATGGGTTTATAGGGGAGCTATATATAATTATGGACTGATATGAACCAATTCCTGCATGGTTGTTGGATACCATATACTAACATCACGTACCAAATTTCAACCGAATCGGATGAATTTGGCTCTTCCAAGGGGCTCCGGAGGTTAAAACTAGGGATGGGTTTATATGGGGGCTATATATAATTATGGACCAATTTCGACCAATTTTTGCATGGGTGTTTGAGTACATATATTAACACCACGTACCAAATTTCAACTGAATCAGATGAATTTTGGTCTTCCAAGAGGCTCCGGAGGTCAAAACTGGGGATCGGTTTATAAGGGGGCTATATATAATTATGGACCGATGTGGACCAATTTTTGCATAGTTATTAGAGACCGTATACTTACACCATGTACCAAATTTCAGCCGGATCAGATGAAATTTGCTTCTCTTAGAGGCTCCGCAAGCCAAATCGGGGGATCGGTTTATATGGGGGCTATATATAATTATTGACCGATGTGGACCAATTTTTGTATAGATGTTAGAGATCATATACTAACACCAAGTACCAAATTTCAGCCTGATCGGGTGAAATTTGCTTCTTTTAGAGGCTCCGAAAGCCAAATCGGGGGATCGGTTTATATGGCGGCTATATATAATTATGGACCGATGTGGACCAATTTTTGGATGGTTATTAGAGACCATACACAAACACCATATACCAAATTTCAGCCGCATCGGATGAAATTTGTTTCTCATAGAGGGTCTGCAATCCACATTTGGGGGTCCGTTTATATGGGGGCTATACGTAAAAGTGGACCGATATGGCCCATTTGCAATACCATCCGACCTACATCAATAACAACTACTTGTGTCAAGTTTCAAGTCGATAGCTTGTTTCGTTCGGAAGTTAGCGTGATTTCAACAGACGGGCGGACGGACGGACATGCTCAGATCGACTCAGAATTTCACCACGACCCAGAATATATATACTTTATGGGGTCTTAGAGCAATATTTCGATGTGTTACAAACGGAATGTCAAAGTTAATATACCCCCATCCTATGGTGGAGGGTATAAAAAGGCATAAAATTATACATATTTGTTGCAAATTTTATTATGGGGAATAGCCCAAAGAAAATTTTCACAAAGTTTGTATTCCTTAAAGTAATCGTGAAAAAATGGCGATTTTAGCGGCTAAACTCGAACTTAATACCCATCTTATAGGAAAATAATAAGTTTCTTTTTACAACACCAAAAATTTTGGAATTGGACTGTAATTAAACATGAGGTAAAAATTCTTACTTCAAATTTTAGCATACATTTTCATTGGATGTTTTAGGATTACAAATACTTTTAAGGGTCACAAATTGAAACTTCAATTTTTCCAACAATTTAAAATTTGCACTTTAGTTTAATGTAAGAAGAGCCAACATATTTTTGATATCGACCCATCTTAATACCCATTTACATAATGTATAATAATATAACTATAACTACGAAAATAACGATAGCTCTTCATAATAAAATAACAAGACACAACGCTATCTATCTATAATTTTAATTCAATCACCGGCATGCACATTTCTCAGTAATGTATTCGCTCCAAGATCTCCCATCTCATGCATAATATATACATGGGCAAATCATTGCCGATATACAAAAAAAAAAAGAAGGAAAAACAAAATATTAAAAGAATATTATTTTCCTACTCATCTAGGATCATTATTACAAATTATATTTAACTTTTGGAACATTTAATAAAAAGTGGTTGGTAAATATGAGATTAATTTGAAAATGAAATCTTTTCGCAATGGTGCATAGGTATTTGCATAATGAAGCTTTTCTCTTAAGAATAAAAATCCCCCACACCACATATACAACTATGTTTAGAGTAACTATAGGTGCGGTAGGTAATTTTTTAAATATGTATATCATGGGTGCATTGCGAGAATGGATGGTTGCTTGCTGGCTTGTTGGCAGTTACTTGCAAAAGTAACGCGTAACGTTTTTTTTATTTGCAAAAACTAACACTAGCACATGTCACAATGAGATGGATTCTGTGGATGGATTTATGAACAAAATTTCGTTGGGTTGTTGGCAATGTTATGACAGAGTCCAACTATGAGCGTGTTTTATTCTTTGGCAAAGAAGAAATTGCATGGAGGGAACACCACCGAATACTCTCAACAGCACGTTGCTTTCTCCAGTCAGGGACGATTGATAATTTTGTATGTAAAAGTTTTCGTTTTTCCCGCTGTAAATGACCTCCAGGTGGGTGGAGATTGGGTGGTATGCTTGGGCATGAGAAGGTGTTGATGGCGATGGCAATGGCGGTAGCGGTGGTGATGATGATGACGATGACGATAATAATCAAAATGATTATGACAATGGGTGTACATTGTTTACAAGTTGTTATAGAACTGAGTGCACACACACACACACACTTGTTTCCAGATGAATGACAATTTTTGTTGTTGTTTCATTGGGGTACAAATACTGCATTATATTTTATAATATTTTGAATTTTCACACACAATTCTGCATCATTCGCATTTCGGCATGCATGTTTCTACACTAAACTTGGGGTAACACAATTTTCTAGGTTATAATGAATTCATCCCCGGCCGCGGCACCAGACACTTTCATACATACTTTCCCATTTTCCCGTGTTCCACATTAGCGATTTGATTACACCACATTAATTGCACAAATTTCCAATTCCGAATATATTTTTTTAAATTAATTTCCAATAGTATCCGTACTTTCGATAGTTTTAGGCGAGAGAAACTTAGAAAAATATCCTGTATCTGGGGAACGCCACAGCTACTGCGAGTTAACAATAGAGTATTTTGCTTACACCCCCACCCAAAAAAAAGCAGCGCACATCCATTGCAACGAAGAGCAATGTGCATGTGTACATCATGGAGGCGCAAGTAAGTACAAGTACAGACGTTGATAAAAATTTATAATAGAACGGGAAGACAGGCAGGCAGGCAGTCAGGCAATGGGTGGTGGGCAGAAATCAAGGCACGGGAACTTTTTTTGATATATAATACAGAGAACACATTCGAACATGCATGCACCTTTTGCGGGCTGTGGCTTATTTCTTTGGTTTAATCAAATCACTTCTTACCTCTGGAATAACTCATTTGCTTCACCGGCAATTGTTTATTCTCGGCCGAATAATTGATTGTTATTAAATCCATTAACAAGATGTTCTTCCCGTTTTTATTCCATGTATAATTACTTACTTCGATTGTTTCTTGATTCTCTGTTTTCAACGCGATGATACGATTTAATCAATACGGCGCAAGGATGCCAGATTATTACCAACAATTATTTATGACAGGATGCTGCCGTTGCAGACAGAAAACAAAAACACCTACGCTGACATAAGAAGGCCATATGCTGCACTTGGGTCGGTCAAAGGATAAGGGGAACTATTTCCATAAAATATGCACTAACAAAATACAAGCTTGATTTTAAAATTTACTTGACAAAGTTCAAACAGGATATAGGAAATATATTTTAGTTTTTAACACATAACGGTATTAACAAATATGTAATATAAAATGAATTATTCTTCCGGCAGATAGACCGGTTAGGGATGCCAATCCCGAATATTATTAACCAGTACAAGATAAATGTAGATGAATAATGTACGTTTCCCAAAAGAAGTGAATACATAAGCGTAGAAAGACCTCTGGGGGAGAGCTTAGCCCCCTCCAGAAAAATATTAGCCCAGAATTTGAAAACCTTTTTGCGATTAAGATTCATTGTATATTATTACTGTTTTATTGAAAGAGGGGCTAAGAATGGTCTAGATACGCTAATGAATGGATACTAAATTTGACTAGCAAAATTTTCGATTACATTTCTCTCCCATTGAGCTGGTACTAAGTTTAAGGCCTGCATTAAGTTTGCATTATCGCGCTAAAATAACCATTTTTTCATCGTTGCTTTTATTTCATAATTTATTTTAAAGAAAATAAACCTTTTCTATTGTTGCTTTGGATCATTCCCTACCAAGTTGTAACTCGAACTTAATGCCCATGGTTGCGCAAATCCAAAAATAAAATTGCAAAAGAAGAATAAAATTACAACTCTTTCTAATTATACAATGTTTTCTCCATAAGGAGTTAGCATAAAGGGCCCACAATTGAGTTATCTCTCCCAGCCAGATCTATACTAAAGGCTGTGGAAAGGTTCATTCGCCCGAACCGAAACATGTACAGTCCAGGCGTGTATAGATTTGTATCTGGCGTTTTCTCTTCAATGGCTCTATTAACCAAGTTCCTTAATCTATATCTGTCCATAAAGCTCGAAAAATAATTGTAAAATTAGATATAATGTATTTGGACGTCAATTGCCTGTTTCGGTATCAGGCTAACATGAAATATAATATTACAACTCTTTCGGTAAATTTTATTATAACTTGAAAGAAAGGAAATGCTCTAATGCAATTATGAAAAAACATTAATTGTGAAAAACTTACTGTTTTGCGCGATAATGCGAACATAATGCAGGACTTTAAGAAACACAAGGCAAAAATGTCTTATTGGCAAGCAACAGACATTTTCGCAAGGGCTGCATACCGGAATAGCTGAAGTAGAACTCTACTGTTTATTTTGTTATTTTAAAATTATTCTATGAATATTTAAATTGAAGGGGGCCATGTTAACCACGGTGACTGACAAATATTGTACCGGGTGCAACTTCATAAAATTAGAAACATATGTGCAAGGAAGCATATACGGCCGAAAGTATGTTAGGTTAGGTATAGTGGCAGCCCGATATTTCAGGCTCACTTAGACTATTCAGTCCATTGTGATACCACAGTGGCGAACTTCAAACTTCAACCTGTTCATATGAAATTTGTTCCTCCGCGAGGCTCCGAAGTCAAACTTGGGGTCGTTTATATGTGGCCTGTATAATTATGAACCGGTGTGGGCCATTTTTTGCATGATTAGTAGAAAGCATGTACAAAAATCACAATTTTTGAATGGCCATAACTTGACATCACGTACCAAATTTCAACCGGATCGGATGAAATTTGCTCTTCTTCAATTTGGAAATTGGTTTTTTGTATGGTTTTTAGAAAGTACACACTGGCATCCGTTTATGGGGGCTATACCTAAAAGTGACACCATCCTTTTTTAAGGATTCAAGCCGATAGCTATTATCGTTCGTATATTAGTGTGACTTTAGCAGATCGACATACATTGCTAGATCGATTCAGAATTTCACCACGAACCTTATGGGGTCTGGGATCAATATATCGATGTGTTACAAACGGAATGACCTGTATGAAAATGTATAAATTTGCAAATTTCTTTATACTATTAGAGTATAACCCGAAGCATCAACTAAACAATTTTTTTTACCGTGAATTATTAAAATAAAAAAACAACGTGGTTTCTTTTCTTAATCCAATGTTTGACTTCGTTTTGTCATGCTTCCACCAACCGGAAAAAGTATTATCTGTTTAAGGGCAGAATAGAAATCAAAGGTTCAGAGTAGGAAATAGCTTCATCAAAATTTGTGGCAAGTGACTTTTGGACTTTGTACCTATCTCGGAGCTTCTAACTTATATCAGTGGCGTGACCGATGACTTGAAAAGCCTACAGAATGTGACCCTGTGTTAGAAATGTTATGCCATCGTCTAACAAGACTTCGAGTATATTATAGTTTAATAATTTGTTATAAGTTTAACATAAAATTAATTCTTGAGTTTTTCGTTTCTTTCTACTTAATGCTTAAAGGTGGGTACCATGTTCGGTTTTCGTTGAAAATCACTTTATTTTCGCGATTACTTTTCCTGAAATAATCTAAATTATAAATTAAAATAGGCATATTCCTGTAAAGTCTTGCCGGAATCTGGAGGAACATGAAACTGCACATCAATTGAGTTAATCTATCTGTTTTATATTGAACTGTTTTAATGAAGTAACCACGAAAATTTCAATGCGAAAAGCGAACATAGTACTTACCTTCATACCAAGTTCGTTTCTGCGAAAACCGAATATCTTCATCTAATTAATCACAATGGACTGAATAGTCTAAGTGAGCCTGAATCTTAATCGGGCTGCCACTTTAACCTTTAACCTAACTTTAACCTTCATCTAATTCCGTAAATAGGGTCTCAAATCCAGAGATGTTAACTTATTTATGCGAAATAATATGCCTTCCTATTTTTTCGTGCGAAAAATCCAGGGTTGTATTAATATATGTTGAAAAATGCACAAAACAAAGATTTCGCATTTATTCCGCGCTAACGTTTTTTATATGGAGTATAATAGTTTTTCGCGCGAAAATGTGATCTTAGTACTAGGCTTAAGTTAAGATCGAAGTCAACAATTAATTCCATTAGTTTTGGGCGAACATAATCAAATATGTGAAACAAAAACAAAACAATATAGTGGATTTTGTTTAAAATCACTACGAGGCGCCTGATATTTCATCATAGCAAATCATCTGAAAGCAAATTCTATTTTGAGGAGATTTTGGCCGCATTACTATTTTTGCTAGAAGTGCAAGCCTGTAAATGCAACTGTTGTAAAAATTTCAAATTCAGAAAATATTATGCCCAAAATGTTTATTTCGTCTGAACGACCTAATAGCCGGTTAATTTGTGGACGACTACGTTGGCAACTACATCCGGCAACGCCAATTTTTATGACATGCGCATTCATCAAAAATACCCTGCATTACCGACGATTGTATTTCATATTGACATTTGTAATTTGACATATGGTCAGCATTGAAAATAATAGTACGAGGACGGATTTCCACTGGTTAGAAATTTCACAAAAATGGGTGATATGTCAAAAGCTGAAAAGGAATTCTTGCTCCGCAAACATGAGCAAACGATGAAATTGCGTGCTGAATTTATCAAAAATTCAACAAATCCTTTCCGTCATGCCACAGGTGAAGGCGGCACCATGGTAAGATCACACATTGTTATGTCATATGTTTATTAATGCCTATATGGTAAAGAAGTTTGCAAAATTTGTTATTGTTTAACCCTTCGCTTTGCAGTTCGATGCTGGTTTGGCCCGGTATCAATCCATGAGAGTGAACTACTTCGAACACTTCAAACCTACTGGACATGCATTCCGTCTTGGTATGGCTGTAGTAGTTTTACCCATTGCTCTCTATGCTTGGGCCATGAAAGCTGAACGTGATGGACGGGAACAGCAATACCGTAATGGAGAAGTTGCCTACAAAGATCGCCTATTCAAATTCATTTAAAGCGTTTCTTTATTGTTTCAAGCCATTTGTGGAATCGAAGTGTACGTTACCATATGGGAAATGTTAAATAAAATAAGTGCATTGGATAGACTAATTGTATATTTCTAACGAAAATCGGAATTGTTTTCATTTTCTTAAGTTCATTTTTCTTCCAGCTGTTTATCACGGGCAATAACAAAGTCTTCGAATTTAATCATGTATGTTGTCCCCTTATGCCAATGGGCAGTTACCTTACAGGGCTAATAAAAAGAAAATATAACAATGAAACCTATTTAGTGGGTGTATACTTAGAAAGTTGTGACTACTTACAAAGCCACAATGTGTTAAAACGGCCTCCACAATACCAGCGGTAAAATTTGCACAATTCAACGTTCCTTTATCCTTGGGCACACTAATATAGGTATTGACCAAAGGCTGTTTCTCAATAATATAGTAGGTACGTTCATCATCATTGGCATGCTCAAGTTTTTCGGCTTCCTTGCCAAAGAGGTTCTTCCACACAGTGGTTTTTACAAAAAGCAACATTTGTGTCAGTTTTGTTTCCCTCTTGGAACTACGTTCTCTCATAAAATACAAGTCGATGACTCGAGTACCAACATCTTGACCCAATTCATGTAAACTATAAGTACAAATAAACGTTCCATTTAATGGGGGGAATTTTTGTTTATTAGCTTTAATGGAATCTTACCGATTTTGTAGTTCCGGAACGGTGTAAACTTTGCTTTGACAGTATTGAACAATCTCGCTAAAGAGCAGGGCCACTATACTTTGGGATACATCTGTTTTCCCCTTCGACAATGGCCTATCGAGAATATTTGTTCTCGGTCTCATTGTTGATATTTTAAGGGCTTCTAATTTCTCCATTGTATCTAATCAGGATTTGGTGATGAAGAAACAATCTGCGTCTTTTTCTGATATCAATAATAACTAAAAAGCGGAACAGCTGTTCTTTTTTCCCCTAGCATGTTTTTTAGTGTTGCCATATTTATGAGTCAGGGTTTGTAAAACTTCTTGTATTTATATCATATCGGCATTGCGCCATACGATTCACAGTGGCCTTTCAATAATTGTGAAAGGGTAACTGGGGAAACCCCGTTAGCTCTACGTTATGGCGACATGGTCACGATTGCCATAGTTGGTAGAATACTACCAAATTTGGTAGATTATTCAATGGTTGGTAGATTGGTAGAATTCTTGAAGTTTTGGTAAATTTTGCAAAATATTCCTCTTCGACTACGAGATACTTCACAAATTTTCTATAGAAATAGAAGCAGTTCTTCGCTTTGAGACATCTTCATTGGAACAGTGATTTTGTTCTTCCTTCATACACTTCTAGATTGAGGCTGATTAAATTGCCTACTCTTAGGAGCCGACGGACGATGTTGAGCTCCATGATGATGTATAGGTTCGGTAGTGGGGATATTCCATGCTCGGAATTGATATCTAGGATTAGGATAAATGTTCCTTTTAGGGCATCTAGGAATTACCAGTTTCTTTACATTGATTTTCAACGTTCGAATTATGCTTCTGTGGAGCCTATTCGTAGGATGTGCATTATTTTTAATTCAATCTATCATCTAGTTGACACTAACCTTAGTATTGATATGATGAAGTCTAGAATTTTAGCATATTTGGATAACTAATACATTAGTTTTATTGAATAACCTAATATTTGATCTTGTGTTTTAATATATCCGGCTGATGAGTCTTTCTCTGTAGCTGGTCAAATCCCTCTGCCTCCACCCCGCCATGGTCCGGATCATGGTGTGTGCGCTGTCCCTACGTCATGGGGACGAGACCCTCACGGTCGGAAGGGACGGTAAAGTGGGCGATGGGACCGATCGTTCGAAAAAAAAATACAATTTTGACAAAATTTCCTATAGCATAGAAATCTGGAGAAAATTTCATACAGCAAAGAAATTTTGACAAAATTTCCTATAGCAAATTGTCTATAGGAATAAAATGTTGAC
This sequence comes from Haematobia irritans, assembly GCF_050003625.1. NCBI lineage: Eukaryota > Metazoa > Arthropoda > Insecta > Diptera > Muscidae > Haematobia > Haematobia irritans. The sequence continues at coordinate 46,038,969 of NC_134401.1, read as the reverse complement.
AAAATTGTTTATATTGACATTTTTATTTATCTTTAAGAATTATTTTTAATAGTTTCGGCTATAGGTCGATTAAAAAATATAGAAATGATGTTACACTGTGTAAAACAGAGTGTGAAGCTGTGTACACCAGAACAAATCCTTGAAAACGGTTTTGACGAAGTCAACCGAAATATTGGAAATAAAAATAAAAGAAAAACATCATATCTATGTTTCTTAATCGACCTATAGCCGACCTATAGCCGAAACTATTAAAAATAATTCTTAAAAATAAAATTTTGACTAACTTTTGTATAGAAATAAACTATTAAAAAATTTTCTACAAAAAAAAAATTTTTTTTGATAAAATTTTCTAAGGGAATAAAATTTTGACAAAATTTTTCATAGATATACAATTTTGACAGAATAGAAATAAAGTTTTGACAAAATTTTCTATAGCAATAAAATTTTGACAAATTTTTCTATAGCAGTAAAATTTTGACAAAATTTTCTATAGAAATAAAATTTTCAGAAAATTAAATTTTTACAAAATTTTTTATGGAAATAAAATTTTGACAAAATTTTTCAAAGAAACTAAATTTTGACAAAATTTTTGATAAAAATAAAATTTTGACAAAATTTTCTATAGAAATAAAATTTTGACAAAATTTTCTATAGAAATAAAATTTTGACAAAATTTTCTTTAGAAATAAAATTTTGACAAAATTTTTTACAGAATTAAAATTTTGAGAAAAATTTTCTATAGAAATAAAATTTTGACAAAATTTTCTATAGAAATAAATTTTGGCAAAATTTTTCAAATTTATTTTGGCAAAAAAAAATTTTACAAACATTCTTTTCCTCTGTTGGTTAAGCTACACTTGTATTTTTCTATAGCAGTAAAATTTTGACAAAATTTTCTATAGAAATAAAATTTTCAGAAAATTAAATTTTTACAAAATTTTTTATGGAAATAAAATTTTGACAAAATTTTTCAAAGAAACTAAATTTTGACAAAATTTTTGATAAAAATAAAATTTTGACAAAATTTTCTATAGAAATAAAATTTTGACAAAATTTTCTATAGAAATAAAATTTTGACAAAATTTTCTTTAGAAATAAAATTTTGACAAAATTTTTTACAGAATTAAAATTTTGAGAAAAATTTTCTATAGAAATAAAATTTTGACAAAATTTTCTATAGAAATAAATTTTGGCAAAATTTTTCAAATTTATTTTGGCAAAAAAAAATTTTACAAACATTCTTTTCCTCTGTTGGTTAAGCTACACTTGTATTTTAGTCAATGCATGGTATGGAGCTGAAATCAAAAACAACAATAATGATTGAAGAATAAACAAACAATAACAAAACAAAACGAAATAAAATTTTGACAAATTTTTCTATAGCAATAAAATTTTGACAAAATTTTCTATAGAAATTTTCAGAAAATTAAATTTTTACAAAATTTTTTATGGAAATAAAATTTTGACAAAATTTTTCAAAGAAATTAAATTTTGACAAAATTTTTGATAGAAATAAAATTTTGACAAAATTTTCTATAGAAATAAAATTTTAACAAAATTTGCTATAGAAATAAAATTTTCACAAAATTTTCTACAGAATTAAAATTTTGACAAAATGTTTAATAGAAATACAATTTTGACAGAATAGAAATAAAATTTTGACAAAATTTTCTTTAGAAATAAAATTTTGACAAAATTTTCTACAGAATTAAAATTTTGAGAAAAATTTTCTATAGCAATAAAATTTTGACAAAATTTTCTATAGAAATAAAATTTTGGCAAAATTTTTCAAATTTATTTGGGCAAAAAAAAAAATTACAAACATTCTTTTCCTCTGTTGGTTAAGCTACACCTGTATTTTAGTCAATGCATGGTATGGAGCTGAAATCAAAAACAACAATAATGATTGAAGAATAAACAAACAATAACAAAACAAAACGAAATAACATTTTGACAAAATTTTCTTTAGAAATAAAATTTTAATAAAATTTTCTTTAGAAATAAAATTTTAATAAAATTTTCTTTAGAAATAAAATTTTGACAAAATATTTCATTGAAACTTAATTTTGACAAAATTTTTCATAAGAATAAAATTTTGACAAAATTTTTAATATAAATAAAATTTTGATAAAATTTTTCATAGAAATAAAATTTTGACAAAATTTTCTTTAGAAATAAAATTTTGATAAAATTTTCTTTAGAAATAAAATTTTGATAAAATTTTCTTTAGAAATAAAATTTTGAGAACATTTTGAGAAAATTTTCTATAAAAATAAAATGTTGACAAAGTTATCTATAGAAATAAAATTTTAAAATTTATTTTCTATAGAAATAACATTTTGACAAAATTTTCTATAAAAATAAAATGTTGACAAAATTATCTATAGAAATAAAATGTTAAAATTTAATTTTTTTTTTCAAAATTTTTTGGGTCCATTTTCCATCACAAAAAAGGCACCGTGCCACAGTTGCCAAACGTTGTTGATTATTCCCTGGCGAAACCACTTTTCGACAAAAAGTTTGAAACTCTAATTCCCTACAGTGAGGCTTGGTGCACACAGACCCCGGGGAATAAACTTTATACAGATTTCTACACTGATGACTCCAAATTGGATGGACATGTGAGTTTCGGAGCATATTCGAAATACTCAGACAGTCAATCAGCAATAAAATCCTTGGACTCAGGGTTCCTTAACTCAAAAACGGCCATCGAATGCCGCAAATCTCTCAATGAGATGGCTGAACAATACAATATTCACCTAATATGGGTGCCTGACAACATGAAAATACAGGGGAACTGCGAAGCGGATGAGTTAGTAAGGCTAGGAACTACCTTACATATTCCAGGGGAACTAGAATCTGTTGGTACATAAGCCTCTGAGAAGGCTTTTATGATGCCAAATGTCCGAATATGACCCAATCTAAACTTAAACCACACACTAGATATGCTGGTGTTCTCAAGACGTCAGATATCACTCCTGATATTTGCCATGATGCGGAAGTAACTCACACCTCTTGTGTGAGTGTCCTGCATTTTGTGTAAGGCGTAAGCGAATTTTAGGGGCATATAGCTTTAGATTACTGTCGGAAAACGTTAACTTAAACAGTCTGCTAATGTTTTTGGAACAATCTGATTGGTTCAACAGAAGAAAATAATAGGGTGGTTCCAACGGAAAAAACTAGAAGTGCCTTTTTGTAATAGGTACTTTTAGTTAATATGGTACCACAATGGAGTGAATAGTCAAATCGTGCTGCCACTTTTACCCAACCTAAACTTACCTTCCATCACGATTTTGGCGATTATTAAAGTGTCATATAAGAGTCTAAGGTAGCGATAGATAAAATAAAACTTTGAAATGCTGCCAAGGTGGGACTCTATTCACGGTAAAAACTTCCGACACTCTGATATATACTTCCATTTTATATCCAAGCCAAATCGTGCTGCCACTTTTACCCAACCTAAACTGACCTTCCATCACGGTTTTGGCGATTATTAAAGTGTCATATAAGAGTCTATGGTAGCGATAGATAAAATCAAACTTTGAAATGCTGCCAAGGTCCCACTATTCACGGTAAAAACTTCCGACACTCGTTTTTCGCAGAAACGAACTTAGTACTAACCATAAGTTTGAATGGATTACCCAAGAGGTTCTTATATGTTTTGGTTATTTTTGCAATGACTATGGATATTTCCATTTTATAGGCTATACACATTATGCTCGAAATCTACATTTTCGAGATTTGAAATCTACTTTTTATAAGGCAAATGACAGTTAAAATCTAGTAAAAGTGGATTTTGGAAGTGTAATGTGAATGAGGTATTATATCCAAGTCACTACTGGTTGCAATGTACAACATCCCTGTTTTAATTCAAAATATGAAATCTATTTATTGTCTTTTTGTTTGATTACTTATACTAAAGGTAGAGAATACATATACATTTTTCTATAAAAACGGGAAATTATTACATTTATGGCATGACATATAATTCTTATGATTGTTTTTCTTCTTCTCAACGATCTATACAATTTATTATAAACAAATTTCGTTTTTTTTCTGAAAGATTTATGGCAAACTAGAATAATGTACAAGAGTATAAAACGGCAGGAGACTCGAGATTCTCAAAGACCTGCCGTACCATTTTGTAAAGCTTCGAATTGTTCCGAGGTCAAGGGGCGATAAATTCCATCGTTATTGAGGTAGTATAGAGGATCAGTTATTTTATTGATATCGAATCCATCTAGCATAAGTTCTCGTTTCTTCATTTTAAAGGTTGTGGTACGGGGTATCTCCTTCATGACTCGAACAAATAAGGGACGAGCATATGGAGGTAGACTGGCACGTATGCCAACCGATAAATGCTGGAAATCAGTCTTACGTTCGGGATCTTCAATGGCAGCCATACCAGCTTTTCCCTCAATATGAGGAATCTGTAAGAAGATGAATTAGAACTTTCTAGGCGTGCTGGAACTTTTCCAACTTACCTCCACACCATAAACCACACAATCTTGAAGACCTATCACATTTGTAATTATACCTTCTACTTCCTGAGTAGATACATTTTCACCGCGCCAACGGAATGTATCTCCTGTCCTATCTCTGAAATAGTAATAGTTCAGAAGATCTCCCACCATCATATCTCCTGAATTGAAGAAGACATCTCCTTTATTAAAGACATTACGCAAAAGTTTCTTCTCGGAGGCTCCTTTGTCTGCATAGCCACTGAAATTGGTAATGGCTTTGCTGGGATCTACTCTGCCGATTAGTAGACCCGTATCACCGGGATTACATCGTATACAAAAGCCCTTGGCATTGCGCAAAGGTTCACCAGTTTCTTCGTCGACACGTACGACTTGCAGATGAATTATGTTACGCAGGAGTATGGGAATAAAACCCACGGCTCCAACTTGATTGTTCACATTTGCTGTAATGAAAAGGAATCATAGGCAATCAATGTGTCGAGGAGATAAGGATTTTTCTTGATTTGTTTACCCAAATTTGCATTGCCCTCTGTGGAACCATACAATTCAGCGATATAAGAAATATTAAAACGTGTAGCAAATTGTGACCATATCTGGGCCCTCAAACCATTGCCATACATTACACGCAATTTGTGTTGCGTGTCTTCTGGTTTTGCCGGAGCACTTAGTAAATATCTACATAGTTCGCCAATATATTGAGCAGCTGTAGCATTGAATTTAATGCAATCTTTCCAGAAGTTCGAAACCGAGAATTTTCTACGCAAAGCCACTGTACATCCATGGACTAATGCTATGCCCACAGCTACTATACCTCCAGCTGTATGATATAAGGGCAATGGATTGTAGATCACATCATCTTCATGAATATCCACTACATGTTTTGGAGCTGTGGCCATGAAAAGATACCTGGGTGGATAAACAAATGGAACATGTTCTCAAGCTGTTATTAATATTTATTGTTACCTCTGGTTTGTTATAACTGCTGCCTTGGGTAATCCTGTGGTTCCAGAGGTATAGATGTACATTAGTTTATCCCGGTTTTCACATTGGTTGATGTATGCGGCAAGATTTTCAGACTTATGGTTTTTTAAATCTTCTGTTAAATCAATGGCACCTGGAAATGGACGGGGGATTTTTTTTAAATAGAACGATTCAAATTTAATTTCATTAATCCTTATGCCAAACACACCTCAATTTCATATTTCATGAAGTAGGTATAATAATTGCTGTCTCTTTTGTGGTAACAACAAAGAGGCGGACGGGCTGATCGCCATCGATAGACCAACTTTGGTCCAGTGTTACAAGTCGCCTAAGACCGAAGGATTGAATTTGCTCCTAACAGGATTTTAATTTAGCTTGATATGGCTACATGATTGCTGTAACCAGCACTACACAGTCCCGGTAACAACAACTTCACGACTTCCGAAAAGTTCTTTTTTGTTGTTCGATTGAATGATTCAAATGAATCTAATTCACGGAAGAAATTTTTATACCCTCCACCATAGTATATTAACTTTGTCATTCCGTTTGTAACACATCGAAATATTGCTCTAAGACCCCACAAAGTATATATATTCTGGGTCTCGGTGAAATTCTGAGTCGATCTGAGCATGTCCGTCCGTCCGTCTGTTGAAATCACGCACAAATAGTTGTTATTGATGTAGGTTGGATGGTATTGCAACTTGGCCATATCGGTCCACTTTTACGGATATAAACCCCCATATAAACGGACCCCCAAATTTGGCTTTCGAGGCCTCTAAGAGAAGCAAATTTCATCCGATCCGGCTGAAATTTGGTACATGGTGTTAGTATATGGTCTCTAGTAACCATGCAACAATTGGTCCACATCGGTCCATAATTATATATAGCCCCCATATAAACCGATCCCCCGATTTGGTTTGCGGAGCTTCTAAGAGAAGCAAATTTCATCCGATCCGGCTGAAATTTGGTACATGGTATAAGTATATGGTCTCTAACAACCACGCAGAAATTGGTCTACATCGGTCCATAATTATATATAGCCCCCATATAAACCGATCCCCCGATTTGGCTTGCGGAGCCTCTTGGAAGACCAAAATTCATCTGATTCAGTTGAAATTTTGTAAGTGGTGTTAATATATGATCTCAAACACCCATGCAAAAATTGGTCGATATCGGTTGGTGCGTGATGTTAGTATATGGTATCCAACAACCATGCAGGAATTGGTCCATATCAGTCCATAATAATATATAGCCCCTATATTAGCCGATCCCCAGATTTGACCTCCGGTGCCTTTTGGAGAAGCAAAATTCATCCGATCTGGTTGAAATTTGGTACGTGGTGGTAGTATATGATATTTAACAACCATGCCAAAAGTGGTCCATATCAGTCCATAATCATATATAGCCCCCATATAAACCGATCCCGAGATTTGGTTTTGGAGCCTCTTGGAGGAGCAAATTTCATCCGAGTCAGTTGAAATTTGGTACATTGTGCTAGTATGTGGCCGTTATCAACCATGCCTAACTAGATCCATATCGGTCTATAGTTATATATAGCCGTCAGATAAATCGGTCCCCAATCACACAAAAATTGGTCCATATCAAGTTCATAATTGTATATAGCCCCCATATAAGCGACCCCCATATTTCAATTCTGGCTCTCTACGTACCGTGCAAAAAGTCCATATCGATTCTTAGTTATTTGTAGTCTTACCAATACATAAATTTTTTGTCTGATATATACGACGTAACAGGTTGGCTGATAAATCCCCGGTCTGACACATAGATAGCGTCGCTAGTATTAAATGCATATTATTTTTATATAGTACCAACCTTCAAATGATTCGTGTCAAAATTTGACGTCTGTAAGTCAATTAGTTTGTGAGATAGAGCGTCTTTTGTGAAGCAACTTTTGTTATTGTGAAAAAATGGAAAAAAAGGAATTTCGTGTTTTGATAAAATACTGTTTTCTGAAGGGAAAAAATACGTTGGAAGCAAAAACTTGGCTTGATAATGAGTTTCCAGACCCAGAGAAATCAGCAATAATTGATTGGTATGCAAAATTCAAGCGTGGTGAAATGAGCACGGAGGACGGTGAACGTAGTGGACGCCCGAAAGAGGTGGTTACCGACGAAAACATAAAAAAAATACAAAAAATGATTTTGAATGACCGTAAAATGAAGTTGATCGAGATAGCAGAGGCCTTAAAGATATCAAAGGAACGTGTTGGTCATATCATTCATCAATATTTGGATATGTGGAAGCTCTGTGCAAAATGGGTGCCGCGCGAGCTCAGTTTGGCCAAAAACAAAAACGTGTTGATGATTCTGAGCGGTGTTTGCAGCTGTTAACTCATAATACACCCGAGTTTTTCCGTCGATATGTGACAATGGATGAAACATGGCTCCATCACTACACTCCTGAGTCCAATCGACAGTCGGCTGAGTGGACAGCGACCGGTGAACCGTCTCCGAAGCGTGGAAGGACTCAAAAGTCCGCTGGCAAAGTAATGGCCTCTGTTTTTTGGGATGCGCATGGAATAATTTTTATCGTTTTTCTTGAGAAGGGAAAAACCATCAACAGTGACTATTAAATGGCGTTATTGGAGCGTTTGAAGGTCGAAATCGCGGCAAACCGGCCCCATATGAAGAAGAAAAAAGTGTTGTCCCACCAAGACAACGCACCGTGCCACAAGTCATTGAGAACGATGGCAAAAATCATGAATTGGGCTTCGAATTGCTTCTCCACCCACCGTATTCTCCAGATCTGGCCCCCAGCGACTTTTTCTTGTTCTCAGACCTCAAAAGGATGCTCGCAGGGAAAAAATTTGGCTGCAATGAAGAGGTGATTGCCGAAACTGAGGCCTATTTTGAGGCAAAACCGAAGGAGTACTACCAGAATGGTATCAAAAAATTGTAAGGTCGTTATAATCGTTGTATCGCTCTAGAAGGGAACTATGTTGAATAATAAAAACGAATTTTGACAAAAAAATGTGTTTTTCTTTGTTAGACCAGGAACTTATAACAATTTAGAAAACGATGTTAAGAAGTTTTAAGATACCACAACCCAAGTAATTCGATTGTGGATGACAGTCTTTCGTAGAAGTTTCTACGCAATCTATGGTGGAGGCTACATAAGATTCGGCCTCGCCGAACTTACGGCCGTATATACTTGTTGTAACTGATACTTGGTTCATTAAAGACGAAATATCCGCTGATAAGAGATTATTATCTATTATATCGTTTTCTATTTTTGTTATTTCAAATACACTATCGCAAGCTATTTTATTTTTCCAACTTGAAAATCTGCTCTTTCGACCCCCTGAAAAACCTGCAGGTGCTAAACTTTCGTCCTGCGACCTTTTTGTAGCGATGAATGGACACTCAAAAACATTCTAGTTGTAAAAGTGTGTTCTGTTTTCGTCCATGCTTGTCTTGCTCTTTTGGTGCATCAGCTTATGTTCAGTTCGAGGAACTATGTGACTAAGGTGGCATGGGCCCGATTGATGAGTCTGCTACGTTTAGATGGGCAAGCAAACAGATGACACATCTCATGTGGCCCTTGACTACCGATGGAACACATCCCAGCAGAAAAATTTTGAAGTACTTCTAAAGGCAAAACTTTAAAAGCACTTCCAAAAATGTCCTCCCAAAGATGATCTTTATTTTAAGTACTCAGGAAGTTCTTTTGATTCAAATTTTTATAACTCGCTTTTTTCATATTTTTATTGGGAAATTTAATTTTTTTTTATTTCAAATAGGTTATAAAACAGATTAAGAATTAATAAAACGGTTTTATTATTTAAAATTTTCCGAAAAAAATGCTAAATCCATTCTAGAAAAATTGAAAATTTTTATTTGTTGCCAAAAGTTCCAGACAAGTGTTAGAATGCATTAGGCTAGGCTAGGTTAGGTGGCAGCCCGATGTATCAGGCTCACTTAGACTATTCAGTCCATTGTGATACCACATTGGTGAACTTCTCTCTTATCACTGAGTGCTGCCCGATTCCATGTTAAGCTCAATGACAAGGGACCTCCTTTTTATAGCCGAGTCCGAACGGCGTTCCACATTGCAGTGAAACCATTTAGAGAAGATTTGAAACCCTCAGAAATGTCACCAGCATTACTGAGGTGGGATAATCCACCTCTGAAAAACTCTTTGGTGTTCGGTCGAAGCAGGAATCGAACCCACGACCTTGTGTATGCAAGGCGGGCATGCTAACCATTGCACCACGGTGCATTAAAAATCGCCAAAAACAAATTTTAAATTATTTTTTTCGAAATATCGCAAAATTCCTAATACAAATCCAAAACACTGAATTCGCATTACAGCAGTGCAACGTCTGTTGAAATGGTGGACATCCGTCCTATGACAAGCCCATGTTAAATTCATAGCTTCTGCGGCAATTTTGCACCACTTCTGGATCCAAAAAGAACATTTTCACTACTTTTTTGGCTACGCTTTTTTTGCTGGGACGTTAGTCATGCTGTCATTCACGGAAAAATCAATAAAATGATTTTCCTGCTTTTACGACTAACGATCCAAATACTTACCCTTCATTAAAACTAAATTTCCATTGGTTCTTTGCTCCTCATCACTGAATTGATAAATTGGCAGTGCTTTGATCTCCTCTTCATCACGAATTTCACTTAAAGCCTGTGTGAGTTCGGTCCCCACAATTATGGCCTTTGAACTGGCTACTTTCAGGGAATGTATTAAGGGAGCACTCTTTTGGTTGGTATTGATTAAAGCGCTAATAACACCAATTTTTGATAGACCCAACCACATGCAAACGTATTCGGGTCGATTCTCCATTAGGATGGCAACACAATCGCCTTTTTGCAGACCTTTACTCTTGAAATAGGAACCCACTTTATTGCTGTAGTCATCAATATCCTGGAAAGTCATTTGACGATTGTCTACTAGGAAACAAGGCTTCTGTGGATGTTTTCTACAGTTTTCCTGGAAAATGCGTGCAATCGACCATTTTTTCCGATCCAATAGAAACAGGAAAATATTCATTTTAGCATAGCGATAGCCAGCCCTGTAGGGGGATAACAAATCAATTGATCACCATTAGATATGTAATATGTACGTAAGTATGTATGTTGTCTACTTACACTGAATCTCTACCAATTGTATTGTAAAAGGCATACACCAATGTGGGATTCTTTAGCATAAGGGCCAAAACGGCACCCAATAATAGGCTAAGCTTTGCATTGTCTTTTATTAACAGAAATGTTAGAAAGCCTCCAAGTACGGTGAAAAATCGAGTTGCATTCTTCTGCTTGAAGTTCAATTCCAGGAGTAAATTCATGATGTCATGAGTGAATCGATATGCTGGAATGGAAAGAAAGAAAGAAATTTAGGTTAATTTTGTTTCTAAAAAGAGAAAATAAATATTCAAACGAAAAATAAACAAGTATATACGGCCGTAAGTTCGGCCAAGCCGAAGTTTATGTACTCTCCACCATGGATTGCGTAGAAACTTCTACTGAAGACTGTCATCCACAATCGAATTACTTGGGTTGCGGTAACCCTTGCCGAAGGCAAGGTATCTTAAAACTTCCTAACACCGTAATATATACCACATAGTCCATACGTGGTATATATTAAACTAAAAAAGGCCGATTAAATACGTATATAATTAAGTTTAAAGTTTCTATAGAAATAAAATTTTGAGAAAATCAAATTTTGACAACATTATCTATAGAAGTAAAATTTTGGAAAAAATTTCTATAGAAATAAAATTTTGGAAAAATTTTCTATATAAATAAAATTTTGACAAAATTTTCTATATAAATAAAATTTTGACAAAATTTTCTATAGAAATAAAATTTTGACAAAATTTTCTATAGAAATAAAATTTTGACAAAATTGTCTATAGAAATAAAATTTTGACAAAATTTTCTATAGAAATAACATTTTGACAATGTTTTCTATAGAAATAACATTTTGACAATGTTTTCCATAAAAATAAAATTTTGGTAGATTATTTTTGGCTTGAGTGGCAACCATGAATATGAACCGATATGGACCAATTTTTGTGTGATTGGGGATCGGCTATATATAACTATAGACCGATATGGACCAATTTTGGCATGGATATTAGCGGCCTTATACTAACACCACGTTGCAAATTTCAACCGGATCCGATGAATTTTGCTCCTCCAAGAGGCTCCGGAGATCAAATCTGGGGAACGGTTTATATGGGGGCTATATATTATTATGGACCGATATGGACCAATTCTTGCGTGTTTGTTAGAGACCACATTCTAACACCATGTTCCAAATTTCAACCGGATCCGATGAATTTTGCTCCTCCAAGAGGCTCCGGAGATCAAATCTGGGGACGGTTTATATGGGCGCTATATATAATTATGAACCGATGTGGACCAATTTTTGCATGGTTGTTAGAGGTCACATTCTAACACCATGTTCCAAATTTCAACCGGATCAGATGTAACTTTCGTTTCTTAGAGGCTCCGCAAGCCAAATTTGGGGGTCCGTTTATATGGGGGCTATACGTAAAAGTGGACCGATATGGACCAATTTTTGCATGGTTGTTAGAGACCATATACTAACAACATGTACCAAATTTCAGCCTGATCGGATGAAATTTGGTTCTCTTAGAGGCTCCGCAAGCCAAATTTGGGGGTCCGTTTATATGGGGGCTATACGTAAAAGTGGACCGATATGGACCAAATTTTGCATGGTTGTTAGATACCATATACTAACAACATGTACCACATTTCAGCCTGATCGGATGAAATTTTGTTATCTTAGAGGTTCCGCAAGCCAAATCAGGGGATCGGTTTATATGGGGGCTATATATAATTATGGACCGATGTGGACCAATTTTTGAATGGTTGTTAGAGACTATATACTTACAACATGTACCACATTTCAGCCGGATCGGATGAAATTTGGTTATCTTAGAGGCTCCGCAAGCCAAATCAGGGGATCGGTTTATATGGGGGCTATATGTAAATATAGACCGATATGGACCAATTTTTGCATGGTTGTTAGAGACCATATACTAACACCATGTTTCAAATTTCAACCGGATCCGATGAATTTTGCTCCTCCAAGAGGCTCCGGAGATCAAATCTGGGGAACGGTTTATATGGGGGCTATACATTATTATGGACCGATATGGACCAATTCTTGCGTTTTTGTTAGAGACCACATTCTAACACCATGTTCCAAATTTCAACCGGATCCGATGAATTTTGCTCCTCCAAGAGGCTCCGGAGATCAAATCTGGGGAACGGTTTATATGGGCGCTATATATAATTATGTACCGATGTGGACCAATTTTTGCATGGTTGTTAGAGACCACATTCTAACACCATGTTCCAAATTTCAACCGGATCAGATGAAACTTTCGTTTCTTAGAGGCTTCGCAAGCCAAATTTGGGGGTCCGTTTATATGGGGGCTATACGTAAAAGTGGACCGATATGGACCAATTTTTGCATGGTTGTTAGAGACCATATACTAACAACATGTACCACATTTCAGCCTGATCGGATGAAATTTGGTTCTCTTAGAGGCTCCGCAAGCCAAATCAGGGGATCGGTTTATATGGGGGCTATACGTAAAAGTGGACCGATATGGACCAATTTTTGCATGGTTGTTAGATACCATATACTAACAACATGTACCACATTTCAGCCTGATCGGATGAAATTTGGTTATCTTAGAGGCTCCGCAAGCCAAATCAGGGGATCGGTTTATATGGGGGCTATATATAATTATGGACCGATGTGGACCAATTTTTGAATGGTTGTTAGAGACTATATACTTACAACATGTACCACATTTCAGCCGGATCGGATGAAATTTGGTTATCTTAGAGGCTCCGCAAGCCAAATCAGGGGATCGGTTTATATGGGGGTTATATGTAAATATAAACCGATATGGACCAATTTTTGCATGGTTGTTAGAGACCATATACTAACACCATGTTTCAAATTTCAGCCGGATCGGATGAAATTTGCTTCTCTTAGAGCGATCGCAAGCCAAATTTGGGGGCTATACGAAAAAGTGGACCGATATGGACCAATTTTTGTATGATTGTTAGAGACCATATACAAACACCATGTATCAAATTTCAGCCGGATTGGATGAAAATTGCTTCTCTTAGAGCGATCGCAAGCCAAATTTGGGGGTCCGTTTATATGGGGGCTATACGTAAAAGTGGACCGATATGGTCCATTTGCAACACCGTCCGACCTACATCAATAACAACTACTTGTGCCAAGTTTCAAGTCGATAGCTTGTTTCGTGCGGAAGTTAGCGTGATTTCAACAGACGGACGGACGGACGGACTTGCTCAGATCGACTCAGAATTTCACCACGACCCAGAATATATACTTTATGGTGTCTTAGAGCAATATTTCGATGTGTTACAAACCGAATGACAAGGTTAATATACCCCCACCCCATGTTAGAGGGTATAAAAATACAAAGACACTTATTGGTGGTTTAGACAGATTTAGTAAGATTCTCTTTAAATGAAATTATTTTTCGTGCCTCACAAAAATGTTCATGAATTAATTTCACTACTAATGTAAAAGGTACCTATTACGAGATTCTGCTAATAGGTACCAGACAAACGAATACCACGTAAACTTCATAGTCACGTAGACTAGTTTCTCCTGTAACTACTAAATTAGTCAATGACCAGTATGCGTCTCTCAGACGTACATAAGCTGTCTAGGGTTACAGAGGGTCAGGAAAAGTCTGGCAGGGGATGAGGAGGGGATGTTCCCTTTCCAGCAATTTGTTTAAATATGTTCGACCCAGCTCTTTATTTCTTGTGAATTTCAAGCCTGATTTGTCAAGGGGAAGTATCCTTCTCCTCAACATACCTCAACACCCTAACATTTGTTAAAATGTGGGACACGGAGAACATGCCTTTCCCGAACATGTAATGGAAAATTAATCACTCTCTACGTTACCAATTTCATGTAAATCGAAGTTTTTTATTTAAAATATGCTGGCAGAAACCGGTGCAAAAATCATAAAATTATGTACCGAGTTCCCATTTGTGGACAACCCTCTACTTTCAATATTAAAAAAATCTGCTTTCAATATTCAAAAAATCTCCTCTCCTTCGCTCCTCCCCGACCAGATATCGGAAAATCACATTCCCTATATTCATTTCACGAACTACCCAACGGTCCTTATAAAATTCCAATTAAATCGACAAATTTTAGATTTTTCACTATTCCCCAACCAGATATCGAAAAATCATGTAAGTTGTATAATTTAATCGCCCTCTGCCACGTTCTCTGTAAATTTCAAGTAAATCGGAGAACGCTATATTTTGCTCTATTTTTTTAAAAGGGGCGTCACTTTTCCCGATCAAATATCGATAAATACAGAAGAGGACAGCACCCTTAAGCTTCGCTGAAAATTTTAAGAAAATTTGAGAATTTTTCTTCAAGCTTCAAAGGTGGGACAAGGACAAGGTTCCCTCCCTGTCCAAATATCCAAAATGGCCTTTGTGTAAAATTGAAAATTTTATTTTTTCACTTTTGGAGGAGGTCGAAATTCGAAAAATGATGTAGCGTATCTTTGTGTAGACATCACCCTCAACTTTCCCTGAAAATTTCAAGCCAATCAATTTTCAAAAAGCAGGGCCAGACAGGCCCTCTTGCCGACCAAATATCACAAAAATCAGGTACCCCATATTAAATTAATAGCCTCTCCACAAATCCTCTGTAAATTTCAAGTAAATTTGAAAAGTTTTCCTGTGCCATCCTCCGTAAATTTCAAGTAAATTTGAAAAGTTTTCCTGTGCCATCCTCTGTAAATTTCAAGTAAATTGGAAAAGTTTACCTGTCGCCTTTTACTTTTTCCCGACCAAGAATTAAAAAAATCAGTTACATATAAATTTAATAACCTACCCCAGGTTCTCCGTAAATTTCCACTACGTCTGAGAATTTCAGATTTTTACTGTGAAAAGGTCGACCAAAGGGATGACCCCCTCCACGACCAAATATTGAAAAGTGAAGTAACGTATCTTTGTGTAGACGTCACCCTCAAACTTCGCTGAAAATTTCAAGAAATCATAAGCACAATTTTCAAAAAGCTGGCCTAGTGGACGCCCCTATTTCCAACCAAATATCACAAAAATCAGGTACCTCATATTAAATTCATAGCCTCCCCACAAATCCTCTGTATATTTCAAGTAAATTGGAAACGTTTCCCTGTGCCATTTTATTTTTGCCCGACCATATAGCCTCCCCCACATCCTCTGTAAATTTCAAGTAAATTGGAAAAGTTTCCCTGTGGCCTTTTACTGTTTCCCGACCAAATATTAAACAATTAGTTATCACATATAAATTTCATAACCTCCCCAGGTTCTCCGTAAATTTCCACTACGTCTGAGAAAAAGACGGTGAAAAAGTCGAGCAAAAGAGAGGTCCCCTCCACGACCAAATATTGAAAAGTGATGTAGCGGATCTTTGTCTTTCAACCTTCCATGAAAATTTCAACGAAATCGGATAATGTTGGTCCAATTTTCAAAAAGCCGGGCAAGGGCAGGTCCACCCATGCAAATACTAAAAAAATCAAGTACCCCATATTAATTTCATAACCTCACCACATGTTCTCTGTAAATCGCAAGTAAATCAGAAATTTTATTTTTATACCCTCCACCTTAGATGGGGGGTATATTAACTTTGTCATTCCGTTTGTAACATATCAAAATATTGCTCTAAGACCCCCATAAAGTATATATATTCTGGGTCGTGGTGAAATTCTTAGTCGATCTGAGCATGTCCGTCCGTCCGTCCGTCTGTTGAAATCACGCTAACTTTCGAACGAAACAAGCTATCGACTTGAAACTTGGCACAAGTAGTTGTTATTGATGTATGTCGGATGCAAATGGGCCATATCGGTCCACTTTTACGTATAGCCCCCATATAAACAGACCCCCAGATTTGGTTTGCGGAGCCTATAAGAGTAGCAAATTTCATCCGATCTGTCTGAAATTTGGTGCATGGTGTAAGTATATGGTCTCTAACAACCATGCGAAAATTGGTCCATATCGGTCCATAATCATATATAGCCCCCATATAAACCGATCCTCAGATTTGGTTTGCGGATCCTCTAAGAGAGCAAATTTCATCCGATCCGGCTGAAATTTGGTACATTGTATTAATATAATTCCATAATTATATATAGCCCCCATATAAACCGATACCCAGATTTGAACTCCGGAGCCTCTTGGACGAGCAAAATACATCGCCGCTAATAACCATGCCAAAAGTGGTCCATATCGGTCTATAGTTATATATAGCCGATCCCCAATCACACAAAAATTGGTCCATATCGGTTCATAATCATGGTTGCCACTCGAGCCAAAAATAGTCTAGCAAAATTTTATTTCTATAGAAAATTTCGTCAAAATTGTATTTCTATAGAAAATTTTGTCAAAATTTTATTCCAATAGAAAATTTTGTTAAAATTTAATTTATATAGAAAATGTTGTCAAAATTTTAATTCTATAGGGAATGTTGTCAAAATTTGAAATCTTTTGAAAATTTTGTCAAAATTTTATTTTTATAGAAAATTTTGTCAAAATGTTATTTCTATAGAAAATTTTGTTAATATCCCAGATTTGAACTCCGGAGCCTCTTGGACGAGCAAATTTCATCCGATCCGGTTGAAATTTGCAACGTTGGGTTAGTATATCGCCGCTAATAACCATGCCAAAAGTGGTCCATATCGGTCTATAGTTATATATAGCCGATCCCCAATCACACAAAAATTGGTCCATATCGGTTCATAATCATGGTTGCACTCGAGCCAAAAATAGTCTAGCAAAATTTTATTTCTATAGAAAATTTCGTCAAAATTTTATTTCTATAGAAAATTTTATCAAAATTGTATTCCAATAGAAAATTTTGTTAAAATTTTGTTAAAAATTTATATAGAAAATGTTGTCAAAATTTTAGTTCTATAGAGAATGTTGTCAAAATTTTAAATCTTTTGAAAATTTCGTCAAAATTTTATTTTTTTAGAAAATTTTGTCAAAATGTTATTTCTATAGAAAATTTTGTTAACATCTCTATAAAAAATTTTGTCCAAATTTTACTTCTATAGATACTGTCAAAATTTTATTTTGTCAAAATTATATTTCTATAGAAACTTTTGTCAAAATTTTATTTCTATAGAAACTTTTGTCAAAATTTTATAGAATCAATAGAAAATTTTGTCAAACTTAATTATATACGTATTTAATCGACATTTTTATACCCACCACCATAGAATGGTGATGGGGGTATAATAAGTTTGTCATTCCGTTTGTAACACATCGAAATATCGATTTCCGACTATATAAAGTATATATATTCTTGATCAGGGAGAAATTCTAAGACGATATAACGATGTCCGTCTGTCTGTCTGTCTGTTGTAATCACGCTACAGTCTTCAATAATGAAGCAATCGTGCTGAAATTTTGCACAAACTCGTCTGTTGTCAGGCAGGTCAAGTTCGAAGATGGGCTATATCGGTCCAGGTTTTGATATAGTCCCCATATAAACCGACCTCCCGATTTGGGGTCTTGGGCTTATAGAAATCGTAGTTTTTATCCAATTTGCCTGAAATTTGAAATCTAGTGGTATTTTATGACCATAAAGAGGTGTGCCAATAATGGTGAGTATCGGTCCATGTTTTGGTATAGCCCCCATATAGACCGGTCTCCCGATTTTACTTCTTGGGCTTATAGAAACAGTTGTTATTCAATTTACCTGAAATTGGAAATCTAGAGGTATTGTAGGACCACAAATACGTGTGCCAAAAATTGTGAGTATCGGTCCATGTTTTGGTATGGTCCCCATATAAAACGACCTCCCGATTTGGGGTCTTGGGCTTATAGAAACCGTAGTTTTTATCCAATTTGTCTGAAATTGGAAATCTAGAGGTATTTTAGGACCATAAAGAGGTGTGCCGAAAATGGTGAGTATCGGTCCATATTTTGATATAGCCCCCATATAGGCCGATTTCCCGATTTTACTTCTTGGGCTTCTAGAATCCGAAGTTTTTATCCTATTTGCCTGAAATTGGAAATCTAGAGGTAGTTTTTATCCGATTTGCCTGAAATTGTAAATATTCTGGTATTTTAGGCTCACAAAAACCTGTATCGGATTAAGTTTTTATCGGTCCATTTGGTAATGCCTCCATATAGACCGACTTCACTTCTTGAGTGTGTAGAAGGCGCACTGCTCATGAAAATTGCTTGAAACTCAATGTAAAATTTCTAGATTTTACTTCTGCAGATTTAAGATTTCAAATCAAGACGTTATGTTATAATTTTCTTGCAGACTTACAAGAGATGTTAATTATTCCCGTAAAACTCAAACAAAAATGGTTCTTATAAATCCAGAATCTGATATAGTCCTCATAGGTGAAATCTTTAAATTTATCTTCGGGAAGTGTCCTCAAGTCCTCAAGCCCTCCTGAAATTTCAAAGGAAACCCTAATATTTGGTTCATGGTGGTGGGTATTTAAGATTCGGCCCGGCCGAACTTACTGCTGTATATACTTGTTTAGTTTAATATATACCACGTATGGACTACGTGGTATATATTGCGGTATTAGGAAGTTTTAAGATCAGTAGAAGTTTCTACGCAATCCATGGTGGAAGGTACATACGATTCGGCCTGGCCGAACTTACGGCCGTATATACTTGTTTTCACTGTACTTAAAAAAACGTCGTGATCAAGGGAGGTCTGCCTCCTCGACCATATATCGAAAACTAAAGTAGCGGATCATTTTCTAGACATCACCTCTGACCTTCCTTGAAAATTTCACCCAAATCGGAGAATTTGCTCCAATTTTGAAAAAGTAGGGCAACGGGGGAGGTCTCCTCCCCCACCAGATATCAAACAAGAATATACAGTAGTAAGCTCGGCCAGGCCGAATCTTAAATACCCACCACCATGAATCAAATATAATATTTAATTTAATTTAATTTAAATTTTGTCGAAAAAAATGCTAAATCCAGTCTGAAAAAAATTGTGAATTTTTGAAAATATTTGAGGTCAAACGTTTCGGACAAGTGTTAGAATCCATTAAAAATTATAAAAATTATATATTCGACAAAATATCACAGAATTTTTTAATTTACATCCAAAATATTGAATTCGGATCACACCTAAAGAAGTGATGCAAATTCAGTGCAACAGCTGTTGAAATGGAGGACACCCGTCCTATGACAAGCCCATGTTAAATTTATCGCTTCTGCGTCAATTTTGCACCACTTCCGGATCCAAAAAGAACATTCCCATTACTTTTTTGGCGACGCTTTTTTTGCTGGGATATGCAACTTTCTTAAACAACAGAAAAAAAAAATATTATTTTTAGAAAATTTTCTTCAATTTGACAAAAAGTATTAACTTATTTTTAACATGTTGCAATTAAAAATATATTTTAGTCAAATTTTTCTAAACTAAACCTACATTTTATTTCGTGGGAGGTTCACTTTTTTTTGGGTGTATGCTCTTGAACATATTTGGGATGATCATATTCTTTCTCTGTGAATAGTTCCAAGCAAAATATTTTCCAAGAAAAATCCTAAAAATTTCACATAATCTATTGCGTGCTGGTGTCAAAAAAATTTTTCTCGGCTAAGCTTAATTTTCTTGATTAAATTTATCAGAACATTTATTAGTTTGTAGGTGGTGTTGTATTCAAATGAGCATGAACTTGACAGACTGCATTGTAAATTCGTGGCTTTGATGTTTGGCTCGGTTATAAGATACCCATATGCCTATTGGTAGAAATAATAGTTGTGGGCATAAATTAAATATCGCCTTAGCCAAGTTGGCTGACATTAGTGACAATGATCTTTTATTTGTGCATGTAAATTCAAACAATCTATTTACAATTGTTTGTAAACAAAATATGGGATCACAGAAAAAAAAATTTGCCAGAATAAAAAATTATAAAGTAAAGAGAATTTTTCACTGAAACAAAAAACAGTGAAGCCATCAGGTAGAAAAGTTTTGGTTAATTTTAGAAAATTTTAACTAAACAGTATTACAAACGCTGGCATCACGCCGATATCACCAAAAATAAGTAAATATTTTGCGAAAAATTCAAGAAAATTTACTAGACATAATTAATTTTTTGCACTTGTTAAAGAAAACAAGTATATACGGCCGCAAGTTCGGCCAGACCGAATCTTATGTACCCTCCACCATAGATTGCGTAGAAACTTCTACTAATGACTGTCATCCACAATCGAATTCAGTTTGACAAAATTTTCTATATAAATAAAATTTGACAATATTTTCTATAGAAATACAATTTTGAGAAAATTTTCTATAGAAAAAACAAAAATTGACAAAATTTTCTATAGAAAAAAAAATTGACAAAATTTTCTATAGAAATAAAATGTTGACAAACTTTTCTACAGAAATATAATTTTCTATGGAAATAAAATTTTTACAAAATTTTCTATAGAAATAAAATGTTGACAAAATTTTCAATAGAAATAAATTTTGACCAATTTTCTACAGAAATAAAGTTTTGACAAAATTTTCTATAGAAATAAAATTTTGACAAAATATTCAATAGAAATAAATTTTAACAAAATTTTCTATAAAAATAACTTGTTTCTATACACAAAAATTTTGACAAAATTTTCTATAGAAATAAAATTTGTTGACAAAATTTTGTATAGAAATAAAAATTTGACAAAATTTTCTATAGAAATAAAGTTTTGACAAAATTTTCTATAGAAATAAAGTTTTGACACAATTTTCTATAGAAATAAAATGTTGACAAAATTTTCTATAGAAATAAAATTTTGACAAAATTTTCTATAGAAATAAAGTTTTGACAAAATTTTCGATAGAAAAAAATTTTGAAAAAATTTTCGATAGAAAAAAAATTTACAAAATTTTTAATGGAAATAAATTTTGACAAAATTTTCTATAGAAATAAAAATTTTACAAAATTTTCTATAGAAATAAAATTTTGAAAAAAAATTTCTATAGTAATAAAATTTTGACAAAATTTTCTATAGAAACAAAAATTTGACAAAATTTTCTATAGAAATAAAGTTTTGACAAAATTTTCTATGGAAATAAAATTTTGACAAAATTTTCTATAGAAATAAATTTTGACAAAATTTTCTATAGAAAAAAAATGTTGACAAAATTTTCTATAGAAAAAAAATTTTGACAAAATTTTCGATAGAAAAAAAATTTGACAAAATTTTCAATAGAAATAAAAATTTGACAAAATTTTCTATAGAAATAAAGTTTTGACAAAATTTTGTATAGAAATAAAGTGTTGACAGAATTTCTATAGGAATAAAGATTTCAAAAAAATTTTCTATAGAAATAAAATTTTGACAAAATTCTCTATAGAAAAAAATTTTGACAAAATTTTCTATAGAAATAAAATTTTTAAAAAAATTTTGTATAGAAATAAAATTTTGAAAAAATTTTCTATAGAAATAAAAATTTGACAAAATTTTCTATAGAAATAAAATTTTGACAAAATTTTCTATAAAAATAAAGTTTTGACAAAATTTTCTATAGAAATAAAATTTTGACAAAATTCTCTATAGAAATAAATTTTGACAAAATTTTCTATACAAATAAAATCTTGACAACATTTTCTATAGAAATAAAATTTTGAAAAAATTGTATATAGTAATAAAATTTTGACAAAAATTTCTATAGATATAAAATTTTGGTAGATTATTTTGGGCTCGAGTGGCAACCATGAATATGAACCGATATGGACCAATTTTTGTGTGATTGCGGATCGGCTATATATAACTATAGCCCGATATCGACCAATTTTGGCATGGTTGTTAGCGGCCATATACTAGCGCAATGTTCAACCGAATCGGATGAATTTTGCTCCTCCAAGAGTTTCCGGAGGTCAAATGTGGGGATCGGTTTGTATGGGGGCTATATATAATTATGGACCGATATGGACTAATTTTTGCATGATTGTTAGAGACATTACTAACACTACGTATCAAATTTCAACCGGATCGGATAAATTTTGCTCCTCCAAGGGGCTCCAGAGGGAGCTATACGTAAACGTGGTCCGATATGGCCCATTTGCAATATCATTCGACCTACATCACTAACAACTACTTATGCCAAGTTTCACGTCGATAGCTTGTTTCGTTCGGAAGTTAGCGTGATTTCAACAGACGGACGGACTGACGGACATGCTTAGATCGACTCAGAATTTCACCACGACCCAGAATATATATACTTTATGGGTCTTAGAGCGATATTTCGATGTGCTACAAACGGAATGACAAAGTTAATATATCCCCATCCTATAGTGGAGGGTATAATAACCCAGCAAAAAAAATTGGAAGTTGTTCCACAAACATTTCTTTTAAAGCCCATCCCAGAATCCCCCATCGACTTTTTCCAACTTCCGATGCAGTCCTTTTGGACAAGTCCACAAACATTTCCTCTAAAGCGCATCGTGGGATCTCCCAATGATTTTTTTCCACTCCCGATGCAGTCCTCTTGGACAAGTCCACAAACATTTCTTCTAAAGCGCATCTTGGGATCCCCCAATGATTTTTTTCTACTTCCGATGCAGTCGTTGTGGACAAGTATTAGAAAGTACGCAATCAGGCTATTTTAAATGCAAATTTTGGACACTTAAATTTTACAAAAAAAAAAAAAGAAAATTTATAAAAAAAGAAAACTAACAAAAAAAGTAAAAAAATAATAATAAAAAAAATAAATTTCATTTCCGCTGGGATTTGAACCTGTGCCGTTTGACTTTTTCCCTTCCATGGGAGTTCTTTTGCGAAGGTTTTGCAAATTATGAGAATATTTAATTTTTTTTGTTGATTTTTAATGGACAAAATATATTTATACGAAAATATATGCATAAAACATAACATAAAAAAAAATATTTGATAAAAAAAATTGCCGCTGGTGTCTTATTTTTTCGTTCATACTAATAAATAACATATCGAGAAGCAATTAGAATGTTATTCCTTGGTGTCGTATTACGATCATACCACAAACATTTGAATTGACCTTTCGACGCTTTATGTTCAATGGCGTTTGTGGCTGAGTGTGCTAAGGCGTTCTGCTATGGTGCCAACAAACCCAGGTTCAATCCCTGGTCGGAGCGAAAAGGGTTTTCAAATTGTAAAAAATGATAATAGGAAAATAGATTGGGTATCCAAACTACTTTTTTGGAAGCTCTTTTTTTGCTGGGAAGAGCTTAACTGTTTGCGTTGCTTGTGCGTTAATGGTTATAGCGATAATTGTCTGATGATGACAATAACAGCTACGTACACAGAAACAAGTTTCACGAAAAATTTTCCAATTAAAATCTTAATTGAGTTTTAAAAATATTCAATTAAAAATTTAATTGATTCAACAAATTTTTTAATTGAAACAAAAATTTTTTAATTGAAACAAAAATCAATCTCACAAATTAATCATATCAATTAATTATACCCTTCACCACTACTGTGGTACAGGGTATAATAAGTTTGTGCATTTGTATGTAACGCCAAGAAATAATTGTCATAGACCCATCTTTTAGTATACCGATCGGCTTAGAATTAAATTCTGCGTCGATTAACGATGTCCGTCTGTCTGTCTGTCTGTCCGTCCGTCTGTCTGTATGTGTAATTTTGTGCACAAAGTACAGGCCGCAGTTTAAGTCCGATCGTCCTCAAATTTGACATAACGTCTTTCTTCGGGTAGAAGACAATCGCTATTGATTTTGAAAAAAATCGGTTCAGATTTAGATATAGCTGCCATATATAGTTATCACCGATTTGATCATAATTCACGTATTCATGAACCGACGTTCTTCAAATTTTGTACATCTGAATGTTTTGTCTGTCCCGTCAAAACTGCCAAATATCAGCTAAATCGGTTCAGATTTATATATAGCTCCCATATATATCTTTCGTCCGATTTGGACTTATATGGCCCCAAAAGCCAGAGTTTTGTCCTGATTTGCTTCAAATTTTGCACAACAAGTACGTTTAATAGTATCGTTAATTGTGCCAAATTTAGTTGAAATCGGTTCAGATTTAGATATAGCTTCCCTATATATCTTTCGTCCGATTTTGACTTATATGGCTTCAAAAGCCAGAGTTTTGCCCTGATTTGATTAAAATTTTGTACAAGGAGTACGTTTAATAGTATCGTTAATTGTGCCAAATTTAGTTGAAATCGGTTCAGATTTAGATATAGCTCCCATATATATCTTTCGACCGATTTGGACTTATATGACCCCAAGAGCCAGAGTTTTGCCCTGATTTGCTTCAAATTTTGCACAACAAGTACGTTTAATGGTATCGTTAAGTGTGCTGAATTTGGTTAAAATCGGTTCCGATTTAAATATAGCTCCCATATATATCTTTCGTCCGATTTGGATTTATATGGCCTCAAAAGCCAGAGTTTTGCCCTGAGTTGCTTGAAATTTTGCACGAGGAGTACGTTTTATAGTATCGCTAATTGTGCAAAATTTAGTTGAAGTCGGTTCAGATTTAGATATAGCTCCCATATATATCATTCGCCCGATTTGGACTAATATGCCCACAGAGGCAAAAGTGCTACTCTGAAATTTTGCAGAGGAAATAGAATTGAACTTGAAAATTTGCACAGGCAGTAGAATTAAGGTTCTGCATATGCGTGTTTATTTTGGTTGAAATCGGTTCAGATTTTGATATAGCACCCATATATATCTTTCGCCCGATTTTCCGTCATATGACCACAGAGGTCAAAGTTGTTATCCGATTTACTGAAATTTTGCACAGGGAGTAGATTCAACATAGTAACTATGCACGTGAAATTTGATTGCAATAGCTTCAGATTTCGATATAGATTCCATATATATGTTTTTCCTATTTAGGCAAAACTGGCCGAAATACCTACATTTTCCTTATCAAATCGCCACTGCTTAGTCGAAAACTTATCAAAATGACTCAAATTTTCCTACTACTCTATTACACATCTATCGACCGATAAATCATAAATACACTTTTGCGAAGTTGCCTCAAAATTGGTTCATATTTAAATGTTTCCTATATTTTTTTACTAACATTGTGTTCCACCTCAGCGCATTAACCGACTTAAATGTAAAATCTATAAGTATCGCAGATCTGCTCATATATACAGAATATATGTGTATGGATTTATATAGCATCCAACACATTGGACGGATTTGATATGGTATCGAAAATGTGGACTTACAAAGTGGTGAATGGTATAAAATAGTCGGCCCCGCCCGACTTTAGACTTTCCTTACTTTTTTTTTGCTCAAGGGCTCATTGAATTATCTATTTGGTCCGATCTTTGTATTTTTTTAAATTATAAATTTTATAAATTCTAGTTTTTTAATTGGATCAATTAATTTTTTAATTGATACTATCATTAAAAAATTAATTGGATCAATTAATTTCGTGATTGAATCAGAATTTTCTTTTGTGTGTAGCCCAGTGGATAGTGTGTTTGCTTACAAACTGCATGGTCAGCGGTTCGATTCTCCGTCCAGGCGAAAGGCAAAATTTAAAAAAAAAAATTATAAAATCGAATAATTTCTTCTACATTGTTTGTATTACAGAAAAAGGTGTTAAGAACTAAAAAACCTTGTGGAAGTGAGAAAAATGTGAGTGAAAATGCAATTAGCCAGAAAAAATTGTGTTTTTGAGTTAGTCTTTATGAAATTGTTTTTACCATCCTGGAAAGGAATAAACATCTATCACAAAAATTATATACTTTTCTCCCAAATAAACATCCTTACAGTGAAAAGCAAATAAGAAACGATCTGTGTTTGTCTAAAATTTCATTTGGAAGGAAAGAATTATTTTTTTGCGTATAGTATACGAAGTTCACGATGGACACATTTGTAGTAAAATTTACAAATTTAAAGAAGTAACGAACTATTTTGTGAGAAATACGAATTTAGTAAATCTTTATGCTTAACTTGTGTATAATTTTCCCCTGTTTTTTTCTTCTCTGAAGGGTTCACTGTTTTTTCAGTGTAATTGTATCAGACAAGATATGAATAGATGTGGGCCAAATTTGAGAAAATTCTTTCAGTGTTATATACGGTAATTAGGTTGCACTAAAATAGTCAAACCAAAGTCATATCGAATTCTTTTTCTTTTTTGAAATTTCTTGGCTTGTCTTAATTATTGATTAGTGAGTCCAATCTAAAATAAATACATTTCGTTCTATAATTTTGTTAATCTTTTGTGGTAGTTATAAAATGTTTATATGTTGTTTTCTTTTCATTATCTAGAAATTTATTTTTGATCTTGAACAACTACCTCCATGAAAGCTATTAGGTATTTTGTTTTATTTATAAAATTACTAACATAGTTATCGCGATATGCTAGACCTGCTTAGAAAGTGTATATGGCTCATGGTATAATCCATAATAATCTTAACCGTAGGATAGACTACTTAGTCTGGTCAGACCAAATTTGACTTTGAGCGCTTAGTGACCGAAAGCTTATCGCCTATCCTAGGGTTAAAAGAAGTGAAACCATATTATAACTAAACCACGTAGAGGTCAAGGTATAATACCTTTGATCTTCAAAAAAATGTACTTACCAGAAATATAACCCATAAAATATATACCGATCGACTTAGAATCGCCTCCTGAGTCGATCTAGCTCTTGGTTTCTGTCCGTCCGTCTGTCCATGTATTTGTTGTTCGCATGATTCCGGTCGCAATTATAAGCCGATTTTGATGACGAACGCTATTGAATTTGGAGAAAATCGGATCAAGTTTAGATATATCACCCATATATATGTATCACCCGATTTCAACAAATGGGACCATCTTACGCTTATTTACTAACTGATTGGCGTCAAATGTGGCACAATGTAATCCAATTAATTACCATTCAAATGTGAAAAATTTCACCGAAATCGGTTCAGATTTAGATACAGTGCTGTTACCTGAAATAGTTAAGAGGACCTATAAAAGGATAGATTAAACGTACCAAAAGGGAACATTAGACATATCGTTAAGTTCATTGCCTAATTTGGAAATAATTTGGTCGGCATAGGCCTTTATGCCCTATTTTCGGAATAATTCGATAAAATGGCCGGCAATAACTATAATCAACATATTAAAAAGAAACAAGAATATACGGCCATAAGTTCCGCCAGGCCGAAGCTTATGTACCCTCCACCATGGATTGCGTAGAAACTAAACACTGCCATCCACAATCGAATTACTTGGGTTGCGGTAACGCTTGCCGATAGCAAGGAATCTTAAAACCTCCTAACACCGTCTTCTAACTTATAAGTAAGTCCATACGTGGTATATATTAAATTAAACAAGTATATACAGAACTAAGTTCGGCCGGGCCGAATCTTAAATACCCACCACCATGAACCAAATATTAGGGTTTCCTTTGAAATTTCAGGAGGGCTTGAGGACTTGAGAACACTTCCCGAAGATAAATTTAAAGATTTCACCTATGAGGACTATATCAGATTCTGGATTTATAAGAAACATTTTTGTTTGAGTTTTAGAGGAATCATTAACATCTCTTGTAAGTGTGCAAGAAAATTATAAAATAACGTCTTGATTTGAAATTTTAAATTTGTAGAAGTAAAATCTGGAAATTTTAAATTGAGTTTCAAGCAATCTTCATGATCAGTGCGCCTTCTACACCCACAAGAAGTGAAGTCGGTCTACATGGAGGCATTACCAAATGGACCGATAAAAACTTAATCCGATACACGTTTTTGTGAGCCTAAAATACCAGAATATTTACAATTTCAGGCAAATCAGATAAAAACTACGGTTTCTAGAAACCCAAGGAGTTGAATCGGGAGATCGTTCTTATGGGGGCTATACTAAAATATGGACCGATACTCACCGTTTTCGGCACACATCTTTATGACCCGAAAATACCACTAGATTTCCAATTTCAGGCAAATAGAATAAAAACTTCGGATTCTAGAAGCCCAAGAAGTAAAATCGGGAAATCGGTCTATATGGGGGATATACCAAAATATGGACCGATACTCACCATTTTCGGCACACCTCTTTATGGTCCTAAAATACCTCTAGATTTCCAATTTCAGACAAATTGGATAAAAACTACGGTTTCTATAAGCCCAAGACCCCAAATCGGGAGGTCGTTTTATATGGGGACCATACCAAAACATGGACCGATACTCTCCATTTTTGGCACACGTATTTGTGGTCCTAAAATACCTCTAGATTTCCAATTTCAGGTAAATTTAATAAAAACTGCGGTTTCTATTAGCCCAAGAAGTAAAATCGGGAGATCGGTCTATATGGGGGCTATACTAAAATATGGACCGATACTCACCGTTTTCGGCACACATCTTTATGACCCGAAAATACCTCTAGATTTCCAATTTCAGGCAAATAGAATAAAAACTTCGGATTCTAGAAGCCCAAGAAGTAAAATCGGGAAATCGGTCTATATGGGGGATATACCAAAATATGGACCGACACTCACCATTTTCGGCACACCTCTTTATGGTCATAAAATACCTCTAGATTTCCAATTTCAGACAAATTGGATAAAAACTACGGTTTCTATAAGCCAAAGACCCCAAATTGGGAGGTCGTTTTATATGGGGACCATACCAAAACATGGACCGATACTCTCCATTTTTGGCACACGTATTTGTGGTCCTAAAATACCTCTGGATTTCCAATTTCAGGTAAATTTAATAAAAACTGCGGTTTCTATAAGCCCAAGAAGTAAAATCGGGAGATCGGTCTATATGGGGGCTATACCAAAACATGGACCGATACTCTCCATTTTTGGCACACGTATTTGTGGTCCTAAAATACCTCTAGATTTCCAATTTCAGGTAAATTGAATAAAAACTGCGGTTTCTACAAGCCCAAGAAGTAAAATCGGGAGATCGGTCTATATGGGGGCTGTACCAAAACATGGACCGATACTCACAATTTTTGGCACACCTCTTTATGGTCATAAAATACCTCTAGATTTCAAATTTCAGGCAAATTGGATAAAAACTACGATTTCTATAAGCCCAAGACCCCAAATCGGGAGATCGGTTTATATGGGGACTATATCAAAACCTAGACCGATATAGCCCATCTTCGAACTTAACCTGCCTGCAGACAAAAGACGAGTTTGTGCAAAATTTCAGCACGATTGCTTCATTATTGAAGACTGTAGCGTGATTACAACAGACAGACAGACGGACATCGTTATATCGTCTTAGAATTTCTCTCTGATCCAGAATATATATCCTTTATATAGTCGGAAATCGATATTTCGATGTGTTACAAACGGAATGACAAACTTATTATACCTCCGTCACCATTCTATGGTGGTGGGTATAAAAATACCGATTAAATACGTATATAATTCAGTTTGACAAAATTCTCTATAGAAATAAAATTTTAACAAAATTTTCTATAAAAATAAAATTTTGACAAAATTTTCTACAGAAATAAAATTTTGGTAGATTATTTTTGGCTTGAGTGGCAACCATGATTATGAACCGATATGGACCAATTTTTGTGTAATTGGGGATCGGCTATATATAACTATAGACCGATATGGACCAATTTTGGAATGGTTGTTAGCGGCCATATACTAACACCACGTTCCAAATTTGAACCGGATCGGATGAATTTTGCTCTTCCAAGAGGCTCCGGAGGTCAAATCTGTAGAACGGTTTATATGGAGGCTATATATAATTATGGGCCGATATGGACCAATTCTGGCACGTTTGTTAGACACCATATACCAACACCATGTACCAAATTTCAACCGGATCGGATGAAATTTTCTTCTCTTAGAGGCTCCGCAAGCCAAATCTGGGGATGGTTTTATATCGGGGCTATATATAATTATGGACCGATGTAGAACAATGTATGCATGGTTGTTAGAGACCATATACCAATACCATGTACCAAATTTCAGCCGGATCGGATGAAATTTGCTTCTCTTTTAGGCTCCGCAAGCCAAATCTGGGTATCGGTTTATATGGGGGCTATATATAATTATGGACCGATGTGGACCAATTTTTGCATGGTTGTTAGAGACCATATACCAACATCATGTACCAAATTTCAGCCGGATCGCATGAAATTTGCTTCTCTTTTAGGCTCCGCAAGTCAAATCTGGGGATCGGTTTATATGGGGGCTATATATAATTATGGACCGATGTGGACCAATTTTTGCGTGGTTGTTAGAGACCATATACCAACACCATGTACCAAATTTCAGCCGGATCGGATGAAATTTGCTTCCCTAAAAGGGTCTGCAAGCCAAATTTGGGAGTCCGTTTATATGGGGACTATACGTAAAAGTGGACCGTTATGGCCCATTTGCAATACCGACCGACCTACATCAATAACAACTAATTGTGCCAAGTTTCAAGTCGATAGCTTGTTTCTTTCGGAAGTTAGCGTGATTTCAACAGACGGACGGACGGACGGACATGCTCAGATCAGACTCAGAATTTCACCACGACCCAGAATATATATACTTTATGGGGTCTTAGAGCAATATTTCGATGTGTTACAAACGGAATGACAAAGTTAATATACCCTCATCCTGGTGGATTGTATAAAAAACTGAAACCTATAATTCACTAAAGCCAAGTTTATTTAAGTTCATGGAATTGTTATGTTTGGACAAAGTTTCCTTTACTCTAATAATTTTTTGCGTACATTAGTTAAATGAACTAAAAAACTAGAAAAAGTTATACACAAATGAATCATACAGATTTACTAATAGTTCATTATTTTTTTTAATTTGTAAATTTTACTCCAAATGCGCCCATCATGAACTTCGTATGGCACTAAAGACATTCTTGCAATTTTGAACTCCAATTTTTTCCTTCAAACTACAAAATTTTTCTTAACAGGTGAAAAAAATTAATTATGTGTAATAAATTTTCCTGATTTTGTCGAAAAATATTTACTTATTTTTGTGATATCGGCGTGATGTCGGCGTTTGTAATACTGTTTAGTTAAAAAATTTTCTTTAAAAGCAAAAAAGATTAGAGAAAATCGCTATAATGCTTGACATATATTCGGCTTTATTTGGTCTTAAAAAAAAATTCATTATACTGGGAAATTTTGTTTGTCCAAAATTTCGTTCCGGAGGAAATTATTTTTTCTTTGGGTGTACAATGCATTATTTATATGAAACATTTATGGCATTACATTTAATGGGGAGTGACATTTTTGACCAATTAACGTCTGGCGTTTATAGTGATAAGTGGAATTATTCATAGGATTTTACTCAAATGGGTATATCAATTTGAATAAAACCATTTTAACTTAATTGGAATATGAACTGTAGTCGTTGTAATTAATGCTTTTAAGTTTATCAGAATGTAGGAAATGTACTAAGAAAAAGTCAAGCATATAAGCTCATAAAAGAATTGTTAAACAAAACGATTTTTTTTGTGTTTTTTTGTTAGTCTTTTTGTTTCAAAATGCATTTATCATTTATATGATACGCATTCTAGACCGTTGCTGTATGCATTACATTTAATGTACCTTAGTACATGTAATAATATAATGGCTTATATATGAGCATATCATTACTGATGTTTTTATGGTGTAAAAAATGTGGCCCAAAATGTTTGGGAATGTAACTATATCATTTCAATTATAGGACTATATTGGCAAAGCGTTGTTCTATTTCCTGAAAATGAGTTTTAAAAAATCCAATGTGTCCAAAAACTGAAATTCACTAGAGACCTTTTCACTTCACCATCGATTTTCGAAAACTTTATTGAAAATGGTTTATAGTTTTGGGTCGTGGGATTGAACCAATTAACTATTTATTACAAATTTACTTCGTTTAATTTTATTGAATTTTTATATAATTTATTTAAAATTAAATTAAATTTTAATACTTTAAATTAAATTATAAAACATTGAAGTAATTCGGAAGGTGGAAGGTGCGCATTTATGAAAGGTATTTTACTAAACACTTGAATTGATCTATCCAAAATCGGCTTTTAACGTACTTATATTTTGCTCAATAAAAAATGTATTTTTATAAAAAAAATTGTCAAAATTTTATTCCTATAGAAAATTTTGTCAACATTTTATTTCTATAGAAAATTTTGTCAAAATTTCATTTCTTTAAATAATTTTGTCAACATTTTATTTCTATAGAAAGTTTTGTCAAAATTTTATTTTTATATAAAATTTTGTCAAAATTGTATTTCTATAGAAAATATTGTTAAAATTTTATTTCTATAGAAAGTTTTATCAAAATCTTGTTTTTATAGAAAATTTTGTCAAAATTTTATTTCTATAGAAAATGAATGGTATTTTACTAAACACTTGAATTGATGTATCCAAAATCGGCTTTCAAAGTCCTTATATTTTGTTCAATAAAAAATGTAAAAAAAATTGTCAAAATTTTATTCCTATATAAAATTTTGACAACATTTTATTTCTATAGAAACTTTTGTCAAAATTTTATTTCTATAGAAAATTTTGTCAACATTTTATTTCTATAGAAAATTTTGTCAAAATTTTATTTCTACAGAAAATTTTGTTAAAATTTTATTTTTATAAAAAATTTTGTCAAAATTTTATTTCTATAGAAAATTTTGTCAAAATTTTATTTCTATAAAAAATTTTGTCAATTTTTTTTCTATAGAAAATTTTGTCAAAATTTTATTTCTATAGAAAATTTTGTATAAACTTTATTTATATAGAAAATTTTGTCAAAATTTCATTTATATAGAAAATTTTTGCAAGGTTTTATTCCTATAGAAAATTTTGTCAAAATTTTATTCCTATAGAAAATTTTGTCAAAATTTTATTTCTGTAGAAAATTTTGTCAAAATTTTATTTCTATAGACGATTTTGTCAAAGTTTTATTTCTATTTTCATTTCTATATAAAATTTTGTCAAAATTTTATTTCTATAGAAAATTTTGTTAAAATTTTATTCCTAGAGAAAATTTTGTTAAAATTTTATTTCTATAAAAATTTTGTTAAAATTTTATTTCTAGAGAAAATTTTGTCAAAATTTTATTTCTAGAGAAAATTTTGTCAAAATTTTATTTCTAGAGAAAATTTTGTCAAGTTTTTATTTTTTATAGAAAATGTTGTCAACATTTTATTTCTATAGAAATTTTTATTATGTCAAAATTTTATTTCTATAAAAAATTTTGTCAATTTTTTTTATACAAAATTTTGCTAAAATTTTATTTCTATAAAAAATTTTTTCAAAATTTTATTTATATAAAAAATTTAATCAAAATTTTATTTCTATAGGAAATTTTGTCAAAATTTTATTTTTGGTAGAAAAGAGTGTCAAAATGTTATTTCTATAAAAATTTTGTTAAAATTTTATTTCTAGAGAAAATGTTCTCAAAATTTTAATTCTAGGGAAAGTTTTGTCAAATTTTTATTTCTATAGAAAATTTTGTAAACATTTTATTTTTGATAGAAAATGTTGTTAAAATTTTATTTCTATAAAAAGTTTTGCCAAAATTTTATTTCTATAAAAATTTTTTTTTGCAACAAAATATTTCTATAAAATTTTTTGTCAAAATTTTATTTCTTTAAAAAATTTTGTCAAAATTTTATTTCTATAGAAAATTATGTTAAAATTTTATTTCTATAGAAAACTTTGTCAAAATTTTATTTTATAAAAATTTTGTCAAAATTTTATTTTTTACAGAAAATTTTGTCAAAATTTTAGTTCTATAAAAAATTTTGTCAAAATTTTAGTTCTATAGAAAATTTTGTCAAAATTTTATTTCGATAGAAAATTTTGTCAAAATTTTATTTCGACAGAAAATTTTGTCTAAATTTTATTTCTATAGAACAGTTTGTAAAAATTTTTCGTTCTATAGCAAATTTTGCCAAAGCTGTTATTTTATCGAATATTTTGTCAAAATTTTATTTCTATAGAAAATTTTGTCAAAATTTTATTTCTATAGAAAATTTTGTCAAAAGTTTATTTCTATAGAAATTTTTGTCAAAATTGTATTTCTATAGAAACTTTTATGAAAATTTTATTTCTATAGAAAATTTTGTCAAAATTTTTCTTTCTATAGCAAATTTTGTCAAAATTGTTATTTTATAGAATATTTTGTCAAAATTTTATTTCTATAGAAAATTTTGTCAAACTATTATTTTTTATAGAAAATTTTGTCAAAATTTTATTTCTATAGAAAATTTTGTCAAAATTTTATTTCTATAGAAAATTTTGCCAAAATTTTATTTCTATAGAAAATTTTTTCAAAATTTTATTTCTATAGAAAATTTTGTCAAAATATTTATTTTTTTGGTAGAATTTGGTAGAATTTAAAATGCGTCTCGTCCGATCGAAAAGCCGTTTATACTTGTTGTTTTGTTAATGATGAAATCATACTAAAGAAAAATCACAAAGTTTAAAGTCAAGCGAGTCAATCTTTGATACCTATTCCGCAAAAAAAAAAAAAACAGTATCTAATTTAATATTGCAACATTATCTGACGAATTGGAAAATTTGCCGCAATTTCAACTAGTTTCTAAATCTTTTTCCATCAAGTATAATTTTAATATTAAAGTATAATGTCGCCAAGGGTTTCCTCTACCGAGAGACTTATTTGTGTTTTGCGGTTTCGTGAAGGTAATTTTAAACTATTGTGTTAGGAGGCTATTCTCAAATTATATTAAACATTTGGATTATTTGCAATTTTCCTAATATCTCGTATATCATTATTTGAGTTTAAATTGCTTGTATGCTCATAATACACGAAGGTCATACGGATTGTCATTGTCAACTTTGTAAGCAATTTGTTAATAAAGGATTTATGGTTGATGACTTTTTTTAATAAAACTATGACTAAAAGTAGTGATCATGATAAAGACATAAAAATAAAATAAAAAATGAAATAAAATACTTGTACGTGTTTGTTTGTAATAAACAAATTTGATAAAATGAAGACCTTACCCAATCGGGTGCCAAGTTCTTTGGAATAAAGAAATATGAAATAATACTGAACTTTGCTCCTTTACTCAATACAGCGATGTCGTAATTACTTCATTGGATCTGGTGATGATATTAAGCGGGACATGATTTTTTTGAAATTCAATTTTAAATTTCTTCTCATGATAAGACAGAAAATAGAATGGATTTGGTTTTTGTATGAAAAATAAAGTTATCTTTACCCTAGAAGCAAAGTACATGGAAAATTATTAAGCTCGGAAGACAAATGAACTCTTAAAAAGCGGTCAACGTTTTAAACCGTCTATCGAATTGTCATAAAAAACAAGCTTATCTGAAAGTCAAGAGAAGAATTTTGTATTGTACTTGGCATTGTATCAAGACTCACTATCAGAGAATGAAGCTGCCGAGACGCGTCGCCGCCGAATATGTCGACTCAAAATTAGCCGACAATTAATCAAAAATGTTGATTTAAAACACAAACATTTATTAATATATTTTTATTTTTTTTTGTCAAAATATTTAACTTTCCACCTAAAATCAGTTGCTATAATAATTTTGTAAAAATTTGAATGAAATTTAAATGTGATTGTAAGATTGGTTGTACAATTCAAATTGATTTTATAATGGATAATTGTCCGCCGCCGAATAGACAAATTTACATCGGTTAGCGGTCAAGCCGCCGCCGCCGGAGGCAAAAAAAACTAGTTTCAGCCACCGCCGACAAAAATGGGTCGGCTTCACTCTCCGCTCACTATAGTGAGTCACAATAATTTCCATGATTCGGAAGAATTTTCGCGAGTCAACTTCCAATGTCATTCATTTTGGTGAATCCGAGCTCAATACCTAAGTCCCGTATTATCTAGAAATGTCGTTACATAGTAAGTGAAAGATAATAAGAAATCCCTTAAAAAATTAAAAACAAAAAATAAGTCATTGGGCATAAATATCAATCGAATGAGGAAGTCGACGTCGTCACAGAAGCCTATCGCCACACGCAATGAAATAAAACACTAACGTTGTACTTTTGTTATGGTATTTTAAATTTCTTCGGGATATATACACCGAAAAAAATGCGTATTATATAAATGCTATTTTTAACTTATTTTTATTGGAAAAAAATTTTTGTTGGTAGCTAAATTTTATTTTTTTTTTCAAAAATTTCCCCAGGCCAATGAAATATTCCTTTACTCGTAGTTAAGTATGTCTCAATCATTTTATGAACTGAACGTGGGTATAAAGTTCAATGACCGTATACATAAGTTCAATATGAACTAAAACAGAAGAACATTTTTACACGATTCTCAATACTAGTAAGAATTAACTACAGTATGGTTAAAATGGTCATGATTTGGCGCCAATGATTTAATTTTTTATACCCTCCACCATAGGATGGGGGGTATATTAACTTTGTCATTCCGTTTGTAACACATCGAAATATTGCTCTTAGACCCCATAAAGTATATATATTCTGGGTCGTGGTGACGGACATGCTTAGATCTGAGTCGATCTAAGCATGTCCGTCCGTTCGTCTGTTGACGCTAACTTCCGAACGAAACAAACTATCGGCTTGAAACTTGGCACAAGTAGTTGTTATTGATGTAGGTCGGATGGTATTGCAAATGGGTCATATCGGACCACTTTTACGTAAAGCCCCCTATAAACCGACGCTCAGATTTGGTTTGCAGAGCCTCTGGGAGGAGCAAAATTCATCCGATCCGGTTGAAATTTGGTACATGGTGTTAGTAGAGACCATATACCACTTTTAAGTATAGCCCCCATATAAAGGGACCCTCAGATTTGGCTTGTGGAGCCTCTAATAGAAGCAAATTTCATCCGATCCGGTTGAAATTTGGTACATGGTGTTAGTATATGGTCTCTAACAACCATACCAAAATTGGCCCACATCGGTCCATAAATATATATAGCCCCCATATAAACCGATCTCAAGATTTGACCTCCGAAGCCTCATGGATGAGCAAAATTCATCCGATTCGGTTGAAAATTGGTACATGGTGTTAGTATATGATCTCTAACAATCATGCAGGAATTCGTCCATATTGGTCGATAAGTATATATAGCCCCCATATAATTCGATCCCCCGATTTGGCTTGCGGAGCCTCTACGAGAAGCAAATTTCATCCGATCCGGCTGAAATTTTGTACGTGGTGTTAGCATATGGTCTCTAACAACCATGCAGGAATTGGTCCACACCGGTTCATAATTATATATAGCCCCCATATAAACCGATCCCCAGATTTGGCTTGCAGAGCCTCTAAGAGAAGCAAATTTCATCCGATCTGGCTGAAATTTGGTACATGGTGTTAGTATATGGTCTCTAATAACTACCCAAAAATTGGTCCACATCGGTTCATAATTATATATAGCCCCCATATAAACCGATCCCAAGATTTGACCTCCGGAGCCTCATGGATGAGCAAAATTCATCCTATTCGGTTGAAAATTGGTACATGCACACAAAAAAAATTCACGAAAATTTTTCCAGTTAAAATTTTAATTGAGTTTTAAAAAATATTCAATTAAAAATTTAATTGATTCAACAAATTTTGTAATTGAAACAAAAATCAATCACAAAAATAATAGTATCAATTATTTTTTTAATTGTATCAATTAACTTTTTAATTGACTTTCAATTAATTTTTTAATTGATACTATCATTTCTGTGATTGAAGACATTTCAATTAAAAATTTATTGGATCAATTAATTTCGTGATTGAATCAGAAAAAAATTTTTTTGTGTGTGGTGTTAGTATATGATCTCTACCAACCATGCAAAAATTGGTCCATATCGGTCCATAGTTATATGTAGCCCCCATATAAACCGATCGCCAGATTTGACCTCCGGAGGCCCTTGGAAGAGCAAAATTCACCCGATCCGGTTGAAATTTTGTACGTGGTGTTAGTATATGGTCTCTAACCACCATGCATGAGTTGGTCCACATCGGTCCATAATTATA
Source organism: Haematobia irritans (assembly GCF_050003625.1). Taxonomy (NCBI): domain Eukaryota; kingdom Metazoa; phylum Arthropoda; class Insecta; order Diptera; family Muscidae; genus Haematobia; species Haematobia irritans. Next base: position 46,000,594 of record NC_134401.1, on the reverse strand, counting down.
TATAGCCCCCATATAAACCGATCCCCAGATTTGACCTCCGGAGCCTCATGGATGAGCAAAATTCATCCGATTCGGTTGGAAACTGGTACATGGTGTTAGTATATTATCTCTAACAACCATGCAAAAATTGGTCCATATCGGTCCATAGTTATATGTAGTCCCCATATAAACCGATCCCCAGATTTGACCTCCGGAGCCCCTTGGAAGAGCAAAATTCACCCGATCCGGTTGAAATTTGGTACGTGGTGAAATTTTGTACATTGCGATAGTATATGGCCGCTAACAACCATGCCAAAATTGGTCCGTATCGGTCTGTAGTTACATATAGCCAATCCCCAAAAATAATCTACCAAAATTTTATTTCTATAGAAAATTTTGTCAAAATTGTATTACTATAGAATATTTTGTCAAAATTTTATTACTATAGAAAATTTTTGTCAAAACTTTATTACTATACAAAATTTTGTCAACATTTTATTTCTTTAGAAAATTTTGTCAAATTTTTATTTCTGTAGAAAATTTTGTCAAACTGAATTATATACGTCTTTAATCGGCCTTTTTTTGTTTAATATACAGTATGTCAAGAAAGTCTTTTGACATTGCCAAATATTTCAAATTCTAGAAATAATTGAAATATTAAATATTTTATTAAATTTTTAATTCTGTGTACGTATGTATACTTTGCAAAATACATAATAAAATATTTTTTTAAAATTTCATTATATTTAATTTTGGAACAAAACATAATTTTTATCCCATTGTCAAAACACTTTCTTGACAAACTGTATACCCCGTATGGACTAACTTACAATTGAGAAGACGGTGTTAATAAGTTTTAAGATACCTTGCCATCAGCAAGTGTTACCGCAACCCAATTAATTGGATTGTGGATGACAGTCTTAGTACAAACTTCTAAGCAATCCATTGTGGAGGGTACATAAGATTCGGCCTGGCCGAACTTACGGCCGTATATACTTGTTCTTCTATGAGAGGGTGCAATTTCATGAAATGCTGTTAAAAAGTATACCAGGGCTTTCAATTTTCTTGGTTTTAACAACGATTTATGGAAATCCCAAAATGTGGAGTACAATTTAGTTCAATTTTCGAACGAGGTAGTTCATTCTTACTATGAAACAGTTTACTTTTTTTCTGTATATATTTTTGTTTTAAATTTCTGTTAGTTTCACGCAAAACGAAATTTCCTCCCAAACGAAATTTTAGACAGTCAACCATTATTTACCATCCAATTTTCGCTGTAAGGAAGTTTTTGTGATAAACATTGATTTTTTTACAGGGTGTGAAAATAAATTTTCCGTGCTAATTGCATCTTCCCTCACATCTTTCTCATTTCCACGAGGTTTATTCTTCGTTCTTAGCACTTTATTCTGTAATACAAACAATGTAGAAGAGATTATTCGATTTTATAAAATTTTCAAAATTTACGCCTGGACGCAGAATCGAACCGAGGACCATACAGTTTGTAAGCCAATACACTATTCACTGGGCTACCTAGCTGTTATTGTCATAAACAGATAAGTAGCGCTATAGCAATCAACGCACAAGCAATGCATACAGTCAACCAGTTCTATTTATAGAGTAAAACGGCCGCTCACGAACCGATGTAAATAAACTTTATTTGACAGAAACATATCTTTTAGTCGTCCACTTTCTTACAAATAAACTTTGTGTAAACGGAAATTAAGAAATTTTACTCATATTCCAAACATTTTCTATAAGATGTTTGCCATTACATACTACTATATTAATTTTTTAATATGAAACTTCAAAATGTGTCTTATTAAAGACTTAATGTCAGAAAGGATTAGTGCTCGATATAAACGAAAAGGATTTTGGAATAAAAAGTGTTTTTTTTTATTGCAAAAATAAAAATTCTGTAAGAAAAACAGTTTTCTTTGTACACGCAGAGAAGGAATATGATCACCCCAACCATGTTCGAAGAGCAAAATGTTACTTTTTCACGGAAAACATGTATCATGTTTGTCGAAACCATGTTCTTTTCTCGGAAATTATGTATCTGATTTCGAAAAGCATGTTATGTTTGACGAGAAAAGAATATTTTTGCGACAAAAATGCTACATGGTCGCTGTGAAAAAGTTACATGGTGCTCTTGAAACATGTTTGAGGTGATCATATTCCTTTTCTGGGTGTGTGTACATCTGATATCCTTCTCATTTTTATACCCACCACCATAGAATGGTGATGGGGGTATAATAAGTTTGTCATTCCGTTTGTAACACATCGAAATATCGATTTCTGACTATATAAAGTATATATATATATATATTCTTGATCAGAGAGAAATTCTTAGACGACATAAGCATGTCCGTCTGTCTGTCTGTCTGTTGTAATCACGCTACAGCCTTCAGTAATGGCGCTATTGTCCTGAAATTTGGCACGGATTCGTTTTTTGCTTGCTGGCAGGTCAAGTTCGAAGATGGGCTATATCAGTCCAAGTTTTGATATAGTCCCCATATAAACCGACCTCCCGATTTGGCGTCTTGAGCTTATAAAAACCGTAGTTTTTATACAATTTGCCTGAAAGTGGAAATCTAGAGGTATTTTAGGACCATCAAAAGGTGTGCCGCAAATAGTGCTTATCGGTCCATGTTTTGGTATAGCCCCCATATAGACCGATCTCCCGATTTTGCTTCTTGGGCTTCTAGAATCCGTAGTTTTTATCCAATTTGCCTGAAATTGGAAATCTAGAGGTATTTTAGAACCATCAGAAGGTGTGCCGAAAATAATGCTTATCGGTCCATGTTTTTGTATAGCCCCAATATAAACCGAACCCCTGACTTTATTTTTGGGCTTATAGAATACGTAGTTTTTATCCAATTTGCCTGAAATTAGAAATCTAGAGGTATCTTAGAACCATAAAGAGGTGTGTTGAAAATGGGATGTATCGGTCCATGTTTTGGTGTAGCCCCCACATAGACTGATCTCCCGATTTTACTTCTTGGGCTTCTAGAATTCGTAGTTTTTTACCCAATTTATTTGAAATTGGAATTCTAGAGGTATTTTAGAATCATCAGAAGGCGTGCAGAAAATAGTGCTTATCGGTCCATGTTTTTGTATAGAACCCATATAGACCGATCTACCTACTTTATTCTTGGGCTTCTAGAAACTGTATTTATTATCCGATTTGCCTGAAATTTGAAATCTAGAAGTATTTTATGACCACAAATGGGTGTGCCGCAAATAGTGCTTATCGGTCCATGTTTTGGTATAGAACCCATATAGACCGATCTCCCGATTTTGCTTCTTGGGCTTCTAGAATCCGTAGTTTTTATCCAATTTGCCTGAAATTGGAAATCTAGAGGTATTTTAGGACCATCAAAAGGTGTGCCGCAAATAGTGCTTATCGGTCCATGTTTTGGTGTAGCCCCCATATTGACAGATTTTCCGACTTTATTTCTAAGGCTTTTAGAAACTGTATTTGTTATCCGAATTGCCTGAAACTTGAAATCTAGAAGGTGTGCCGAAATTGTGTGTGCCGAAATTGTGGTGTATCGGTCCATGGTTTGGTGTAGCCCCCACATAGACCGATCTTCTGATCGTTTTTATCCGATTTGCTTGAAAATGTAAATATACTGGTATTTTAGACCCTCAAAAATCTATATCGCATTTATTTTTACCGGTCCATTTGGTGAAGCACTGATATAGACCGATTTAACTTCTTGAGGATACATCCAAAGAAAAAATATTTTGCTACGGAATAAAATTTTAGACAAACGAAATTCCCCTTTCGTATAAAGTATTTTCGTTTAGAGCAAATTAATCCGAATTTTTGATAAGCGAATCAATTTTCTCTAAAATTTGTGTCAAAAGAAAACTTTGCTTGTCTAAAATTTCGTTCCTCAGAAAAGAAAACTCTTCTTTCAATGTATAGCAGGCGCACTGATCAAGCTTGAAACTGAAAGTAAAATTTCCAGATTTTTTTCATCGTAATCATTTAAATAATGGCGGAAAAAATCTACAGATTTAGAATTTCAAATCAAGGCGTTATTTTATCATTTACACGATATGTTTATGATTTCTCTAAAACTCAAACAAAATTGGTTCTTATAAATCCAGAATCTGATCTAGTCTTCATAGGTAGAATCTTTAAATTTATCTTCGGGAAGCGTACTGGTTGAACTGATTTGCTTGGGAGAAGATTTGTCATCAAATCCCCTAAAATTCTATATATTATCAAGTAACCCACTACGACGAAGAGTTTTCAATGTAAACTGTTATATTTGATTCATGGTGGTGGGTATTTAAAATTCGGCCCGGCGAACTTACTGCTATATATACTTGTTTTCTGTAATACAACACTTTTTTCTGGTATACAAATAATGTAGAAGAAAATTTTCGATTTTATAATTTTTTTTTTCTCAAAATTTTATCATTCGTCCAGACGGAGATTCGAACCGCAAACCATAAACTATCCACTGGTGATTAGCGCACAATGAACAAGCAACCCACACAGTGAAGTAGTTCTAGTTCTATAAATCAGCTTGTTGGACACACATAAGGCGATTGAAAGAAACTTTATTTAAAGAACAAAAATATTTAAAACAAAAATGTTTAAATTACCTATCAAATATATGAAAAAACGAGTTATAAAAAATTGACTTAAATGAACTTCCTGTGCAGTTAAAATAAAGAACATCTTTGGGAGGACATTTTTGGAAGTGATTTTAAAGTTGTAAAGAACTTCCAAACAGTGAAGTAGTTCTAGTTCTATAAATCAGCTTGTTGGACACACATAAGCTGATTGAAAGAAACTTTATTTAAAGAACAAAAATATTTAAAACAAAAAACTTTAAATTACCCATTAAATATATGAAAAAACGAGTTATAAAAAATTGACTTAAATGAACTTCCTGTGCAGTTAAAATAAAGAACATCTTTGGGAGGACATTTTTGGAAGTGATTTTAAAGTTGTAATGAACTTCCAAATTTGTTTGCTGGTTTTTTTGATAGTGTAGCTATATAAAAACCATAGCGTTGGCTGCTTGCAGATAAAAAATTTCTATCACGTATTAACAAAAAAACTTTGAGGAATATGCGCATGCGTCCAGTTTATAAAAAAAAAAAAAACAACCATGGTCTGTCATAGATATTACGTAGAGATAGTATGTGTGTCTGCCAATATACTTTCTTTGAGCACGCGAATTAGTTCATTAAATATTTTCAAAATCAATTTCGTAAGACTCAGTTCAAATAATGGTAATGTAATAGAACTTAAAGAGAACATTTAGCCGGTTATTGGGATTCCCATTTATTTTGAATACAAAATTGCTTTTCTAATCATTTGAAGGTGCATTCAAAGGTTAACAATAAAAACATGTTCAACCTTAACAGCCAATTCCTAATCTCATCAGCCTAAAATTCCCTCCACGTGATGGTTTTGCATTTCGATATTCACTTAATATTAATACCTGGCTACAGGGACATATGATATCAGGAAACTGTAAATAAGATAAGTTGACTAGACTGGAAACCATATCATATATAAAACCCAAAATCGTGAGATCTGATTATATGTTGGCTATACCAAACCCTAGACCGATACACAACAAATTCGACACACCTATTTGAGGGCCAAATACGTGAGGATTTTCCAAATTCACAAAAAAATCGAATAAAAAATCGGGTGATTGGTCTATACGGGGAACGATATATACTATAGAGAGGTACATATATTTGGATCTAAAATTTCTGTAGATTCCAAATTTCAGGTAAATCAAAAAAAAAACTGTAAACCGGTTTAGCATTTTGGATCGATTGTCGGTTCGGGAAGGCCGAATGTATCCTTCACCATGGTTTTCCTATTGATTTCTAAATTGTTAGTTAGTCCATATGGAATCTATCTTAAGGTTGGTGTTAAGTTCGAGTTTAGCCGCTAAAATTGTCATTTTTTTACGATTACTTTTCTTTAATAATCCATTTTAAGGAATACAAACTTTGTGAAAATTTACTTTGGGCTATTCCCCATCAAGTTATAATAGAATTTGCAACAAATATGTAAAATTGTATGCCTTTTTTACTGATTTAGTTTTCACTTTAGCGGCTCGAAATTAATAAAGGGTGATACGGTCAAAATTTGGTCAATACAAACTTGACGTATTTCTTTCAATTTTGCATTTAAAAAACCTGAACACCCCTCATTTTGTGTGTGTAGAATGTTGCTCCTATTTTGATTTTGGAATTCACTCTTCAGTTGTCAAAATGCCGTCCAAGCAAGAAGAGCAGCGTATCAAAATTTTGCTCGCGCATCACGAAAATCCGAGCTACTCGCACGCAAAGCTGGCAAAATCGCTAAAAGTTGCCAAATCAACCGTTACAAATGTATTTAAAGTGTTTGGGGAACGTTTGTCGGCAGCCAGGAAGTCTGGATCGGGGGGAAATCGAAAACCGGAAGCCGCTGAGACGACAAAGAGAGTTGCCGGTAGTTTCAAGCGAAACTCTAACCTCTCTCTCCGAGATGCCGCAAATAAGCTGGGTGTATCGTTTATAACCGTGCATCGACCCAAAAAACGAGCGGGACTATCGACTTACAAGAAGGTAGTGACTCCAAATCGCGATGATAAACAAAATACACGACGATGTCAAAGTTCGCAAAGAAATATCTGGTTTGGCAAGCCATCTGTACCTGTGGCTTGAAAAGCAGCATTTTCATAGCTTCCGGGACTGTCAACCAAGAAATTTACGTGAAAGAGTGTTTGAATAAACGTCTGCTGCCTTTCCTGAAGAAACACGGTTGTTCCGTACTGTTTTGGCCGGATTTGGCATCTTGCCATTACGGTAAAAAGGCCATGGAGTGGTACGCCGCCAACAACGTGCAGGTGGTTCCCAAGGACAAGAACCCTCCCAACACGCCAGAGCTCCGCCCAATTGAGAAATACTGGGCTATTGTCAAGCGGAACCTAAAGAAGACCAAAAAACTGCTAAGGACGAGCAGCAGTTCAAGGCAAACTGGCTTTCTGCGGCGAAGAAGGTGGCTGTACAAAATCTGATGGCAGGTGTCAAGTGTGAGGCCCGGCAATTCGGATTTGGAAAAGCGAAAGCCTAACTGAATATTTTTCCTGAATTTTATACTAATTGAACTTGAAAAAGAAATTTAATTTGATTTTTGAAATAAACGATTTCACCGATTTACACGCGTTTTACCTTGACAAAATTTTGACCTATCACCCTTTATGGGGTGCTCCTACTAAATTGTCCCAGGACATGTCCTTTGGGATGAGTCCAAGACGCGTCCTAAAATGTAAATTTACCCCGCCGATGACAAAACCCATGTTAAAGTGACCGGTCCCTTCCATAAGTTTTGACCAGAACTGGGACTGGTCCATACACACCAGGGACTAGTCCTGTACCGTTTCTGTGGTTGATCCATTTCCCGTAGGGTTATTAATGCACTCAATATTAGTGGCCTACTAACTCTGTAGGTGTAAAATCAATTATTGCTCCTACGAGTACTATGAAGCCTTTCTGTTCAGATTGAGATAAAGCTCTCATAAACATGATCCCCTTAATTTTATTAAATCAGGAAATACGGTGTTTTTCCCCACTCTATTTCAATGATACGCCACAAATGCTTATGTTTACTAAATCGGTAAGGGTGGTTTAGGGTATGATATAGTCGGCCCCGCCCGAAAAGCAGAAAAACAAATAAGAAAAACTCAAACTTATAAGAAACTTGCGCCTTACGAATACATACTGGGACCACACCGTAGACAAGTCTTGGACAATCTCATAAAAACCTGTTCCATATGATATGAACGAAGCTAAAGGGTGATTCTTTTGAGGTTAGGATTTTCATGCATTAATATTTGACAGATCACGTGGGATTTCAGACATGGTGTCAAAGAGAAAGATGCTCAGTATGCTTTGACATTTCATCATGAATAGACTTACTAACGAGCCACAACGTCGAATTTTCAGTGAATGGGCCCTAGAAAAGTTGGCAGAAAATCCGCTTTTTTATCGAAAATTGCCGCATTTGGAGTGAATAGCAACCAGAAGCCGTTCAAGAACTGCCCATGCATCCCGAAAAATGCACTGTTTGGTGTGGTTTGTACGCTGGTGGAATCATTGGACCGTATTTTTTCAAAGATGCTGTTGGACGCAACGTTACGGTGAATGGCGATCGCTATCGTTCGATGCTAACAAACTTTTTGTTGCCAAAAATGGAAGAACTGAACTTGGTTGACATGTGGTTTCAACAAGATGGCGCTACATGCCACACAGCTCGCGATTCTATGGCCATTTTGAGGGAAAACTTCGGAGAACAATTCATCTCAAGAAATGGACCGGTAAGTTGGCCACCAAGATCATGCGATTTGACGCCTTTAGACTATTTTTTGTGGGGCTACGTCAAGTCTAAAGTCTACAGAAATAAGCCAGCAACTATTCCAGCTTTGGAAGACAACATTTCCGAAGAAATTCGGGCTATTCCGGCCGAAATGCTCGAAAAAGTTGCCCAAAATTTGACTTTCCGAATGGACCACCTAAGACGCAGCCGCGGTCAACATTTAAATGAAATTATCTTCAAAAAGTAAATGTCATGGACCAATCTAACGTTTCAAATAAAGAACCGATGAGATTTTGCAAATTTTATGCGTTTTTTTTTTTAAAAGTTATCAAGCTCTTAACAAATCACCCTTTACAAGGAATGTAATGAGGTTTGAAGCCTGCTATAGAAGGATTCGAACCGGCTGACTTTATGGCTTTGTTTGTCTTAAAACGTGAGGTACATAGTATTTGTAATGCACACAATATTTTTTTCTGTGCAGCAATTAATCACGTATTTACTTTTTTTATTTATATAGATAAAATTGTTCGACTATTTTTATCTATAACTGTCAGTAAATAATTTATAATTATTTTATCCACCAATTACTGTTTGTTTGACAGTTAAAGTTATTGCTTTTATGAACTTTGACCATAAATCACAAGAATATCACTTAATTGAAATTTCCCGTAACCGCTATGGTTACATTTCTCATTTACATTTGAATTACAATTGAATCCTAACAAAGTTGTTTGCATTTTCAATAAAGTGGCAACACTTCCAACATTCAACAAACACTTGTTGTCATTAGACAATTGAATATTACCATTACATTTCGATGTAAACAAAAATCATAGTTCCATTGTTGAAGGGGGTCACAGTGGAGGGGAAACTATAATAGTTCAATGGGGTAAATGGATAAATAGACAATGGGTTCGGTTGTATGATTTTGTGACATACGCACTCACAACATGTTTCTCTCTGTCATTATCAATTGATTCGTGTAAGTACAAGTGAGAATAATTCGCAGTGTTAACCAGACAAGACAGTGTTGCCAACTCCCCAAGGCCAAAAAGCACCAAAAAAAAAAATATTATAAATTCTAACAGACCACCTTCCACCACAAAATCGAAAATTAAATGCTCTACTTAAAAAAAAAAAAAAAAAAAAAAAAAAAAAAAAAAAAAAAAAAAAACCTTCCGAAGATGTATTATAGAACTTTTGTGAATTGAATTTCAATTAATTTTCACAATTACTTTTCTTTAATAAATCATTTTAAGGTATACAAACTTTGTGAAAATTTGCTTTTGGCTATTCCCCATCAAGTTATAATAAACTTTGCAGCAAATATGCATAATTTTAAGTCCATTTTTACTGATATAGTTTTCACTTTAACGGCAAAACTCAAACTTAGTACTCACTATTATGAACCGCTATTCAAGTATACACCTTGATCAGTTTTAATGCTTTCGTCCAATTCATTTTGATCAGTGATGTTTTTCAACTTTCAAAATAATAATATATGGAAGGAGTCTATTGCTTATTTCAGTTGTGCGTGCTTTTGTGGATTTAATGCAAACGTTTTTAATGACATCTTTACCAAATTCAAAAATTCGACACTCATCGCTCGACTTTCCTACAGAATACCCTAAATAACAATATTAATTGAAAAATAATCAATACCACCTTCATAACAATCAAATTCTATATTTGGCAATAAATTTGAGTTTCTTCGGCTCTTGAAAGTCTAATGAAAATTTTTGTATCAATTAAACTTAATACTGTTCAAAATAAAAAAAGCACCAAAAGCACTAAATGAAAATGCCAGAAAGCACCAAGTTGGTGCTTTTTTTGAAAAGGCACCAAACAGGCAATTTGGTGCTTTTTAGAAATCAAAAAGCACTAAATTTGGTGCTAAAAGCACCAAATTGGCAACACTGAGACAAGATAGTTTCCTCTCACTCTCTACAATCCCCTCCCACATTTGTGTATTTCTCTTTGACTCACTCTCTAGTTTATTATTTTGCAGTTGGTGGGGGGGAGGGGGCGCATATATGGGCAAACATACACAGTGATTTAGATAAAATTCATTAAATTTGACCACCACAGTGTTGCTCTTCAGTTCTCCTCAGACTAATCAATCAATTGTTGCACTTTACACATGTATAGTTGTTATTATTATTTTTGATTAATTTTCATTTTAATTTTCTTTTTTCTCTCCGTTTGTTACACACACACAATACCTTTTCTTTATGTTTCAATTAAGATTTCGTTAACAAAGACAGCACTTCGTTCTTCTTGATTATTGTTATATTATTATCTATATTACAAAACAAAGATTATTGTTTGGTTGTTTCCATTGAATGGGGAGAGGGTCACTTGTATGTTACTCGTCCCGTTTACTTATTTTTTGAATTTTCAGAGGAACAGCTACCAGCCGTACGATACGAATATCTCGCGCTTACTGATGGGTGTTTATTTTGTGGGTGACAGTTAATGTTGTCGAGACGTCTGCAATGGCTAGAACATTACGTCTCAAAGTTAGCAAGAGCACATAAAGTAGTCAGTAATTGCTTGCTAGACCTGGAAATTGTATGAAGTTTTTGAGCAAGTTGTTTAGTCAGAGACTTAGTGAGTGATTTAAAGATTTTACTCTCCTCTAAGTGGGGCAAGAGATAAGCAATGCATTGGGGCTGGTATACCGACTCAATACTCATGGAAAAATTGTACTCACAATAGATTGAAGGAAATGTTGCCATATTGCGAATTTATTTACGAATATAGACTACAATATATGGGATAAATTGTCGTAGTAGCAGAATGCTAAATTCAATGATATTCCTATATTAGAACCTGCATAGAGACAACACACACCCAGAAAAAAAGTTACTGAAACTGTTCTTTTTGAATGTGTAAGGGGTGCAATATTGGCGCAGAAGCGATGAATTTAAAATGGGCTTGTTATTGGATGGATGTTCATCAGCCGTTGCATTGAATTTGCATCACTTCTTAAGGTGTGATCCGAATTCAGTATTTTGGATGTGAATTAAACAATTTTGTGATATTTTGCCAAATATATTATTTTTATAATTTTTAATACATTCCTTGTCTGAACTCTTGGACTTCAAATATTTTCAAAAATTCGAAATTTTTTTAAATGAATTTAGCATTTTTTGCAACAAAATTTAAATTATTTTTATTAACTGTTTCTGATCTTTTTTAAATAAAACAAGTATATACGGCAGTAAGTTCGGCCAAGCCGAATCTTATGTACCCACCATCATGGATTGCGTAGAAACTTCTACGAAAGACTGTCATCCACAATCAAATTATTTGGGTTGTGGTAATACTTAAAAATTCTTAACATCGTCTTCTAAATTGTAAGTTAGTTCATACGTGGTATTTTTAGACAAAAAGGGTATTATTAGACAAAAAGGGTTTGTATATTTAAGTCTACAAATAATTACGAAACGATATGGACTTTTGCACGGTACTTAGAGAGCCAGAATTGAAATATGGGGTTCGCTTATATGGGGGCTATATACAATTATGAACTTGATATGGACCAATTTTTGTGTGATTGGGGATCGATTTATCTATGGGCTATATATCTATAGACCGATATCGGATGAATTTTGCTTCTCCAAAAGGCACCGGAGGTCAAATCTGGGGATCGGTTTATATGGGGGCTATATATAATTATAGACCTATATGGACCAATTCCTGCACTAACATCACGTACCAAATTTCAACCCAATCGGATGAATTTTGCTCTTTCGAGGGTCTCCAGAGGTCATCGGATCGGTTTATATGGGGGCTATATATAATTATGGACCGAATTCGAAAATTTTTTGGATGGGTGTTTGAGGCCATATATTAACACCACGTACCAAATTTCAACTGAATCAGATGAATTTTGCTCTTCCACGAGGCTACGGAGGTTAAATCTGGGGATCGGTTTATATGGGGGCTATATATAATTATGGACCGATGTGGACAAATTTTTGCAAGGTTGTTAGAGACCATATACTAACACCATGTACCAAATTTCAGCCAGATCGGATGAAATTTGCTTATCTTAGAGGCTCCTCAAGCCAAATCTGGGGTCGGTTTATATCGGGACTATATATAATTATGGACCGATGTGTACCAAATTTTGGACGCTTGTTAGAGACCATATACTGACCCCATGTACCAAATTTCAGACGGATCGGATGAAATTTGCTTCTCTTAGAGGTTCCGCAAGCCAAATTTGGGAATCGGTTTATATGGTGGCTATACGTAAAAGTGGACCGATTTGGCCATTTTCAATACTATCCGGCCTACATCAATAACAACTACTTGTGCAAAGTTTCAAGTCGATAGCTTGTTTCATTCGGAAGTTAGTGTGATTTCAACAGAGGACGGACGGTCATGCCTAGATCGACTCAGAATTTCACCACGACCCAGAACCTTAGAGAAATTTTTCGATATGTTACAAACGGAATGACAAAGTTAATATAACCCCATCCTATGGTGGATGGTATAAAAAGTTAAAATTACCCATTAAAAATAAGAAAAAAGCATGTTATAAAAATAGTATTAAAAGAGTTGTCGTGAGAAAGTCCTTTCATGGCCATTTTCGTGAACGTTTCCGTTTAATTCTGTCCGTTCACGATTTAGGAACGTATTTGCTACTAGTGTATTGCTCGATTTTCAAAAAAATTTTCATAATACGTCTAATTATTAACCGATTTCACTTGAATTTGCCACAATCAATGTCCTATGCTAGGAGCCACCGTGGTGCAATGGTTAGCATGCCCGCCTTGCATACACATGGTCGTGGGTTCGATTCCTGCTACGACCGAACACCAAAAAGTTTTTCAGCGGTGGATTATCCCACCTCAGTAATACTGGTGACATTTCTGAGGGTTTCAAAGCTTCTCTAAGTGGTTTCACTGGAATGTGGAACGCCGTTCGGTCTCGGCTATAAAAAGGAGGTCCCTTGTCATTGAGCTTAACATGGAATCGGGCAGCACTCAGTGATAAGAGAGAAGTTCACCACTGTGGTATCACAATGGACTGAATAGTCTAAGTGAGCCTGATACATCGGGCTGCCACATAACCTAACCTAACCAAACCTAACCTAATGTCCTATGCTATTCTCATAAACTTCACAATGTCAACAACCTCGGTTCAGATTTGCATAGTGCTTCCAAATATATGAGTGTCGTTGAAGTTTTATAACTTTAGCCATAACTATTTATCAACCAATCTCTTTCCAATTTGCCTCAAAGCATTTGGGTGTGATATCACCCAAAACTGCGTAATATCAGACATGTCATAATATTTCCCTTATTTATGACTCACACAAGGTTTTTCTGCAAACTATTTTCTATATCAGACCAAACAAAGATATAGCTCTCGTGTGTAGGTCGGTGTCACTTAGACGCCGTATTTACATATACACCTCATATGTTATATATGTACCGCCTAATTTTATTAACCCTGGAAAGTCATCCTTATTTTTTGTACATTAACGTAATCCTTCGCCTTCGTAATTAAAAAGACCGTTTAAGACCGGACAGATATATAACCCCAAGTAATAATGGAAATTGGGCCTTCTTCAAATTTGTTACATAAATATGAGGCTGCGATGGTAAATATCAACGCGATTTAGCCCATTAGTCTTATTGTACTTCGCTTTTATACTTTCTATAACAAATTTAATACTATGGGATTGAAAGTGGACATATCCCCAGAAAAATCGCCAAATCACGACGTTATCGTATCCCCAGCCAAATCCCCAAAATGAAAAAAAATATCCCCAACCACGAGAAAAAATTCCCATTTTGGGAAAAATCCCCTGATCGGACAACACTGAAATCAAGAAGCATAATTATAATAACTCTAAAATGCATCAAATATTACAAACATGTATTAAAAACTGATGCGAACCAATGCGAACACTGAACTTACCATAATGTGGTGAATTAACTGATGAACAGATCATTTTAGTTTATGTCTACGCTTAACATATTAGTCATAACACAAACCCTATTGGGAACATGTTGTGAAAATGTTTGACTTCAATATGCCTTTACTAAATAGAAGCGTATTTGTGTCCGTTCATATGGGGGCTATACGTAAAAGTGGTTCGATATGGCCCATTTCCAATACCATCCGACCTACATCAATAGCAACTACCTGTGTCAAGTTTCAAGTCGATAGCTTGTTCCGTTCGGAAGTTAGCGTGATTTCCACAGACGGACGGACAGCAGGAAAGACGGACGGACGGACATCGCTAGATCGACTCAGAATATCACCACGACCCAGCGTGGCGTCTTACACCGAAAGAATTCTCTTCGTTAATTTTACGAAGAATTCTTCATTAACTATTCTTCCTGAATTCTTCATTAAAATAACGAAATTTTCATTCATCTTCGTAAATTTTACGAAGAACATTTTACGAATATACGAAACTTCTACGAAACATTCTACATTAACTTTTCTTCGTAAAAAGTTCGTACTTTTAACGAAACTTTCTTCACATTTCATGAATTTTGTGAAGAAGTTTTTACGAATATTTTACGAAACATTCTGCGTTAAAATTTCTTCATAAAAAGTACGAAACATTTTCTTTGAAATAACGAAGAAGTTTCATTGAAGTTGTAAAATTGCCGTTCGCGGCATTAAATTGTCTTTTATAATGTGCTTGAGTGTATTCCTTTATTCTATTTTTCTATGCAAGTCTATGCTACTTCTCATTTGGGTGATAGCGCGCTATGAATAAAAGTGAAGCAATAAAGCTAAAAATTATTCAAAAACTTAAGATGTAAAGTAGTGATGTCATTTTTCACACTTGCAACTACAACCAAGTGCACTTTCGACTATAATTTTTTTTTCTAAAAGTTCGAACATTTTTCAGAAAAAAGTACGAAAGTTTTTCATAAAAAGTTCGAACCTATTTCATAAAAACTACGAAAATTTTTCATAAAAAGTACGAAGTTTTTTCATAAAAAGTACGAATTTTTTCATACAAACTACGAAAATTTTGGAAGAACTTTTCTTCGTAAAAAGTACGAAATATTTCGTACTTTTAATGAAAAGTTTCTTTGGTTGTAAAACAATGACAAATTTCGTACTTTTAACGAAATTTTTCGTTCTTTTTACGAAGAAAATTCTTTCGGTGTAGAGCAATATTTCGATGTGTTAAAAACGGAATGACAAATTAATATACCCCATCCTATAGTGGAGGGATAGGGTCGTATCGACTCTCATCAAGTTTACACTTTCAGTGTAAACTAGTGTAACGCGCTTTTTGAATAATCCGGTTAGATGTGTGGAATGAATTTCATATGTTCTGTTACATTTTTATACCCTCCACCATAGGATGGGGGTATATTAACTTTGTCATTTCGTTTGTAACACATCGAAATATTGCTCTAAGACCCCATAAAGTATATATATTCTGGGTCGTGGGGAAATTCTGAGTCGATCTGAGCATGTCCGTCCGTCCGTCTGTCCGTCTGTCCGTCCGTCTGTCCGTCCGTCTGTCCGTCCGTCTGTCCGTCCGTCTGTTGAAATCACGCTAACTTCCGAACGAAACAAGCTATCGACTTGAAACTTGGCACAAGTAGTTGTTATTGATGTAGGTCGGATGGTATTGTAAATGGGCCATATCGGTCCACTTTTACGTATAGCCCCCATATAAACGGACCCCCAAATTTGGCTTGCGAGGCCTCTAAGAGAAGCAAATTTCATCCGATCCGGCTGAAATTTGGTACATGGTGTTAGTATATGGTCTCTAACAACCATGCAAATATTGGTCCACATCGGTCCATAATTATATATAGCCCCCATATAAACCGATCCCCCGATTTGGCTTGCGAGGCCTCTAAGAGAAGCAAATTTCATCCGATCCGGCTGATATTTGGTACATGGTGTTAGTATATGGTCTCTAACAACCATGCAAAAATTGGTCCACATCGGTCCATAATTATATATAGCCCCAATATAAACCGATCCCCAGATTTGGCTTGCGAGGCCTCTAAAGAGAAGCAAATTTCATCCGATCCGGCTGAAATTTGGTACATGGTGTTAGTATATGGTCTCTAACAGCCATGCAAAAATTGGTCCACATCAGTCCATAATTATATATAGGCCCCATATAAACCGATCCCCCGATTTGACTTGCGAGGCCTCTAAGAGAAGCAAATTTCATCCGATCCGGCTGAAATTTGGTACATGGTGTTAGTATATGGTCTCTAACAACCATGCAAAAATTGGTCCACATCGGTCAATAATTATATATAGCCCCCATATAAACCGATCCCAAGATTTGACCTCCGGAGCCTCTTGGAAGACCAAAATTCATCTGATTCAGTTGAAATTTGGTACGTGGTGTTAATATATGGCCTCAAACTCCCATGCAAAAATTGGTCGATATCGGTCCATAATTATATATAGGCCCCATATGAATCGATCCCCAGATTTGACCTCCAGAGCCCCTTGGAAGAGCAAAATTCTTCCCATTCGGTTGAAATTTGGTATGTGATGTTAGTATATGGTATCCAACAACCATGCATGAATTGGTTCCTATCGGTCCATAATTATATATAGCTCCCATATAAACCGATCCCCAGATTTGACCTCCGATGCCTTTTGGAGAAGCAAAATTCATCCGATCTGCTTGAAATTTGGTACGTGGTGGTAGCATATGATATTTAACAACCATGCCAAAAGTGGTCCATATCAGTCCATAATCATACATAGCCCCATATAAACCGATCCCGAGATTTGGTTTTGGAGCCTTTTGGAGGAGCAAATTTCATCCGAGGGAGTTGAAATTTGGTACATTGTGCTAGTATATGGTCGTTAACAACCATGCCTAACTAGGTCCATATCGGTCTATAGTTATATATGGCCCTCAGATAAATCGATACCCAGTCACACAAAAATTGGTCAATATCAAGTTCATAATTGTATATAGCCCCATATAAGCGACCCCCATATTTCAATGCTGGATACCTTGCCACCGGTATCCATGGTGGAGGGTACATAAGATTCGGCCTGGCCGAACTTACGGCCGTATATACAGTGAAACCTCTCAAACTTGGACACTCTGAAAACCGGACAACTCCCAAATGTGGACAGTTGTCTGGGGACGCTTGCTATATTAACACATTAAAATTAACCTCTCATACCTGACACCTCTCAAACGTGGACAAAATATAGGCGACCGTGGGTGTCCACCTTTCAGAGGTTTCACTGTACTTGTTTAAATGTATATATTAGGTTAGGTTAGGTGGCAGCCGGATGTATCAGGCTCACTTAGACTATTCAGTCCATTGTGATACCACATTGGTGAACTTCTCTCTTATCACTGAGTGCTGCCCGATTCCATCTTAAGCTCAATGACAAGGGACCTCCTTTTTATAGCCGAGTCCGAACGGCGTTCCACATTGCAGTGAAACCACTTAGAGAAGTTTTGAAACACTCAGAAATGTCACCAACATTTCTGAGGTGGGATAATCCACCGCTGAAAAACTTTTTGGTGTTCGGTCGAAGCAGGAATCGAATCCACGACCTTGTGTATGCAAGGCGGGCATGCTAACCATTGCACCACGGTGACCGTTTTGTGCCTTTTTGCTTTGTAATAGAAAAATAAACAAAATTTCCTTTATTTTGGTGTATCATTTTACCCATAAATCTATATTTTTCACAGATATTTGATAAAATTAAACCTAACGTTGGTAATGTCCGGTTAGACGTGTGAGTCACTGTATATGGGAGCTATATCTAAATCTGATCCGATTTCGGTACAATTTTGCACATTTTAAGGGTGATGCATTGGATTACGTTGTGCCCAATTTGACGCCAATAAGTTAGTGAATAAGCGTAATATAACCCCATTTGTTGAAATCGGGCGATACATATAACATATATGGGATATATGTATCTAAAATTGATTTCTATTCAATATTTAGTGTTTATCCATGTGCCAAAACATACCCTGTTCCAAATTTCATCAAAATCGATTAATAATTGCGACCGGAATCGTGCGAACAACAAATACATGGACGGACGGGCGGACAGACAGTCGGACTCAGAAGGTGATTCTGAGACGATCGGTATATATTTTGTGGGGTCTAAAATCAATATTTATGGTAGGCACGTTTTTTCGGAGATCAACGTTATTATTCCCTGATCTCTAGGGAATAAAAATGATTTTTTTTGCAAATTATCTGGAAGTTATTCAAAATAATTTGTTCTACGAAATACGAAATAAAATTTCCAAAGACATTTAATTATTCTACTGTTTAACAGGTGCATTCCACTTTAGTTGTATTGAGTATGGATGTATATAAATGTGTGTGTGAGTGTTTGTGGAGCAATAATTCTGTAGCCTTATGAACCACGTTGTGATTGTAATGTACATATTTATAAATTTGGAAATTTTGATTATTTATTAACCGCACCTTTTTCTGACACATGAATAAAAACCGAAAAATTTCAACAATATGTTTTAATTTACAAAATCTTTGGTTGGTTTTTCAATAGCTTTCAATAACTATAACGGCAGTAGCAACAGCAGCACCAGGAATCTGCAAGTACTACAGCAACAATGACAACAAAGAGAAAAAAATCTCAAATGGAGAAAATAACATTTGACTGTGATGCTAAATTAGTTCTGTCAATCAAATTCATAAAAGACATAACCACCATTCATACAATACTAGTGGGTGGGTGTGATACGAACGAAGAAGGTGAATATTGGAGTATGTGTTTATGTGTGTGTATATGCATGGGGAGATATATGTATATCTCTCTACTTACCCAGCGGGAAAATTGCGAAGTACCGCAAAAATCATGCCTTCTTAACCCATGATTTTGGGATCCTTAACACCTTCCCATATGCCTTCTCCTATCATGCATGCTAAAATGCCTTGCACTTCCTTTCTAAAAAATGCCCGCAAACATTATTCTGTGCCTTCTTTTGGAATTGTAAAAAGAAGGCCCTACATTGTTGTTATAAGAACGAAAATTCAGTTTTTTTATATAATCATCAAACAAACATTTATATCAACATTTTTAACAGGACACGGTTTTAATCCGATTTGCATCAAAACTAGAATTTGCTGTTATTTCGCAAGATGATTTATATTTAGATATAGTTCTTGATTTTAGTTCTAGAGCATGTAATGCGCTATTCTCATCCATTTGGCAGAAATTTGGAAATGAGTATCCCTCCCCGCCTTCCAGTGTATTTAAAATAGAATATATCTTTATACCCTCCACCATAGGAACAAAAAAAGCAGTAGAAAAGTGAAGTTTTGTATTCGAAACAGCATTTCTGACGATGTCTTAAAATTTACTTATTTTTGGGATTAAGTTGGACATATAGTTAGTTGTAGATCAATTTACCCACATATTATCCATTGGTTTTACTTTATACGTTTGTTTTGATCGTGATATTTTTCTATTTGTCTTCTAACATATATTATTTGTTGTTGTTATAATACAGTTTTGTAATGTTGTTGTGAGAGCATACACACATAATAATTTATTTGACTTCAAATCTTTTGAACTTTCCTTAAGGATTTCGTTATTGAATCTGAAATATTGTTTTTTTTTTTTTTTTTTTTTTAATATAAAGTCACTTTTTTGGAAGTTAACTAGCTCTAGATCTAGGCTCTGTGAATTTAAAGCTAGGATACAGGTCTCATTTATTGAATTTTCGTTCACGTTTTGCGATATATCAACACAGGTATACAGCTATAAATAAATTTCGAATAAAAAATACATTTTAATGCAACAAATGTTTTCGGATTTTCAAATAAATGTTTAACCAAAAATGCACAATTCTCCAAATAAGTATTAGCCTATTTTGAAGTTTTTTTTTATCTTTAATACAAGGGTTCAATATCACAGTTAATTAAAAGATTATTCACTTAAATCATTTTTTTTATTCTTTATATTAAGTGAAATCGGCCTTACTTTAAGGTCCTATAACTTTGATATAGGCACGATCATTTCAAAGATTCGTGTACTAAATTTAAATAAAATAGATTTTAGTTTAAGATTATGAACTTTTTTCAATTATTGTTTGTTTGTATATGTGCAGTTTTATCTCTACATGGTCACTATAGTTTGTTCTCCCTTGTTTTTGAAAAATAAAATTAAAAAAAATAAAAATTATAGCACTTGTTGCATTACATATCAGCCACCCTGTACATATGGGTAGGTATATATAACTCCGATCAGGTTTGAACTGAACATAGTAAAAGTGCTTGCCACTCAAAAAAAAGTTTGTTCAAAATTTCAAAAAATTGGCTGAGTAAAATGGGATATAAACTCAAATCGGACGATTAAATATACGGGCGCTATATATATACCTGACACGATCTTTTTGAAAATTGACAGAGATACTACTATTAACAAGAGCAAACGTTTTGCCAAATTTCATGTAAATCGGTTGTTCCCTTGAATTAATAGCAGTTTGGGGGTCAAATACCCCACTGTGCGACGGGATACTTTGTACAAGTAGCTACTATTTATGTAGGTCGGATGGTATTGCAAATGAGCTATATCGGACCACATTTAGGTGTAGCTTACGATCCTCTTGGAGGAGACAATTTTATCACATCCGTGGCCTGTAACAACCAGGCAAAAATTAGTCCTAACCGATCCCCCGATTTTATTTCCTGCGCTTTCTGGAGATGAAAAATTCATTCGATCCAGTTGAAATGTGGTACGTGGTGTTAGTAACTGGCCTCTAACAACGATGCAAAAGTGGCCCATATCGTTCCAAAGATATATATAGCCTCCATAAAAAGCAATTTACATTATTTATTTATTATTTAATTTATTATAATTACAAATTACAATAAACTTAAAGGGTGATTTGTTAAGAGCTTGATAACTTTTTTTTTAAAAAAAACGCATAAAATTTGCAAAATCTCATCGGTTCTTTATTTGAAACGTTAGATTGGTCCATGACATTTACTTTTTGAAGATAATTTCATTTAAATGTTGACCGCGGCTGCGTCTTAGGTGGTCCATTCGGAAAGTCCAATTTTGGGCAACTTTTTCGAGCATTTCGGCCGGAATAGCCCGAATTTCTTCGGAAATGTTGTCTTCCAAAGCTGGAATAGTTGCTGGCTTATTTCTGTAGACTTTAGACTTGACGTAGCCCCACAAAAAATAGTCTAAAGGCGTCAAATCGCATGATCTTGGTGGCCAACTTACCGGTCCATTTCTTGAGATGAATTGTTCTCCGAAGTTTTCCCTCAAAATGGCCATAGAATCGCGAGCTGTGTGGCATGTAGCGCCATCTTGTTGAAACCACATGTCAACCAAGTTCAGTTCTTCCATTTTTGGCAACAAAAAGTTTGTTAGCATCGAACGATAGCGATCGCCATTCACCGTAACGTTGCGTCCAACAGCATCTTTGAAAAAATACGGTCCAATGATTCCACCAGCGTACAAACCACACCAAACAGTGCATTTTTCGGGATGCATGGGCAGTTCTTGAACGGCTTCTGGTTGCTCTTCACTCCAAATGCGGCAATTTTGCTTATTTACGTAGCCATTCAACCAGAAATGAGCCTCATCGCTGAACAAAATTTGTCGATAAAAAAGCGGATTTTCTGCCAACTTTTCTAGGGCCCATTCACTGAAAATTCGACGTTGTGGCTCGTTAGTAAGTCTATTCATGATGAAATGTCAAAGCATACTGAGCATCTTTCTCTTTGACACCATGTCTGAAATCCCACGTGATCTGTCAAATACTAATGCATGAAAATCCTAACCTCAAAAGAATCACCCTTTATTTATACGGGCACTAGCAAGTAGAGGCTATCTGCCTAAGCAATTTCCATATTTGGTTTCCTGCGCTTCTGGAGGGGCATATTTCATACGATCCAATCGAAATTGTAAATTTTTATGTTAACCGATCAAGAACTGATTTAGCTTATATAGGTATTTAATATACCTCCATGTACATTAAGGCAATGTTAAGAGGTTTTAAGATACCTTGTCTTTAGTAGAACTTTCTTCGTAATACATGGTGGATGGTCCATAAGACTCGGCCTGCCTGACATTCCGGTCGTATTTACTTATTTTTATAGTGCGGTTAAATAAATAAACATAAATCTTTCTAAATAATTAATAATTAAATTAATAATAACAAAAATCTATAACTTTGCCTATAGTAGAATCTGTTCGAACCCACCAATGATCCCATACTCATTATTTGTTGGCTGCCAAGCTATTAATTTGCTTATGTCTAGTTACTCCTAACTTTGGCCTTCTAGAAGTCATTCTCTGTAACATATAAAAGATCCGATACCCATTATACGTTCACTTCCAACAGAAGGGAACGCGGAATGACCTCACGTGTAGCTTAAGTTCACCTTTTGGCGCCCACATCACATAAATGTGTCGTAGGCCAGTGGATGAGTGTAGGACTACCAATAACGAGGACCTCGGTTCAAATCCCGACGGAGCAGAAAAATAAAAATACACTTGAGGTAAATATTAAAGTCAAAAAAAGATGATAAACTGTATAGGAAAAGTAAGTCAAATTAAATTCTAACGTAAAATGTATGAGGGCAAATGTTCAGTTCATAGACAACCTTGCCTTCAAAATATTTATTTTTACACGCTTTCTTTTACGCCTTCCTGGCCAGGCCTGTTTGAGGGCCTTCTTTGGAAGGCATGATTTTTGTACTTAGTATGAAGGCCTGATAACATGGCATCGACGACACCACCTCTAGAAGGCATACGAATAGAAGCGAGAGGCAAGGCCTTGGTCTCCAATCCAATCCAATGTTATTTTGAAATGAACACGTAATGCAGCGCCCAGGCCTTATAGCTACCCGGACAGCACTTCCATCATCGATTCCACGTCGCTTCCATTTCCCGCTGGGCTCATATGAGAAGATTTATGTTAGGCTAAATGGTAATATAAGGCAATTATTTAGGTATACACTATGAGACAGAAGTACTCTTATAATGGGACCGTGCAAATATTTAAAATTATTAAAATAATTTAAATATAATATTTAAATCATAAACGATAAATAGAACTTTAAAATTAATAAACTTGCATAGAAAAAATATCACCATAACAGTTCCAATTAAAAAGATGATTGAAGCTTAAAACGTAATCAATTAAAAATGAACTGGTACAATTACATTTTTAATCAAATTAAAACAGTAATTCTGTTAAGAAAATGATTGAAAGTTTTTAAAGATTCAATTAAAATATTAATAGCCCCAATAAATAATTAAAATAAATAAAAAATTATTTCTTCAAATCTTTTAACTTACAAAGCTAAAAAAAACAATAATTTTTGTAATTTACAACTATTAAATCAATTAAAAACATTTAAATGTGCCGAAAAATCAATTAAATTTTTTAACAAGAATATTTTCTATTTCTAATTATTTGTGTAATTGATATTATAATTTTTGTGATTGAAGAAATTTCAATTAAAAAGTTCAAAGTTAATTAAAAACAAATATATACGGCCGTAAGTTCGATCAGGCCGAATCTTATGTATCCTCCACCATGGATTGCGTAGAAACTTCTACCAAAGACTGTCATCCGCAATCGAATTACTTGGGTTGTGTTATCTTAAAACTTCTTAACATCGTTGTCTAAATTGTGAGTTAGTCCATACGTGGTATATATTAGACAAAAAAGTTATGTATAGTTGAGTCTACAAAGAGAGCCAGAATTGAAATATGGGGTCGCTTATATGGGGGCTATATACAATTATGAACTTGATATGGACCAATTTTTGTGTGATTGGAAATCGATTTATCTGAGGGCTATATATAACTATAGAGCGATATGGACCTAGTTAGGCATGGTTGTTAACGGCCATATACTAGCACAATGTACCAAACTTCAATTGACTCGGATGAAATTTGCTCCTCCAAGTGGCTCCAAAACCAAATCTCGGGATCGGTTTATATGGGGGCTATATATGATTATGAACTGATATGGACCACTTTTGGCATGGTTGTTAAATATCATATACTACCACCACGTACCAAATTTCAATCAGATCGGATGAATTTTGCTTCTCCAAAAGGCACCGGAGGTCGAATCTGGGGATCGGTTTATATGGAGGCTATATATAACTATGGACTGATATGAACCAATTCCTGCATGGTTGGTGGATACCATATACTAACATCACGTACCAAATTTCAACTGAATCAGATGAATTTTGGTCTTCCAAGAGGCTCCGGAGGTCAAATCTGGTGATCGGTTTATATGGGGGCTATATATAATTATTGACCGATGTGGACCAATTTGTGCATGGTCATTAGAGACCATATACTAATACATGTACCAAATTTCAGCCGGATCGGATGAAATTTGCTTATCCTAGAGGCTCCGCAAGCCAAATCTGGGGATCGGTTTATATGGGGGCTATATATAATTATTGACCGATGTGGACCAATTTTTGCATACTTCTTAGAGAACATATACTTACACCATGTACCAAATTTCAGCCTGATCGGATAAAATTTGCTTCTCTTAGAGGCTCCGCAAGCCAAATCGGGGGATCGGTTTATATGGGGGCTATATATAATTATGGACCGATGTGGAACACTTTTTGCATGGTTCTTAGAGATCATATGCTGACACCATGTACCAAATTTCAGCCGGAGCGGATGAAATTTGCTTCTCCTCCGCAAGCCAAATCTGGGGATCGGTATATAGGGGGGCTATATATAATTATGGACCGATATGGACCAATTTTTGCATGCTTATTAGAGACCATATACTTACACCATGTACCAAATTTCAGCCAGATCGGATGAAATTTGGTTTTCTTAGAGGCTCCGCAAGCCAAATCGGGGGATCGGTTTATATGGGGGCTATATATAATTATGGACCGATGTCGACCAGTTTTTGCATGGTTGTTAGAGACCATATACTAACACCATGTACCAAATTTCAGCCCGATCGGATGAAATTTGCTTCTCTTAGACGATCCCCAAGCCAAATTTGGGAATCCGTTTATAAGGGGGCTATACGTAAAAGTTGACCGATATGGCCCATTTGCAATACCATCCGACCTACATCAATAACAACTACTTGTGCCAAGTTTCAAGTCGATAGCTTGTTTTGTTCGAAAGTTAGCGTGATTTCAACAGACGGACCGACATGCTCAGATCGACTCAGAATTTCACCACGACCCAGAATATATATACTTTATGGGGTCTTAGAGCAATAGTTCGATGTGTTACAAACGGAATGACAAAGTTAATATACCCCCATCCTATGGTGGAGGGTATAAAAATAATTTCGTGATTGAATTAAAAAAAACTATAATTTCCTTAAATTTATTTTAATTTAACTTAGTATAATGTAATATAGCTTAGTTTGCTTTTATTGAATTCATTATAAATTAATTTCATTTAGTTTAATTCAATTTTAATTATTTGGGTTCGTTTTAGCTTCGCTGATCTTAACTTAACCAAGTTGACAGTATTTTATTTAATTGTATTAACTAATATTAATTTATATTTATATAATTTGACATAAATGAATTATATTAGATTTAATTAAATGAAGTGAACTTAAGTGAAAACATTTTAATTTATCAATATTAAATAAAAATATATCAATATTAAATGAATTAAAATTTATCAATAAAATTATTTAAAATTTTGTTTTTTTAATTTACTTTAAACTGCATTACATTTTTTTAAAGCAGTGTTTCTGTTGACAAATGTTCATACAAGCACTAAAACAGACGCACAAAAATCCATTAAAGTTAAGCGGTGAGCACATGGTTTGTCTGATTGACTTCGTTGTTTATACCATATAGGAAACCTCAATAGAACGAATTTTTATACCCTCCACCATAGGATGGGGGTCATTCCGTTTGTAACACATCCAAATATTGCCCTAAGACCCCATAAAGTATATATATTCTGGGTCGTTGTGAAATTCTGAGTCGATCTGAGCATGTCCGTCCGTCCGTCCGTTTGTCGAAATCACGCTAACTTCCGAACGAAACAAGCTATCGACTTGAAACTTGGCACAAGTAGTTGTTATTGATGTAGGTCGGATGGTATTGCAAATGGGCCATGTCGGTCCACTTTTACGTATAGCCCCCATATATACGGACCCCCAAATTTGGCTTGCGATTGCTCTAAGAGAAACAAATTTCATCCGATCCGGCTGAAATTTGGTACATGGTGTTAATATATGGTCTCCAATTACCATGCAAATATTGGTCCATATCGGTCCACTTTTACGTATAGCCCCCATATAAACGGATCCCCAAATTTGGTTTGCGATTGCTCTAAGAGAAGCAAATTTCATCCGATCCGGCTGAAATTTGGTACATGGTGTTAGTATATGGTATCTAATAACCATGCAAAAATTGGTCCATATCAGTCCATAATTATATATAGCCCCTATATAAACCGATCCCCAGATTTGAACTCCGGAGCCACTTGGACGAGCAAAATTCATCCGATCCAGTTGAAATTTGCAACCTGGTGTTAGTATAAGGCCGCTAATATCCATGCCAAAAATTGGTCCATATCGGTCTATAGTTATATATAGCCGATCTCCAATCACACAAAAATTGGTCCATATCGGTTCATATTCATGGTTGCCACTCGAGCCAAAAATAATCTACCAAAATTTTATTTTTATGGAAAACATTGT
This sequence comes from Haematobia irritans, assembly GCF_050003625.1. Classification (NCBI taxonomy): domain Eukaryota; kingdom Metazoa; phylum Arthropoda; class Insecta; order Diptera; family Muscidae; genus Haematobia; species Haematobia irritans. Next base: position 45,973,604 of record NC_134401.1, on the reverse strand, counting down.
CAAAATGTTATTTCTATAGAAAATGTTGTAAAAATGTTATTTCTGTAGAAAATTTTGTAAAAATTTTATTTCTATACAAAATTTTGTAAAAATTTTATTTCTATAGAAAATTTTGTCAAAATTTTATTTCTATAGAAAATTTTGTCAAAATTTTATTTCTATAGATAATTTTATCCAAATTTTATTTCTATAGAAAATTTTTTCCAAATTTTACTTCTATAGAAAATGTTGTCCACATTTTATTTTGTCAAAATTTTATTTCTATAGAAACTTTAAACTTAATTATATACGTATTTAATCGACCTTTTTATACCCTCCATCATAGGATGGGGGTATATTAACTTTGTCATTCCGTTTGTAACACATCGAAATATTGCTCTAAGACCCCATAAAGTATATATATTCTGGGTCGTGGTGAAATTCTGAGTCGATCTAAGCATGTCCGTCCGTCCGTCCGTCTGTTGAAATCACGCTAACTTCCGAACGAAACAAGCTATCGACTTGAAACTTGGCACAAGTAGTTGTTATCGATGTAGGTCGGATGGTATTGAAAATGGGCCATATCGGTGCACTTTTACGTATAGCCCCCATATAAAGGGACCCTCAGATTTGGCTTGTGGAGCCTCTAACAGAAGCATATTTCATCCGATCCGGCTGAAATTTGGTACATGGTGTTGGTATATGGTCTCTAACAACCATGCAAAATTGGTCCACATCGGTCCATAATTATATATAGCCCCCATATAAACCGATCCCCAGATTTGGCTTGCGGAGCCTAAAAGAGAAGCAAATTTCATCCGATCAGGCTGAAATTTGGTACATGGTGTTAGTATATGGTCTCTAACAACCATGCAAAAATTGGTCCACATCGCTTCATAATTATATATAGCCCCCATATAAACCGATCACCAGATTTGGCTTGCGGAGCCTCAAAGAGAAGCAAATTGCATCCGATCCGGCTGAAATTTGGTACATGGTGTTGGTATATGGTCACTAACAACCATGCAAAAATTGGTCCATATCGGTCCTTAATTATATATAGCCCCCATATAAACCGATCCCCAGATTTGGCTTGTGGAGCCTCTAAGAGAAGCATATTTCATCCTATCCGGCTGAAATTTGGTACATGGTGTTGGTATATGGTCTCTAACAATCGTGCAAAAATTGGTCCACACCGGTCCATAATTATATATAGCCCCCATATAAACCGATCCCCAGATTTGGCTTGCGAAGCCTCAAAGAGAAGCAAATTGCATCCGATCCGGCTGAAATTTGGTACATGGTGTTGGTATATGGTCTCTAACAACCGTGAAAAAAATGGTCCACATCGGTCCATAATTATATATAGCGCCCATATAAACCGATCCCCAAATTTGGGTTCCGGAGCCTCAAAGAGAAGCAAATTTCATCCGATCCGCCTGAAATTTGGAACATGATATTGGTATATGGTGTCTAACAACCATGCAAAAATTGGTCCACATCGGTTCATAATTATATATAGCCCCCATATAAACCGATCCCCAGATTTGGCTTGCGAAGTCTCCAAGAGAAGCAAATTTCATCCAATCCGGTTGTAATTTGGAACATGGTGTTAGTATATGATCTTTAACAAGCGAGCCAGGATTGGTCCATATCGGTCCATAATTATATATAGGCCCCATATAAAACGTTCTCCAGATTTGACCTCCGGAGCCTCCTGGAGGAGCAAAATTCATCCGATCCGGTTCAAATTAGGAACGTGGTGTTAGTATATGGTCGTTAACAACCATACCAAAATTGGTCCAATCACACAAAAATTGGTCCATATCGGTTCATAATCATGGTTGCCACTAGAGCCAAAAATAGTCTACCAAAATTTTATTTCTATAGAAAATTTTGTCAAAATTTTATTTCTATAGAAAATTTTGTCAAAATTTTATTTCTATAGAAAATTTTGTCAAAACTTTATTTCTAGAGAAAATTTTGTTAAAATTTTATTCGGTTCATAATAAAATTTTCATCATTGTGAAAATTTTATTTCTATAGAAAATTTTGTTCAAATTTTATTCGGTTCATAATCATGGTTGCCACTCGAGCCAAAAATAATCTACCAAGATTTTATTTCTATAGAAAATTTTGTCAAAAGTTTATTTCTATAGAAAATTTTGTGAAAATTTTATTTCTATAGAACATTTTGTTAAAATTTTATTTCTGTAGAAAATTTTGTCAAAATTTTATGTCTACTTTGTCAAACTGAATTATATACGTATTGGATCGATCTTGTTTGATTTAATATATACCACGTATGGACATACATACAATTTAGAAGATGGTGTTAGGAGGTTTGTGGATGGCAGTGTTTAGAAGAAGTTTCTACGCAATCCATGATGGAGGGTACATAAGCTTCGGCCTGGCCGAACTTACGGCCGTATATACTTGTTTAGTTTAATATATACTACGTATGGACTACCTTGTAATTTAGAAGACGGTGTTAGGAAGTTTTAAGATACCTTGCCATCGGCAAGTGTTACCGCAACCCAAGTAATTCGATTGTGGATGACAGTCTTCAGTAGAAGTTTCTACGCAATCCATGGTGGAGGGTACATAAGCTTCGGCCTGGCCGAACTTACGGCCGTATATACTTGTTAATGGGTAATTTTAACTGTTTTGATTCAAATAGGTCAAAAACAGTGTAAGAATTAATAAAATGGTAAATATTATAAAAATTTGGTCGAATAAAATGCCAAATTCGTTCTAGAAAAATTACGATTTTTTTGTGCAAAATATCACAACATTTTTTATTAAACATCCGAAACACTGAATTCGTATAACACTTTAAGAGGTGATGCATATTCAGCAAAATGCTGATGAATTGGTGGACATCCGTCCTATGATAAGCCCATGTTAAATTCATCGTTTCTGCGCCAATTTTGGACCACTTTCGGATCCACTACTTTTTGGCGAGTTTTTTAAATTTCTTCATCCAAATGAACTTTTAAGGCACTATTTCTCAAAAAAATGCAAAGTTTCCAAAAATGGAGTATTTTCGTCCTATGACAAGCCCATATAAAATTCATTGGAGGTGATGCAAGTTTGCAATACTTCGGTATCATAAATTGAGGATCCAAACTTCTTTTTTAGTTTGGATTTGCTACAAACATGCTCCACGTTCGCCAAGAAAAAGCTCTTGAAACTTATATTCCATCGCCCACTAAAGTGTAATATCATGCAACTCTACCATGTCTTCTTTCCTTTATATAAAATCCTCAAATACTCTATAGATTAAGGGATTATTATGTGGTTGTGGTTGATAATGTATTAGTGTATACATAAGTGTGTGTGTGTGTGTAATTCAGTATGTGAAAGAGTAAGAGTAATATGTTCGGATGGATATCTGTGAATGACATGAAATTCATACAATACCAGTCGATTAGCAATATGAGAATTTAATTACCTTTACTGCACTGAATTGGAATAAAGAAAACAAAAGTCTTATGGCCTTCGAACACCAATCCAATATTAAGCATTATTTGAAAATCTCAAAATGCATTACCGAACAGCTAATAATGACGTTTCTGTGAATAATCCCTTCGATTGTGATACAGATTGAAAAATTATTGTCTAGGTAACTGTTTCATTAATGCTAAACAAAGTTCGTTTAGGATAAACGCTTAAGATTTATTTGTGTTTAAGGGAACCAGGTTGCGACCACGGTTGCCAGTCGAGCCAAAATTAATTTTCCACAATTTGAAGACAATTTTACCAAAAAAAACTAACAAACAAAACAACTCTTATTTTGCAAAATTTTATTTCTATAGAAAATTTTTGCAAAATTTTATTTCTATAGAAAATTAAAAAAAAAAATTCATTTCTATAGAAAATTTTATTTCTTTAGAAAATTTTTTAAAAATTTTGTTTCTATAGAAGATTTTGTCAAAATTTTATTTCTATAGAAAACTTTTGCAAAATTTTATTTCTATAGAAAATTTTTGCAAAATTTTAGTTCTAAAGAAAATTTTTAAAAAATTGTATTCCTATAGAAAATTTTTGCAAAATTTTATTTCTATAGAAAATTTTTAAAAAATGTCATTTCAATATTTTTGGGAAATTTTATTTCTTTTTGTTTGTTATTGTTGGTTTACTCTTAAATCATTATTGTTGTTTTTGATTTCAGCTTAAAACCATGCATTGACTAAACTACAAGTGTAGCTTAACCAACAGAGGAAAAGTATGTTTGTCAAATTTATTTTGGCAAAGCCCAATAGACTGCAAGATAGTTGGATGTACAGCTGTTTCGGAATTACCACATTCCTCATCAGCATCTAGAAAAAAAATTATTTCTATAGAAAATTTTTACAAAATTGTATACCTATAGAAAAGTTATGCAAAATTTTATTTCTAAAAAAAATGTTTGCATAATTATATAAATTTTTTTTTTGCAAAATTTTATTTCTATAGAAAAATTTTTGCATAATTTTATTCCTATAGAACATTTTTGTTTTGTCATCAGCATCCTCTACTTGCAGCAAATTCTGATAATTGGTTGATAGTTTTGCTGCAAGTATAGAAATTTTATTTGTGTAGAACATTTTTGCAAAATTTTATTTCTATAGAATTTTTGAAAAATTTTACTTTATAGAAAATTTTTGCAAAATTTTATTTCTAAAGAAAATTTTTGCAAAATTTTATTTCTATTGAAAATTTTGCCAAACCTTTATTTCTATAGAACTTTTTTTCAAAAATTTATTTCTATAGAAAATTTTGTTCCAAATTTATTTCTTTAGAAAATTTGTTGAAAATGTTATATCTATAGGAAATTTTCTCAGAATTTTATTTTTATAGAAAATTTTGTCCAAATTTTATTTCTATAGAAAATTTTGTCAAAATTTTATTTCTATAGAAAATTTCCCTCATATAGACAGATTTCCTGGTTTGAACTCATGAGGATTTAGGCAACACAATTTTTATCGGATTTGCCTGACATTCACAATCTAGTGATATTTTGGGTCCACACGTTAGCATAAGCGTAGGAAGGCCTCTGGGAGGGGGCTTAGACCCCCCCAGAAAAATTTTAGCCCCCCCCAGAATTTGAAACTCTATTTATGATTTTCCATTTTTCAATAAATGTCAATATTTTTTTTTTTTATTTTTATAAAAATTAAACAAGTATATACAATCGCACAAAGTTCTGCTAAAGACTTTCATGAACAATCGAATTAAATACTTGGGTTGTGGTAGCAGTTCCCGATGGCAATGTTTGAAGTCAGATATTTATGAAATAAAGCTGTGGTTGAACTTATGATTGATTTAGTTTAGTAAATTTAATTAAAAAAATAGTAATTGATATTAAAACTATTCTTTCATAAATTAATATCTTAATAATGCTGCGGAAAAGCGTCGCCAAAAAAGTAGTGAAAATGTTCTTTTTGGGTCTAGAAGTGGTGCAAAATTGGCGGAGAAGCAATGAATGTAATATGAGCTTGTCATAGGACAAATGTCCACAGTTTCAACAGCCGTTGCAATGAATTTGCATCACTTCTTAAGGTGTGATCTGAATTCAGTGTTTTGAATGTGAATTAAAAAATTTTTTGATATCCATTTTTCTATAATGAATTTAGCAGTTTTGTGGCAAAATTTTTGCCAAACAAAAAATTACACATTAAAATATGAAAAAAATCAATTAAAAAAACTTCCTGTGTAGTTAAAATAATTGAGGACATTTTTGGAAGTACTTTTAAAGTTATGCCTTTAGAACAACGCACAATTTTTTTGCTGGGAAAAGTGTGGAACTACTTTTAGTTGCTTTATTATAAATTAATTGACGAGTTATTTTGATGTCTAATTTTTTATTAAATTTTATGAAATAAAACATTAATTGAACCTATAAGTTCAGTCTATAAATTTTTAGCTAGGGGGGCTATAGCCCCCCCTAGGAAAATTGTCTAGCTACGCTAATGCACGTTAGTAAGCCGAATATAGGGAGTATCGATTCACATTTTGAAATACCCCCCATATAGACCGATCTCCCGATTTGACATCTTAGGCTTCTAGATATCCGATATGCCTGAAGTTTAAATTTTGGAGGCATTTTAGGTCTGTAAATAGGTGTAGCGAATATGGTGTGGATCGGTCCATGTGTTAAATCCCTCGAGTTCCTTATTGGTATATATGTTTGCTTGGTAGAGTTTTTATAGGAAACAATTATAACAGGTTGGCTGATAAGTCCCCGGTCTAACAAAGAAAACACATTTTTTTGTCAAAATTCGTTTCGCATTGTTGTTGTTTTTTATTTCAGCTTAAAACCATACATTGACTAAACTACAAGAGTAGCTTAACCAACAGAGGAAAAGAATGTTTGTCAAATTTATTTGGGCAAAGCCCTATAGACTGCAAGATGGTTGGATGGACGCACGTTTCGGAATTACCACATTCCTCATCAGCATCCTCTACTTGCAGCAAAACTATCAACCAATTATCAGAATAAATTCAGGCAGTTTATTAAACCCAACAAAAACCACACTTGAACCCTCCGAAAAAAGGTTTTACATTGATATTCGTTTCTATTATTCAACATAGTTCCCTTCAAGAGCGATACAACGAATATAACGACCTTCCAATTTTTTGATATCATTTTGGTAGTACTCCTTCGGTTTTGCCTCAAAATAGTCCTCAGATTCGGCGATTCATTGCAGCCAAAATTTTTCTACGCGAGCATCCTTTTGAGGTCTGAGAACAAGAAAAAGTCGCTGGGGGCCAGATCTGGAGAATACGGTGGGTGGGGAAGCAATTCGAAGCCCAATTCATGAATTTTTGCCATCGTTCTCAATGACTTGTGGCACGGTGCTTTGTCTTGGTGGAACAACACTTTTTTCTTCTTCATATGGGGCCGTTTTGCCGCGATTTCGACCTTCAAACGCTCCAATAATGTCATATAATAGTCACTGTTGATGGTTTTTCCCTTCTCAAGATAATCGATAAAAATTATTCCATGCGCATCCCAAAAAACAGAGGCCATTACTTTGCCAGCGGACTTTTGAGTCTTTCCACGCTTCGGAGACGTGTCACCGATCACTGTCCACTCAGCCGACTGTAGATTGGACTCAGAAGTGTCCAATCTACAAAACAACACGTTGTTGTTTTTGGTCAAATGTGAGCTCGCGCGGCACCCATTTTGCACAGAGCTTCCGCATATCCAAATATTGATGCATGATATGACCAACACGTTCCTTTGATATCTTTAAGGCCTCTGCTATCTCGATCAACTTCATTTTACGGTCATTCAAAATCATTTTGTGGATTTTTTTGATGTTTTCCTCGGTAACCACCTCTTTCGGGCGTCCACGGCGTTCACCGTCCTCCGTGCTCATTTCATCACGCTTGAATTTTGCATACCAATCAATTATTGTTGATTTCCCTGGGGCAGAGTCCGGAAACTCATTATCAAGCCAAGTTTTTGCTTCCACCGTATTTTTTCCCTTCAGAAAACAGTATTTTATCAAAACACGAAATTCCTTTTTTTCCATTTTTCTCACAATACCAAAAGTTGCTTCACAAAAGACGCTCTATCTCACAAACTTATTGACTTACAGACGTCAAATTTGACACGAATCATTTGAAGGTTGGTACTATATTAAAATAATATGCGTTTAATACTAGCGACGCCATCTATGTGTCAGACCGGGGACTTATCTGCCAACCTGTTATTATTTGATGGTGGTGTGTATTTAAGATTCGGCCCAGCCGAACTAAATTCCGTATTTACTTTTTGAGCCATATTAAGTTTACGCGTTCTGAGCAGAGAATGAAGCCGTCAAGTCGCGCCGCCGACTTAAGTCGCCGCCACTCAAATTTAGCCGCCAATTTATCAAAAATATCGGTTTAAATCAGAAAAATGTATTAATAATTGTCGTATATTTTGCCAACATTTTGAACCTTTCACCCATAATCAATCAATTTCAATCTAATCTCATTACCATCCGAATAATTTCAAATTGATTTTATAATGGATAATTGACCGCCGCCGAATAGACATATTTATATCGGCTTAGCCGTCAAGCCGCCGCCGCCGGAGGCAAAAATTTAGTATTAGCCGCCGGCGACAAAAATGGGTCGGCTTCATTCTCTGGTTCTGAGTGCGATGGTGCATGGAGTTCTGTTGGAATGTTCATGTTTTGCGGCCGAAATCCTGGGCTTCAGTACTACCTTTAGAACGTTTTCCCGATAATATTCTGCATTAATTTTGACCCCACGATCAATGAACACGAGCGGAGAGCGACCATCGGCCGTTAAGGTAACCCATAACATACCATCGGCGACGCTTGAGTTCTGGAGGCCAATCGAAGTTGAAGCTTTTCATCTGACCTTTTTGACAAATAATTTTGATGTTTGTTATGGAAGAAAACCAAATTCGGTAACTGTTAATTTTGTACATGCGAAGCAACTCCTTAACTCTTTCCAATCTAACTTTTTTGTGTATCGACAAGCTCTTGCACTTGGAATTCAATTGCACTATGACAGTATCACGGTAACGAGTAATGGTACGATATATAAACGATTCATTCAACTACTTGTGATTTTGCAGCCAAATCTCATGCAATCACACTATCACGCTTCAATTCCATCACGAATAACTTTATTTCTAAATGCAGTAGATCAAAATGCTTTTGTAAGCTTGTAAACAATAAAATGAACTGAATAAATCAAAAGAGGGGTTTAAATGATAGCGATCGGATTTCGTTGCAATAGATATCAGCCGCCTTGTACATCTATTATCCCCTTTAATAAAAAAATGTAGGTCATTTCAAATGCCTTTGAGTTTGCTGGAAACTTTCTTTTCACATAGATGACAACTGGACCATCATAATAGAGGAACGTTGTGGCACATTGATGATATTCGAAATTCCTAGCTATGTACGCTATTATCGCTATTTTTTTTTTGCACCATAGTAAACCATCCCTTAATGTAATTCAATTTCGCCTAACAAATATTTGTATTGCTGCAAATTGTGTTAATTTGCCCAATTCAATTTTCAATTAGTTGTCATCTTTTATCCAAGTTTTTTTTTCGTTATTGCTCTTACCACCACTGGATGAATTCGATCTAACATTGCGCCAATATTTGTCGTTATATCGCCATCGTGGTTATGGGGAATGAACAGTGCATTGGCATAAGCATCGGAATCAGCAACACCAGTGTAATCACAGTTGTGCAAACATTGAGAAAAATACATTAAATTCAATCACTCCAACACATGCACACAAAAAAAGATCTACACTACATCGCAAAAGTCTAAGTACTAACATAGAAAAATTGCTCAGTTTAACATTTCTTAAAAAAATAAAAATAAAAAAAGAATGTTAGTTCGGCCAGGCCGAAGCTTATGTACCTTTTACCATGGATTGCGTAGAAACTTCTACACGCAAAAAATAATTCTTTCCTCCCAAACGAAATTTTAGACAAACAAAGTTCGTTTCTCATTTGCTTTTCGCTGTAAGGAAGTGTATTTGGAAGAAAAGTTTATACTTTTCATGATAAACGTTTATTCTTTTCCAGGATGTAAAAACAATTTCATAAAGACTAACTCAAAAAAAACATTGTTTTCTTGCTAATTGCATTGTCCCTCACATCTTTCTCACATCCCCGAGGATTTTTAGTTCTTAACACCTTTTCCTGTAATACCAACAATGTAGAAGAAATTATACGATTTTATAAATTTTTAAAATTTTTTTACCTTTCTCCTGGACGGAGAATCGAACCGCGGACCATGCACTTTGTAAGCCAACACACTAACCACTGAGCTATATACCTGTTATGGTCATCAATAGATAATTATCCATATAAGTTATATTTATATAGCATAGCTTGCGGCGCCCACGAACCGAATAAACAAAGTTTATTTAACAAAAACAAACATTTAGTTTGGCACCGTGGAGCAGTGGTTGCTACGTCCGACTTGCATGCCAAGGGTCGTGGGTTCGATCCCTGCTTCGACCAAAGATTTTTTTTTTGCTTTTGTTTTTTTTTTACATATATTCCAGATATGTTCGGAAGATTCCGAAAAAATCTTCAACATTACATTGTACTATATTAAATTTTGAACTGTAAAATGTGTCTTAATAAAGACCTAAAGTTAGAAAAGAACTGTGTTTGATATAAACAAAATGGACTGTGTTGTTGTTTCAAAAATAACTTTTTTTATTGAAAAAATAAAAATTTTGTAACAAACGAATTTTTGTGGTGATAGAAGTTTAAAATTTCCGAAGCAATTCAAAAAACTCTAACAAAAGAAAAACGTTTTCGGTACATGTTTTCCTAACGTTTTTTTCTTTGTGTGTATAAAGACGTCATCCACAATTAAATTACTTGGGTTGCGGTAACACTTGCCAATGGCAAAGTATCTTAAAACTTCTTAATACCGTCTTCTAAATTGTAAGTTAGTCCATACGTGGTATATATTAAATTAAAAAAGACTGATTAAATACGTATATAATTCAGTTTGACAAATAAAATTTAGACAAAATTTTCTTTAGAAATAAAACTTTAACAAAATTTTTTATAGAAATAAAATTTTGACAACACTTTCTATAAAAATAAAGTTTTGACAAAATTTTCTATAGAAATGAAAATTTAACAAAATTTTTTATAGAAATAAAATTTTAACAAAATTTTCTATAGAAATAAAATTTTGACAAAATTTTCTATAGAAATAAAATTTTGGTAGATTTTTTTTGGCTCGAGTGGCAACCATGATTATGAACCTATATGGACCAATTTTTGTGTGATTGGGGATCGGCTATATAACTATAGACCGATATGGACCAATTTTGGTATAGTTGTTAACGGCCATATACTAACACCACGTTCCTAATTTGAACCGGATCGGATGAATTTTGCTCCTCAAAGAGGCTCCGGAGGTCAAATTTGGAGAACGGTTTATATGGGGGCTATATATAATTATGGACCGATATGGACCAATTCTTGCACGGTTGTTAGAGACCATATACTAACACTATATTTCAAATTTCACCGGATCGGATGAAATTTGCTTCTCTTAGAGGCTCCGCAAGCCAAATCTGGGGATCGGTTTATATGGGGGCTCTATATAATTATTTACCGATGTAGACCAATTTTTGCATAGTTGTTAGGGACCATATACTTACACCATGTACCGAATTTCAGCCGGATCGAATGAAATTTGCTTCTCTTAGAGTCACCCGCAAGCCAAATCTGGGGATCGGTTTCTATGGGGGCTATATATAATTATGAACCGATGTGGACCAATTTTTGCATGGTTGTTAGAGACCATATACCAACATCATGTGTCAAATTTCAGCCGGATCGGATGAAATTTGCTTCTCTTTGAGGCTACACAAGCCAAATCTGGGGATCGGTTTATATGGGAGCTATATATAATTATACACCTATGTGAACCAATTGCATGGTTGTGAGAGATCATATACTAACACCATGTACCAAATTTCAGCCGGATCGGATGAAATTTGCTTCTCTTAGAGGCTCCGCAAGCCAAATCGGGGGATCGGTTTATATGGGGGCTCTATATAATTATGGACCGATGTGGACCAATTTTTGCATTGTTGTTAGGGACCATATACTTACACCATGTACCGAATTGCAGCCGGATCGGATGAAATTTGCTTCTCTTAGAAGCTCCGGAGGTCAAATCTGGGGATCGGTTTATAGGAGGGCTATATATAATTATGTACCGATTTGGACCAATTTTTGCATGGTTGTGAGAGATCATATACTAACACTATGTACCAAATTTCAACCGGATCAGATGAATTTTGATCCTCCAAGAGGGTCCGTAAGCCAAATCTGAAGGTCCGTTTATATGGGGGCTATACGTAAATGTGGACCGATATAGCCCATTTGCAATACCATCCGACCTACATCAATAAAAACTACTTGTGCCAAGTTTCAAGTCGATAGTTTGCTTCGTTCGGAAGTTAGCGTGATTTCAACAGACGGACGGACGGGCATGGTTAGATCGACTCAGAAGTTCACCACAACCCAGAATATACAGTATGTCAAGAAAGTCTTTGACATTGCCAAATATTTCAAATTCCAGAAATAATTGAAATATTAAATAATTTTTTTTTTGCTGCAATGCTGTGTACGTATGTATAGGCTAGGTTAGGTTAGGTGGCAGCCCGACGTATCAGGCTCACTTAGACTATTCAGTCCATTGTGATACCACATTGGTAAACTTCTCTCTTATCACTGAGTGCTTTCCGATTCCATGTTAAGCTCAATGACAAGGGACCTCCTTTTTATACCCGAGTCCGAACGGCGTTCCACATTGCAGTGAAACCACTTAGAGAAGCTGTGAAACCCTCAGAAATGTCACCAGCATTACTGAGGTGGGATAATCCATCGCTGAAAAACTTTTTGGTGTTCGTTCGAAGCAGGAATCGAACCCACGACCATTGCACCACGGTGGCTCAGAGGAAATAATGTTTGTCAAATTTATATATTTAAAGCTGAGACCCAAATAACAAAAAAATAAAATTTTTACAAAATTTTTACAGAAATAAAATTTTGACAAATTTTTTATAGAAATAATTTTGTTTACTAAATTTTCTATAGAAATAAAATTTTGACAAAATTGTCTTTGGAAATAAAATGTTGACCAAATTTTCTTTAGAAATAAAATTTTGACAATTTTTTTTTACAGAAATTAAATCTTGACAAATATTTTTTTAAAGAAATAAAATTTTGACTAAATTTTCTATAGAAATGAAATTTTTAAAAATTTTTCTATAGTAATATAATTATGACAAAATTTCTACAGAAATACAATTTCGACAAATTTTTTTTAGAAATAAAATGTTGACCAAATTTTCTTTAGAAATAAAATTTTGACAAAGTTTTTTACAGAAATTAAATTTTGACAAAATTTTCCATAGAAATAAAATTTTGATAAAAGTTTCGATAGAATTAAACACAAAATATAAATTCAAAACCTTTAAAATGTTAATTATTGTGTTGGGTCAGTAAATTTTCTATAGAAATAAAATTTTGACCAAAGTTTCTAAAGACATCAAAAATTTGGCTAAATTTTTAATAGAAATAAATAACACTTTGACAAAATTTTTTACAGAAATAATTTTTTTTCTATAGATATAAAATTTAAAAAAAAAATCTATAGAAATAAAATTTTGAAAAAAATATTCTATAGAAATAAAATTTTAAAAAAATATTCTATAGAAATAACATTTTGAAAAAATATTCTATAGAAATAACATTTTGAAAAAATTTTCTATTGAAATAAAATTTTGACAAAATTTTCTACAGAAATAAAATTTTGACAAATTTTCTATAGAAATAAAATTTTGATAAAATTTTTCATAGAGATAAAATTTTTTACTAAATTTTCTATAGAAATAAAATTTTGACAACATTTTCTATAAAAATAAAATTTTTACAAAATTGTCGTTAGAAATAAAATGTTGACCAAATTTTCTTTAGAAAGTTAATAATTTTTACAGAAATTAAATTTTTACAAAATTTTCCAAAGAAATACAATTTTGATAAAAGTTTCGATAGAATTAAAATTTCGACACGATATATAAATTCAAAACCTTTAAAATGTTAATCATTGTGTTGGGTCAGTAATGCTGACGACATGCTTCAAAGCTTCTCTATGTGGCTTCACCTTAGTGTAAAACGCTATTTGTACTCGCCTATAAAAGGCAGTTCCATTGTCATTGAACTAAAAATAGAAGAGGGAAGTTCACCACTTGTGGTATCGTAATGAACTGCATGATTTATGTGAGTGTAGAATAATAGGCAGCCACTTTACCTATCCTAGCCTAACCTCACCTATATAGAAGCCACCGGCTTGTTCTCGCGTGTGTATACCTTTTCCGTGCAGTGTACACATTCGCAAAAATTCTTATGCAAACATTCACAAGCGAGTATAGCCATTTTCCCGCATTTACGGATTTCCACATCTGTAAAAAGGATTTTCGATTGTAAATTTATGGTAAAATTTTTCCAAATTCTCGTATATTCTGTGGTAACAGTGTGAATTGAACAAATGCCATGCTTGTGTGAAACTCCTGTTTGCATGCCATGCGATGAGAAACCTTCGTGTACAACCATTCAATTTCGATGGTGCTAAGCTTTATTAAAAGTTCTAACATTGTGCCACATTTATACCAGGGATGGGAGAACGATGGTATTTTGACAATACCATTGTGTTTGGCAATGCTATGCAATATTATAGTCAAAGCGAAAAGGAGGTTAATTGATGGCCAATGTTCACGAAATTATAATTTCAATGAAAAGTCTCCACAATTTTTACGAAATTTCATTCAAAACAAAAAGTTTACCTGAACAAAAAAGATATTAACCTTCCATTAAGGATTTTGGTATAGATGCAGGCTTCTTTAAAAAAAAGACAGTTTATCTATCTTTAGATAAATGCCTATAAAATTAAAATTAGGATACAAATGAGACTCATTGAACCAAGGATGATTTCTTTAAATCAAAAATGTGTTTCGTTATTTGAAGGAAAATGTGCCTTAGCTCAAAGACATACAACTTAAATGGTGGGACACAAATTTCTAAAATTTGTATTCCCAATTTAATACAGAATATTGTTAAAGCAAAGATTATAAACTATATTTGAATTCAAATTTCATTATTTTAAGGAAATTTGTCCTTTTGTAAATTGCACATCCTAATATTTAAGTTGCGTTATCTTTAATATCACGTAAGTATTTTTTTCAGTGTATGGTGGAGGGTAATAAAAACACCCGCAGCCCACATCGGATGTCGGCTTCTACATAGGATGGGGGTATATTAACTTTGTCATTCCGCTTGTAACACATCGAAATATTGGTCCAAGACCCCATAAAGTTTATATATTCTGGGTAGTGGTGAAATTCTGAGCCAATCTAGCGATGTCCGTCGGTTCGTCTGTTGAAATCAAGCTAACTTCCTAACGGAACAACTTATCGACTTGAAACTTACCACAAGTAGTTGTTATCGATGTTGGTCAAATGGTATTGCAAATAGGCCATATCGGACCACTTTTACGCATAGCCCCCATATAAACTGACCCCCAGATTTGGCTTGCGGAGCCTCTTAGAGAAGTAAATTCCATCCGATCCGGTTGAAATTTGGTACGTCGTATTAATATATGGTCTCGAACAACCATGCAAAAATTATTCCATATCGGTCCATAATAATATATAGCCCCCATATAAATTGATCCCCAGAGTTGACCTCCGGAATCTCTTGGAGGAGCAAAATTCTTTCGATTCGGTTGAAATGAGGTATATTGCGCTAGTATATGGCTGCTAAAAACCATGCCGAAATTGGTCCATATCGGTTTATAGTTGTATATAGCCGATCCCCAATCACACAAAAATTGGTCTATATCAGCTCATAATCATGGTTCCCAAAAAAAATCTGATTCAATCACGAAATTAATTTATCCAATTAATTTTTAATTGAAATGTCTTCAATCACAGAAATGATAGTATCAATTAAAAAATTAATTGAAAGTCAATTAAAAAATTAATTGATCCAATTAAAAAACTAATTGATACTATTAATTTTTGTGTTTGATTTTTGTTTCAATTAAAAAAATTGTCGAATCAATTAAATTTTTAATTGAATATTTTTTATAACTCAATTAAAATTTTAATTGGAAAAATTTTCGTGAAACTTTTTTCTGTGTTCCTACTCGAGCCAAACATAATCTACAAAAATTTTATCACCATAGAAAATGTTATCAAAATGTTATTTCTATAGAATATTTTGTCAAAATTTTATTTCATATTTGTTGTTTTGATTCAATAACGAAATTAATTGATCCAATTAATTTTTTAATTGAAATGCCTTCAATCACGAAAATGATAGTATCAATCACAGTTTTGATTGGACATTTAAAAAATAAAAAATTAATTGATTACATTTGCAAATTTCAATTAATTATTTAATTGATTCAATAAAAAATTTAATTGATGTTGATAGCAACACTCAATTAATTTTTTCATTAAAAACGTATCTATTTTCAATTAATTTTTTAACTGTTTAGTGTTTTTAGTTTGATTAAAAGATTGATTGTTTGACATACATTTTTCGTTAAAAATGAAAAAAAAATCCATCGCTTTTTATACCCTCCACCATAGGATGGGGGTATATTAACTTTGTCATTCCGTTTGTAACACATCGAAATATTGCTCTAAGACCCCATAAAGTATATATATTCTGGGTCGTGGTGAAATTCTGAGTCGATCTGAGCATGTCTGTCCGTCCGTCTGTTGAAATCACGCTAAATTCCGAACGAAACAAGCTATCGACTTGAAACTTGGCACAAGTAGTTGTTATTGATGTAGGTCGGGTGGTATTGCAAATGGGCCATATCGGTCCACTTTTACGTATAGCCCCCATATAAACGGACCCCCAAATTTGGCTTGCAGAGCCTATAAGAGAAGCAAATTTCATCCGATCCGGCTGAAATTTGGTACATCGTGTTAGTATATGGTCTCTAACAACCGTGCAAAAATTGGTCCATATCGGTCCACTTTTACGTATAGCCCCCATATAAACGGACCCCCAAATTTGGCTTGCGATTGCTCTAAGAGAAGCAAATTTCATCCGATCAGGCTGAAATTTGGTACATGGTGTTAATATATGGTCTCTAACAACCATGCAAAAATTGGTTCATATCGGTCCACTTTTACGTATAACCCCCATATAATCGGACCCCCAAATTTGGCTTGCGATTGCTCTAAAAGAAGTAAATTTCATCCGATAAGGCTGAAATTTGGTACATGGTGTTAGTATATGATCTCTAACAACCATGCAAAAATTGGTCCATATCGGTCCACTTTTACGTATAGCCCCCATATAAACGGACCCCCAAATTTTGCTTGCGATTGCTCTAAGAGAAGCAAATTTCATCCGATCCGGCTGAAATTTGGTACATGGTGTTAATATATGGTCTCTAACAACCATGCAAAAATTGGTTCATATCGGTCCACTTTTACGTATAACCCCCATATAATCGGACCCCCAAATTTGGCTTGCGATTGCTCTAAAAGAAGTAAATCCGATAAGGCTGAAATTTGGTACATGGTGTTAGTATATGGTCTCTAACAACCATGCAAAATTTGGTCCATATCGGTCCACTTTTACGTATAGCCCCCATATAAACGGACCCCCAAATTTTGCTTGCGATTGCTCTAAGAGAAGCAAATTTCATCCGATCCGGCTGAAATTTGGTACATGGTGTAAGTATATGGTCTCTAACAACCATGCAAAAATTGGTCCATATCGGTCCATAATTATATATAGCCCCCATATAAACCGATCCCCAGATTTGAACTCCGGAGCCTCTTAGAGGAGCAAAATTCATCCGATCCGGTTGAAATTTGGTACGTGGTGTTAGTATATGGTCTCTAACAATCAAGCAAAAATTGGTCCATATCGGTCCATAATTATATATAGCCCCCATATAAACCGATTCCCAGATTTGGTTTGCGGAGAAGCAAATTTCATCCGATCCGGCTGAAATTTGGTACATGATATTAGTATATAGTCTCTAAGAACCATTCAAAAAGTTGGTCCAAATCAGTCCATAATTATACATAGCCCCTATATAAACCGATCCCCAGATTTGAACTCCGGAGCCACTTGGACGAGCAAAATTCTTCCGATCCGGTTGAAATTTGCAACGTGGTGTTAATATATGGCCGCTAATAACCATGCCAAAATTGGTCCATATCGGTCTATAGTTATATATAGCCGATCCCCAATCACACAAAAATTGGTCCATATCGGTTCATAATCATGGTTGCCACTCGAGCAAAAATAATCTAGCAAAATTTGTCGAAATTTTATTCCTAAGAAAATTTTGTCAAATTTTATTTCTATAGAAAATTTTGGCAAAATGTTATTTCTGTAGAAAATGTTTTCAAAATTTTAATTCTGTAGAGACTGTTGTCAAAATTTTAAGTCTTTTGAAAATTTAGTAAAAAATTTATTTCTATAGAAAATTTTGTTAAAATGTTATTTCTATAGACAATTTTGTTAAAATCGTATTTCTATAGAAAATTTTGTCCAAATATTAGTTCAATAGAAAATGTTGTCAAAATTTAATTTGGTCAAAATTCTATTTCTATACAAAATTTTGTCAAACTTAATTATATACGTTTTTAATCGGCCATTTTAAGTTTAATATATACCACGTATGGACTACGTGGTATATATTACGGTATTAGGAAGTTTTAAGATACCTTGTCATCGGCAAAGTTACCGCAATCCAAGTAAATCGATTGTGGATGACAGTCTTCAGTAGAAGTTTCTACGCAATCCATGGTGGAGGGTACATAAGCTTCGGCCTGGCCGAACTTACGGCCGTATATACTTGTTTTAATTGACTTAGTCTTCTGTGTTTGATTAAAAAACTAATTGCATCAAATAATTTTTTAGTTGAAAATTTTTAAAATTTTCAATCATTGACATAATTAACTTAATTTTTCTATGTTGATGAAAAAGTTAATTCAATCAATTAATTTACTAATTGAAAAAATTTTCAACTTCAATCAACTTTTTAATTGGAAATATTTTCGTAGTTCGGAAGGTTCGAGTGTGCTTCACTTCGGGTTTAGTGAACTGCCTGATTTTATTCTGATAATTGGTTGATAGTTTTGCTGCAGATAGAGGATGCTGATGAGGAATGTGGTAATTCCGAAACGTGCGTCCATCCAACCATCTTGCAGTCTATAAGGCTTTGCCCAAATAAATTTGACAAACATTCTTTTCCTCTGTTGGTTAAACTACTCTTGTAGTTTAGTCAATGCATGGTTTTAAGCTGAAATAAAAAAACAACAACAATGCTTAAAGAACAAAACCAACAATAACAAAACGAAACGAAGGAATAAAATGTTGACAAAATTTTCTTTAGAAATAAATTTTTGACAAAATTTTCTATAAAAACAAAATTTTCTATATTAATAAAATGTGGTAAAATTTTCTATAGAAATAAAGTTTTGACAAAATTTTCTTTAGAAATAAAATTTTTTACAGAAATAAAATTTTAGCAATTTTTTTTATAAAAATAAAATTTTGACAAAAATTTATATAGAAATAAAATTTTGACAAAATTTTCTTAAAAAATAAAATTTCGACAAAATTTTCTATAGAAATAAAATTTTGCCAAAAATTTCTATAGAAATAAAATTTTGACAAAATTTTCTTTAGAAATAAAATTTTATGAAATTTTTCTATAGAAATACAATTTTGACAAAATTTTCTATAGAAATAAAATTTGGACAAAATTTTCTATAGAAATAAAATTTTCTATGGCAATAAAATTTTGATAAAATTTTCTATATAAATGAGATTTTGACAAAATTTTCTATAGAAATAAAATTTGGACAAAATTTTCTATAGAAATAACATTTTGACAAAATTTTCTATAGATATAAAATTTTGACAAAATTTTCTACAGAAATAAAATTTTTTCGTTTTTTTTCGTTTATTTCTATAGAATATTTTGTCAAAATTTTATTTTTATAGAAAATTTTGTCAAAATTTTATTTCTATAGAAAATTTTGTCAAAATTTTATTTCTATAGAAAATTTTGTCAAAATTTTATTTCTATAGAAAATTTTGTCAAAATTTTATTTCTATAGAAAATTTTGTGAAAATTTTATTTCTATAGAAAATTTTGTGAAAATTTTATTTCTATAGAAAATTTTGTCAAAATTTTATTTCTGTAGAAAATTTTGTCAAAATTTTATTTCTGTAGAAAATTTTGTCAAAATTTTATTTCTATAGAAAATTTTGTCAGAATTTTATTTCTATAGATAATTTTTGTCAAACTGAATTATATACGTATTTAATCGGCCTGTTTTTGTTTAATATATATCCCAGCTAGAAACAACTTCTTGTAATGTGTGATGTTCACACTTAACAAGTTCCCTCTCTGATGTTTGCTTACTATATGAGAGCATCAGTATTTTTGTTGATTCATTCATGTTTTTTTGTTGTTTATTTTTTGCATGTGAAATGTTTCCCTAAACACATACAACCTTATAAATTCGCGTTATGGTTTATATGGAACCAATCCAGGAAGGAAACGGAAATGTTTAAGAGTTATTACTACATAGTTATAATAGTGTTTGAGGTTGCATGAAAGTGTACGTGCGTATGTGTGTGTGCAATTTTTGCCACACGAAATACAAGAACTGATGGGCGGGGGAGAGCGAGAGAATAAATGAATGTGTATGTGTGTTGCTGTTGATGATGTGAAGTAATACAAAGCGTGTCTTATCATTTTGAGGAACATAACACCCGTCTCGTCAAGTGTTTTCTTAAGCTTAAGCTATTCAGGAACAATGTATTGGTGGTTAGGCAATTACTCTCTAAAAACGGATGTGTGTGTGAGAGTGCTCATATATGTGTGATGATGTGTTTCCTTCAAATATTTAATGGTGTCACTTTAATTTAAATGTATGCGGGTGAGTTTGTGTATGTTTGCCTATCTGTCATTTATATGTTTTGGGCTATGGTTCACTGCTTCTCAAATGATAAACCACGATTAAAATTTAATTTTTGCACAAAACCAAACAAAAACATTCTAGAGTTTTAGAAAGTGGAAAAAAATTATACGGGTCGCGTTATAGGTTTAGGTGACTGTTGTGCGTGTGTGTGTGTATATATGTGTGGCTGATTGAATAGGTTGGTGTATTTTCTGCTGTTTGCTGATGTCAATGCTGAACATCTGCCAAAAAATATAAATTTTTATTGCTTTCATAAGCCAAAAACAAATTCCCACAAAACAATGTTGCGACAACGTGTGTGCACAACACGTTCAAAATTACACGAGGCGGCAATTAATCTTCATAAATGTTCACCGCGAAAACATTTTTGCGGTTGTCCTCCTCCCACACCCCTACGCCCCCTTTCACACGCTCACATAGATCCAACCACCATTTATGCCACCAATTTCCAGTATAATGTCAACATTTGCAATGTAACATAAAGCGGATGCGGATGTAGGTATTGTTCTGTACTGGTGTTTGTGGAGGACCTATGAGTATTAGTGATTTAGTGTGTTTGTGTTGACTTGCATGTATGAATATCCGGTAACAACCATTACAAGTTTCGTATTTGTTATTAGAAACAAGCACCAACCAAAACAAAAAAAGTAATCTCCATGGAATCATGTACTGAGGAAAAATTTGAGTTTGGAAATAAAAACAAAAAGTTAGTAATTTTGCTTAATTGTTTGTTGTTGTTGTTGTTGATTTTTTTCATTATCCATAAACGCCATATTTTATTATTCTAAAATACAGATTGTGGGCTATTAGTTATCACACTGTGAGTGAGAAAGTGATCATTTTTCTTAGTTGTTATGCCAGTGTGCTTTCGTCCACTGGCATAACAACATCCATCCACTAAATTAATAGGTTACGGGTCTTTAGAGAGTCACAGTGGGATAATGGTTATAATGCCCACCTTCCTGGGTTCAGCCCAAGTTTCGACCGACCACCAAAAAGTTGTTTCACAGCAATGAGAAACACCGTTCGGACTCGGCTATAACAGGTTGGCTGATAAGTCCCCGGCCTGACACATAGATAGCGTCCCTAGTATTAAATGCATATTATTTTTATATAGTACCAACCTTCAAATGATTCGTGTCAAAATTTGACGTCTGTAAGTCAATTAGTTTGTGAGATAGAGCGACTTTTGTGAAGCAACTTTTGTTATTGTGAAAAAATGGAAAAAAAGGAAATTCGTGTTTTGATAAAATACTGTTTTCTGAAGGGAAAAAATACGGTGGAAGAAAACTTGGCTTGATAACGAGTTTCCGGACTCTGCCCCCAGGGAAATCAACAATAATTGGGTGGTATGCAAAATTCAAGCGTGGTGAAATGAGCACGGAGGACGGTGAACGCAGTTGGCGCCCGAAAGAGGTGGTTACCGACGAAAACATCAAAAAAATCCACAAAATGATTTTGAATGACCGTAAAATGAAGTTGATCGAGATAGCAGAGGCCTTAAAGATATCAAAGGAACGTGTTGGTCATATCAT
The DNA here is from genome assembly GCF_050003625.1 of Haematobia irritans. Lineage (NCBI taxonomy): Eukaryota > Metazoa > Arthropoda > Insecta > Diptera > Muscidae > Haematobia > Haematobia irritans. Next base: position 45,951,546 of record NC_134401.1, on the reverse strand, counting down.
TCATCAATATTTGGATATGCGGAAGCTCTGTGCAAAATGGTTGCCGCACGAACTCACATTTGACCAAAAACAACAACGTGTTGATGATTCTGAGCGGTGTTTGCAGCTGTTAACTCGTAATACACCCGAGTTTTTCCGTCGATATGTGACAATGGATGAAACATGGCTCCATCACTACACTCCTTAGTCCAATACCAATTTTGGCATGGTTATTAGCGGCCATAGACTAACACCACGTTGCAAATTTCAACCGGATCGAACAAATTTTGCTCGTCCAAGAGGCTTCGGAGTTCAAATCTGGGGATCGTTTTATATGGGGGCTATATATAATTATGGACTGACATGGACAAATTTTTGATTGTTAGAGACCATATACTAACACCACGTACCAAATTTCAACCGGATCGAATGAATTGTGCTCCTCTAAGTGGTTCCGGAGTTCAAATCTGGGGATCGGTTTATATGGGGGCTATATATAATTATGGACCGATATGGACCAATTTTTGCATGGTTGTTAGAGACCATATACTAATACCATGTACCAAATTTCAGCCGTATCGGATGAAATTTGCTTCTCTTTGAGGCTCCGCAAGCCAAATCTGGGGATCGGTTTATATGGGGGCTATATATAATTATTGACCGATATGGACCAATTTTTGCATGGGTGTTAGAGACCATATACCAACACTATGTACAAAATTTTAGCCAGATCGGATGAAGTATGCTTCTCTTATAGGCTCTGCAAGCCAAATTTGTGGGCCCGTTTATATGGGGGCTATACGTAAAAGTGGACCGATATGGCCCATTTGCAATACCATCCGACCTACATCAATAACACTACTTGTGCCAAGTTTCAAGTCGATAGCTTGTTTCGTTCGGAAGTTAGCGTGATTTCAACAGATCGACTCAGAATTTCACCACGACACAGAATATATGGGGTCTTACAGCAATATTTCGATGTGTTACAAACGGAATGACAAAATTAATATACCCGCATCCTATGGTGGAGAGTATAACAAATGAAAATTTTCGTACGATTCCCAAAAATTTTAAGAATGAACTACTGTATGGTTAAAATGGTCACGATTTGGCGCCAATGATTTTCTTCTTTACTTTTAGTTATTTTTTCTTCTATGAGATTTCGTGAACTGCAGTTAAAAAGTTACATCCCTGGTCTAAACTGGTAGTAAAAGTTTTATTGTATTAACGTAATGTGTCATTTAAAACTTGGCCAAAAAAATAAATTCGTCAATGCAACGAAATTTTTCGTTATTATAAGGAATTTTCTGTTAATCGACGCAACGACTCGTTCTATTAACCCCTAAATGCACAAGAACACTGATTCCTCAAAAAAATATGCAATGAATATATGAACACAAGCATAGCACATTTTCTTAAAAAAAAAATTTTTACATAGGTTTAAAAAAAATAGTGGCTGTATCTTAAAAGATACAGTACGCATTAAACTTCGTTTTTGTTTACAAAAAAAAAAAAAACAATTTGATTGTAGTAGATCATAGAGAATAGAGATATTTTTACACTCCACACATTTTTTCCCAACATTCCTTTTATTTCGGGTAAAATAAATTATTTTCCAAATTTGTAAGTTTTTGAATTTTGGGCAAAATTTCATTTCAAGTTTCTTTCAATTTTGGTTTCAGTTTACACAGAAGTGCTATAGATTATCCGGAAAATGATATTTTTTGAAACTGCGCTATAATGTTTTAAATACAACAGATGTAATTTCGGTCAAAATTTTAAGACGTAATAATTTTTTTCTGGTTGTATCTTAAAAGATACGGCGCACATTTAAGGGTTAACGAATATTTTAGTTGCCTTTATGTAAATGATTCATTCTATCAATGAACAATTTTCGATGGCTTAATTTTAATAAAATTTTCTTCGTGTGTAAAAGGGCCTAAAATGAGGGGGCTATCACTACAGGGTGGCTGATATCTACTGCAACCATGGTTGTTGAACTGCGCTATAATGTTTAAAAAAAACTGCGCTATAATGTTTTAAATACAACAAACTAAACTTTGCAGAATTCGGCCAAAATTTTAAGACGTAAGAATTCTTTTCTGGTTGTATCTTAAAAGATACAGTGCACATTTAAGGGTTAACAAATATTTTCGTTGCATTTATGTAAATTATTCATTTTATCAATGAAAAATTTTCGATGGCTTAATCTTAATAAAATTTTCTTTGTGTGTAAAAGGGCCTAAAATAAGGGGGCTATCACTACAGGTTGGCTGATATGTAATCCAGCCATGGTTGTTGAACTGCGCTATAATGTTTTGAAAAAACTGTGCTATAATGTTTTAAATGCAACAGACGTAATGAACAATTTTCGATGGCTTAATTTTGATAAAATTTTCTTTGTGTGTAAGAGGGCCTAAAATAAGGGGGCTATCACTACAGGGTGGCTGACATGTAATGCAACAAGGGCTGTGGAGTCGGAGTCTGAAGAGTTTGCTGGAGACCAAGTTGTAAAAATTTTGCTCCACTCCGACTCCAAGCAATTTAAAAACAAGTAATGGAAGTCTAAAGTCGGGCGGGCCCGACTATATTATACCCTTCACCATTATGCATACCAACATTTTTGATACCCTGTTAACTTCTTCAAATTTTTTAGGAGCTATATAAAGATTTGAACAAAAATTTTTAAACTTTCACAAAATGTGTAGACTCAAAATTTAAGTTGGTTAATGACCGGGAGGGATCACAATGTTAATAAAGAACCATTAAAGATATTTAAATTGCAAAAAAAAAATTGAAAATCTGTATTTAACAGTGACGATTTTAATAGGAACATGTTTCCACATATTGGCCATATTTGCTAAAATCGGAGGAACATATATTTGGGGGCTTTGTCTAATTCTTAGCCGATTTTGATAAAATTTGGCACACATTGTTAACATTTTAATTAAACTCTTAGTGCAAAACTTCAAAAATTTTGAAATGAAACATTGGCCTCCTAATCTAAATCGGACGAAAGATATATGGGAGTTATATCTAAATCTGAACCGATTTCAACTAAATTTTGGCATTGTAAAAATGTTATTTCCATTCCCTGTGCCAAATTTTAAGTAAATCGGAGGGAAATTTTGATCTACGGTGGCCATATGACTGTTCGACAGATATATATGGGAGCTATATCTAAATCTGAACCGATTTGACCGATATTCTGCAAAACTGACGAGACCCACAAAATATTCGATTATACGAAATTGAAAGCAGATCGGTTGATAAATACGTAATGTTTGTTCTACTCCCTGTGCAAAATTTCACGCAAATCCGTACAAAATATTGGCCTCTGAGGCCATAGGAGTGTAAATCGGGCGAAAGCTATATATGGGAGATATATGTGAATCTGAACCGATTTCAACCGTATTTATAATGTTAATTCTACTCCCTGTGCAAAATTTCACGTAAATCGGAATAAAAGATTTTCCTCTGGGGCCATAGGATTGTAAATCGGGCGAAAGCCATATATGGGAGCTATATTTGAATCTGAACCGATTTGACTGATATTCTGCAAAATTGACGGAACTCACAAAATATTCGATTATGTTATATGAAATTGAAAGCAGATCGGTTATAAATATATATGGCAGTTATATCTAAATCTGAACCGATTTTTTCCGAAATCAATAGGGATCGTCTTTGAGCCGAAAAAGGAACCTATGCCAAATCTGAAGACAATCGGACTGAAACTGCGAGCTGGACTTTGCACACAAAAATACATTAACAGACAGACAGACAGACGTCGCTAAATCGACTCAGAATTTAATTCTAAGCCGATCGGTATACTAAAAGTTGGGTCTATGACTACTCCTTCTCGGCGTTACATGCAAATGCACAAACTTATTATACCCTGTACCACAGTAGTGGTGAAGGGTATAAAAACACTTCACATTTGTACAATTAAACAAATGTGTAAATTGGATTCCATCGAGTTCTTCAAACGAAAAACATAGTAGTGGAATAAAGCATTTGTTAATCCCCATTGATATATACTCGTATATCCCTCATATAGCCCGATCACCCGATTTGATTTTGGGCTTCTAGACACCGTAATTTTTATCCGATTTACCAGAAATTCAAAATCTGGAGATATTTTGGGTCTACGCATAAGTACGCCGAATATGGTGTGTATCGGTTCATGTTTTCGTATTTACCTCATATAGACCGATCTCCAGATTTGATCTCTTAAGTGTGTAGACATCCCAATTTTTATGCAATTTGCCTGAAATTCAAAGTCAAGAGGTATTTTGGGTTAAAGTGGCAGCCAGATTTATTTTCAGGCTCACTTAGACTATTGTGAAGCCCAAGCAGTCCACACATAAGTACGCCGAATATGGGGCGTATCTATCGATTTTGATATAACCCCATATAGACCGATCTCCCGATTTGACTTCGAGACACCGCCAGTTTTGTCTAATTTGCCGGAAATTCAAAATTAAGAAGCATTTCCGATATGTAAATAGGTGTAGCGAATATGGTGTTGATCGGTCCATGTTTTGGTATAGCTCCCGTGTGTTAAGTCTTCCGATTTCCATGTTGGCATATATGTTTGCTTGGCGGGGTATGTGTCATCAAATCCACGTGAAATTCTATGTATGTATGTATGTATTTTCAAGTAACCTGACGAAGAGTTTTCTAAGGTAACAATTGTATTTTTTGATTCATGGTGGTGGGTATTTAATAGAGGTGTGCACGTGAGTAATAGTTTACTCACGCTCACGCACACTCACGACTGAAAAATCATACTTACGCACACTCACGCACGATATTTTTTGGTAGGACTCACGCACACTCACGAAAAGAAAATTTGTACTCACGCACACTCACGTACGAAAACGTCGTGACTCACGAAAAATACCTTGACTAACGAAAAATATCGTGACTCGCGAATAATTTTATGATTAATTTACCTTACCGAAGTGTCTGAAAACATGAGCATTATTAAAATCGAGAGTGTTATTAAACTCTTAACATCCCAAGTGTCACTAAAATTGTAATTGAATTTAACACTTAAGCGTTTTATGTTGGTGGGCATGAATATTTTCGTGAGTGAAATTCGTTACTCACGCACACTCACGAAGATATTATTTTCGTGACTCATTTTGGTTTAATAAGTAATAGTTTACTCACACTCACGCTGTTGTCATGAGTGTGACTCACGACTCACGCACGAATCACGAAAATTTTCGTGAGTCACGACAATTTCTTGTCACGAGCACACCTCTTGTATTTAAGATTCGGCCCGGCCCGTATATACTTGTTTTAATTCAAATTGCTTCAATCATGGAAATGATTGTACCAATCACAGAATTAATTAGAAACAAAAATATACTTGATAAAAAAATTGATTTTTTCCGAACTTTATTAATTTATAATTATTTTATATATACGGATGAAACAATTTTCTTATAATTTAATTGTTTAATTAAAATAAAAATTAAAAAATTCAATTAGTTTCTTAATTGACTTTATTTTTAATGTGATTGAGAATTTAATTGTATCAGTAAAATTTGTAATTGATTGTGTGACACTTTTGCCTTTGTTTCTAAAATGATCCAGCGGCCTACTGTTTCGAATTGCAAGCCAAATGCTTAAGAAATTTTAAATTTATTTCCACTAATTAAACTAATTTTGTGCATATGTCACATTTTCAACCCATCCCCCCTCTTTTCATGTGTTCGCTTGCAAAGCATTGTGAGTGAACCTTAAATCAAAATTTAGCTTTTGCCCTGCTTTGCTTTGGAGTTTGTATTTGCAAACTTCTTCGAAAATGTCATAATTTGTTGCTGGATTGTTTTTTTTTTTTTAAATTAATACGTTTTGGTGATTTTCTGAAGAGAAAGAGCAGGAGTAAATAGGGAAAAAAGCGACAATTATATTTTTAACGCCAATTGCAGGTGACGCCTTGGCGTACATGCCATACCCTCTCCCCCATAACGGGCTCACTCAACAGCTAACCATTCATTCAATCTCAACTTAAGCAATCAACCCAATGCCATTGTTCTCTCTTGATTGGTGGGAGCGTGGGTAGTTAGGTGGTGAGATGTAAGACAGGCGCGAAGGGTGTCCTTGTTTGCCTTGCCTAGACTATTGTTGTTGTTGTTGCTGGGCTTGTTTGTGCTTCCGATTATAATGAAAACATTTTCAATGTATTTAAAGCTGTTTTTGTCAATGCCACCATCTTTACCAATGTCACCACTCTCTCCACCTACCTCGCTCCCTCACTCCCACACCATGGGGCAATGTCGTGTTCGTTGTTATCGCCAATCAACAACAGAGAATGGATTTGTCACCCATGCCATTTATGCTGGTCGCTGCCTGCCGTGTGCTTGTAAAGTGCGCTTGAAAGAAAATTTCTTGTAAAATCCAGTCATTCATTATTATTGAAATAAGTTCTGAACGGTTTTTGGTATTCAAAGGAATATGTCAATTGCATGTAGTATTAAAGCCAGACCATAAAGGTAGATTTACACACACACACACATACAGACACATTGAACCAACACTGAATTCAATTTCAATCGATAATTGCACAAAAATTTGATTATTTTTTTTTTTAAGGCTTACCTAGGAAATTGCCCCTAGCTATAAAATGTCAGATTTATAAGTTATGAACTGAGTTTTCCTTTGACCCGATAACATTTAAATTTTGTTTTAATTATGACTAATTGGTCATTCGGTGCTGATGTATTAAGGTGTACCTAAGCTAGCAGATGACTTTGTAATTTATGACAATTCATTATAAAGTTGAACTCCAATTGTAAAGTTGCAATTGAAGCGGGTAAATTGATGTTAATGTGCAGTTAGGCATAGCTTATGGATCGGAGTTTTGTTCATTTTGATACTCACCACCAGAAAAAAAATAAAACTTTTTATAGCCGATTCGGCTTTTTTTTAGTTCATGAGAAAAAGTACACTCGAAAAAAGTTTTGGATCCAAAGATTGTGACCTTCATCTAAGGATTTTGGTCAAAAATGCGGCTCCATAAAATAAAGACTTTTTTGGGACCTATGTGGCTTTAAATCAATCAATCAATAAAATTAAAATTAGGATAAAATTGTAATTTATAGAATTTTAATTTTTTTACGTTGGGTATTAATAAAGCTATTCACGTACAAACAAATGGCAGTTTAAAAATCCAAATTATAACAGATACTTCAAAGTAGAAACTGTTGTACTAATTTAAAAAAAAAAAAAAAAAAAAAAAAGATGGTAAATCCTCAAAATAAGTCTTAGCCTAAATCTAAAGAGTCAACATTTCAGTGGTGCAATGGTTAGCATGTCCGCCTTGCATACACAAGGACGTGGGTTCGATTCCTGCTACGACCAAACACCAAAAAGTTTTTCAGCGGTGGATTATCCCACCTCAGTAATGCTGGTGACATTTCTGAGGGTTTCAAAGCTTCTCTAAGTGGTTTCACTGCAATGTGGAACGCCGTTCGGACTCCGCCATAAAAAGGAGGTTCCTTGTCATTGAGCTTAACATGGAATCAGTGATAAGAGAGAAGTTCACCACTGTGGTATCACAATGGACTGAATAGTCTAAGTGAGCCTGATACATCGGGCTGCCAGATAACCTAACCTAACCTTCAGTTAATTTAAGGACGATATCTTTAAATCAAAAATACGTTTCCTCACTTTGAGAAAAATTTGCCTTAGTTCCAAGACATACGAATTTAACTGAGGAACGAAAATATCTTAAATTATTTTTTTAGCAAAGTTTATAAACTTTATTGCAATTAAAATTTCATTATTTTAAAGATATTTGTCCTTAATAATTGGTAAAATGCTCATCCTAAAATTGAGGTTGCGAAATCTTTAGTATCAAGTAAATATTTTTTTTAGTGTAGGTTTTAGTTATTTTTTTTTTAAATGTGAGAACATTTTCCCTATTTCAAATTTTTATGCTTATTTTAAAGGTGTACGTTTATATTGGGGCTATATATGATTATGGACCGATAAGGACTAATTTTTATACCCTCCACCACAGGATGGGGGTATATTAACTTTGTCATTCCATTTGTAACACATCGAAATATTGCTCTAAGACCCCATAAAGTATATATATTCTGGGTCGTGGTGAAATTCTGAGTCGATCTGAGCATGTCCGTCCGTCCGTCTGTTGAAATCACGCTAACTTCCGAACGAAACAAGCTATCGACTTGAAACGTGGCACAAGTAGTTGTTATTAATGTAGGTCAGATGGTATTGCAAATGGGCCATATCGGTCCACTTTTACGTATAGCCCCCATATAAACTGACCCCCAAATTTGGTTTGCGATTGCTCTAAGAGAAGCAAATTTAATCCGATCAGGCTGAAATTTGGTACATGGTGTTAGTATATGGTTTCTAACAACCATGCAAAAATTGGTCCACATCGGTCCATAATTATATATAGCCCCCATATAAACCGATCCCCAGATTTGGCTTGCGGAGCCTCAAAGAGAAGCAAATTTCATCCGATACGGCTGAAATTTGGTACATAGTATTAGTATATGGTCTCTAACAACCATGCAAAAATTGGTCCATATCGGTCCATAATTATATATAGCCCCCATATAAACCGATTCCCAGATTTGGTTTGCGGATCCTCTAAGAGAAGCAAATTTCATCCGATCCGGCTGAAATTTGGTACATGGTATTAGTATATAGTCTCTAAGAACCATTCAAAAATTGGTCCATATCAGTCCATAATTATATATAGCCCCTATATAAACCGATCCCCAGATTTGAACTCCGGAGCCACTTGGACGAGCAAAATTCATCCGATCGGGTTGAAATTTGCAACGTGGTGTTAATATATGGCCGCTAATAACCATGCCAAAATTGGTCCATATCGGTCTATAGTTATATATAGCCGATCCCCAATCACACAAAAATTTGTCCATATCGGTTCATAATCATGCTTGCCACTCGGGCAAAAATAATCTAGCAAAATTTTATTTCTATAGACAATTTTGGCAAAATTTTATTTCTGTAGAAAATGTTGTCAAAATTTTAAATCTTTTGAAAATTTTGTAAACATTTTATTTCTATAGAAAATTTTGTCAAAATGTTATTTCTATAGAAAATTTTGTCCAAATTTTACTTCTATAGAAAATGTTGTCAAAATTTTATTTCTATAGAAAATTTTTTCAAACTTAATTATATACGTATTTAATCGGCCATTTTAAGTTTAATATATACGACGTATGGACTACGTGTTATATATTACGGTATTAGGAAGTTTTAAGATACCTTGTCATCGGCAAAAGTTACCGCAACCCAAGTAATTCGATTGTGGATGACAGTCTTCAGTAGAAGTTTCTACGCAATCCATGGTGGAGGGTACATAAGCTTCGGCCTGGCCGAACTTACGACCGTATATACTTGTTTCATGCTTGTTAGCGACCATATACTAACAATACGTACCAAATTTTAACTAGATTGGATGAATTTTGCTCCTCGAAGAGGCTCCGGAAGTCACATCTGGGGATCGGTATATATGGGGCCTATATATAATTATGGACCAATTTGTGCATGGATATTAGAGACCATATACTAACACCATGTACCAAATTTCAGCCGGATTGGATGAATTTTGCACATCCATGCGGCTCCGGAGGTCAAATCTGGAGATCGGTTTCTATGGGGGCTATATATAATTATGGACCGATATGGACCAATTTTTGCATGTTTGTTAAAGACCATATACTTACACCACGTACCAAATTTCAGCCGGATCGGATGAAATTTGCTTCTGTTAGAGGCTCGGTTTATATGGGGGCAATATATAATTTTGGACCAATAGGGAATCAGGTGAATTTTGGTCTTCCAAGAGGCTCCTGAGGTCAAATCTGGTGATCGGTTTATATGGGGGGCTATATATAATTATGGACCAATGTGTGCATGGTCGTTAGATACTAACACTATGTACCAAATTTCAGCCGGATCGGATGAAATTTGCTTCTCTTAGAGGCTCCGCAAGCCAAATCGGGGGAACGGTTTATATGGGGGCTATATGTAATTATAGACCGATGTGGACCCACTTTTGCATGGTTGTTAGAGACCATATACTAACACCATGTACCAAATTTCAACCGGATCGGATGAAATTTGCTTCTCTTAGAGGATTCGCAAGCCAAATTTGGGGGTCCGTTTGTATGGGGGCTATACGTAAAAGTGGACCGATATGGCCCATTTGCAATATTATCCCACCTACATCAATAACAACTACTTGTGCCAAGTTTCAAGTCGATAGCTTGTTTCGTTCGGAAGTTAGCGTGATTTGAGCAGACGGACGGACGGACATGCTCAGATCGACTCAGAATTTCACCATGACCCAGAATATGTATACCTTATGGGGTCTTAGAGCAATATTTCGATGTGGTACAAACGGAATGACAAAGTTAATATACCCCCATGGTATGGTGGAGGGTATCAATTAATTTTGTAATTGGATCAATTAATTTCGTGATTGAATCAAAAAAAAAATTTTTGTGTGTGCGTGAGACACCAAGCAAACATGGCCCCATTTAAACTTAAACCGCACACTACACCCAGAGAAGTAATATGATCACCTCAAACATGTTTAAAGAGCAAAATATTATTTTTGGATGGTGACCATGTAACATGTTCGCTGCAACCATGTTACATTCTCGGAAATTATGTATCTGTTTTCGGAAAACATATTATGTTTGGCGAGAAAACAACATTTTTGCGAAAAGCATGGATGGTGACCATGTACCATGGTCACCATCCAAAAATAACATTTTGCTCTTTAAACATGTTTGAGGTGATCATATTCCTTCTCTGGGTGTAGTTATGCTTATTCTCAAGACATCAGATATCACACCTGATAGCTGCTTTAACGGGTCGCTGCCTGGTAGGCGATTTTGCAAAAACTATTGCCACTTATTATAATAACTACTTATTAGCTGTCATGATGCGGAGGAAAAGGGCTCAATTAAACACTTCTTGTGTGACTGTCCTGCATTTTGTATAAGGCGTAAGCGAATTTTAGGGGCATATAGCTTTAGATTACTGGCGGACCTGGAAAACTTTAATTTAAGCAGTCTGCTATTTTTTTTGGAACAATCAGGTTGATTCAACACAAGAAAATAATATGGTGGGTACAATGACAAAAAACTAGTAGTGCCTATATGTAATAGGTTAGGTATAGTTGCAGCTCGATATTTCAGGCTCACTTAGACTATTCAGTCCATTGTGATACCATAGTGGTGAACTGCTCTCTTATCACTGAGTGCTGCACAATTCTATGTTACGCCCAATGACAATGTATCTTCTTTTTATAGCCGAGTCTGAACGGCGTTCCACATTGTAGTACAACCACTTAGAGAAGCTTTGGAACATTCAGAAATTTCACCAGTCTTACTGAGGTCGGATAATCCACCGCTGAAAAACTTTTTGGTGTTTGGTCGAAACTGGGTTTGAACGACGAACACGACCCTGTGTATGCTAGACGGGCATGCTAACCATTGCACTAAGATAGCTCCCAATGTAATAGGTACTTGTAGTTAATGTGGCATCACAATCGTGATAAGTCTGCCACTTTAACCTATCCTAAGGTCGACGATTTCTAATTTAGGACAACAAATACTTGGATATGTTGCAAAAGGAATAACGAAAACTTATTATAGCTCTCCATCCACCCATTTCATGTTGGTGGACATTAAAATTTGATATATTTAAAAGCTTTGAAATCGTTTACAGTTCAGTTTGGACACCCATTTGCTTCATTCATTTCCTCAGATCTTGCACACAATGACGTGTAGTGTAGTAGACTGTTAAGAAAAAATGTGTCCAGCATTGCCTTCTTTATTCATTCACAACTGGACATGGTCACAAGCAACAACTGTTTCTTATTGTTTGACACATTGAGTTGCGTTTGAACTTTGGCTCTTAGTTTGCAAATGTTGGCACGCCATAAATTTGTTCATTCCTATTGTGATTTGAACCCCCACCCACTCTCATCTTTGGTCAACCGAAGGAGGTGGGGATGTTTTTCTTCCCATGTCTAGGTGGGGGTAGGGGGAAATTTGAATGCGAGTGGTTTTGGCTTTTGCTGATTTTTCATTATTTGTGTCAATCTGAGGACTTTAACAGTTTCGGAGGTTATTGCTGCTCCTAATGTTGCCATTTTGACCATAAATAGAAATGTCCACATCAGAGTGGCAATGACAAACCCAGAAATGCCAATACTAACTCACATTCAACATCCGGTCACATTTACATACACACATATACTTTTCGGAATAGATGAACATGAAATAGAATAAAGTACAAAAAAAAATATATATATTTAAAGATGATGTTTAGGGAGATGAGGTGTCATTGAGGGCCTCAATCGGGCGGCCCATAGGTGGTACATATAATAAAGAGGTCTTTCCCTGTTAAGACGTACGTACCTACAGCTACACGCTCACAAAAAATCGCTTCTGTAACATATACTCCCAAACATATTTTGCTTCAAGCATATACATTTTTGGGTATTGCCCAAACATTTATATGTTTGATCTCTTCCAATATATAATATGTTTGAAAGCATATTAGTCTAAACAATATATGTTTGGGTAGTCTAAGTTCCAAACATTTTGTATTTTTGCAACCAAATTCAATAATGTTGTCTTCCAAAAAACAATATGTTATTATGTGAACATATAATATGTTTGGAAGCATTTTGCACCCAAAAATATTATATGCTCAAAAAAAAAATTCTCCCAAACAATATTGTGCTCAAAATTTTATTTATTTATTTATATATTTACAATCATAACGAATTATGAAAATAAACAGGTAATATAGGTGCTAACAACATAGGTTTTCGACCTGAATGCTCAAAATGTTGTTTCTGCCCAATTGTATATTCCCCCACATCTTTCTCACTTCCACGAGATTTGTTAGTTCTTAGCACCTTTTTCTGTAATACAAACATTGTAGAAGAAATTATTCAATTGTATGATTTTTTATACCCTCCATCATAGGATGGGGGTATATTAACTTTGTCATTCCGTTTGTAACACATCGAAATATTGCTCTAAGACCCCATAAAGTATATATATATTCTGGGTCGTGGTGAAATTCTGAGTCGATCTAAGCATGTCCGTCCGTCTGTTGAAATCACTTCCGAACGAAACAAGCTATCGACTTGAAACTTGGCACAAGTAGTTGTTATCGATGTAGGTCGGACGGTATTGAAAATGGGCCATATCGGTCCACTTTTACGTATAGCCCCCATATATAGGGACTAGAGGTGTGCACGTGAGTAATAGTTTACTCACGCTCACGCACACTCACGACTGAAAAATCATACTCACGCACACTCACGCACGATATTTTTTGGTAGGACTCACGCTCACGCACATTCACGCAAAGAAAATTTGTACTCACGCACACTCACGCACGAAAACGTCGTGACTCACGAAAAATACCGTGATTCACGAAAAATATCGTGACTCACGAAAAATGTCGTGACTCACGAATAATTTTATGATTAATTTACCTTACCGAAGTGTCTGAAAACATGAGCATTATTAAAATCGAGAGTGTTATTAAACTCTTAACATTCCAGCTGTCACTAAAATTGTAACTGCATTTAACTCTTAAGCGTTTTATGTTGGAGAGCAGGAATATTTTCGTGAGTGCAATTCTTTACTCACGCACACTCACGAAGATATTATTTTCGTGACTCACGCTCACGCACGACATTTTGGTTTGTTAATCACGCTCACGCACACTCACGCTGTTGTCATCAGCGTGACTCACGACTCACGCACGAATCACGAAAATGTTCGTGAGTCACGACAATTTCGTGTCACGTGCACACCTCTAATAGGGACCCTCAGATTTGGCTTGTGGAGCCTCTAAGAGAAGCATATTTAATCCGATCCGGCTGAAATCTGGTACATGGTGTTAGTATATGGTCTCTAACAATCATGCAAAAATTGGTTGACATCGGCCCATAATTATATATAGCCCCCATATAAACCGATCCCCAGATTTGGCTTGCGGAGCCTCAAAGAGAAGCAAATTTCATCCGATCCGGCTGAAATTTGGTACATGATGTTGGTATATGGTCTCTAATAGCCATGCAAAAATTGGTCCACATCGGTCCAAAATTATATATAGCCCCATATAAACCGATCCCCAGATTTGGTTTGTGGAGCCTCTATGAGAAGCATATTTCATCCGATCCGGCTGAAATTTGGTACGTGGTGTTGGTATATTGTCTCTAACAACCATGCAAAAATTGGTCCATATCGGTGCTTAATTATATATAGCCCCCATATAAACCGATCCCCAGATTTGGTTTGTGGAGCCTCTAAGAGAAGCATATTTCATCCGATCCGGCTGAAATTTGGTACGTGGTGTTGGTATATGGACTCTAACAATCATGCAAAGATTGGTCCACATCGGTCCATAATTATATAAACCGATCTCCAGATTTGGCTTGCGAAGCCTCAAAGAGAAGCAAATTGCATCCGATCCGGCTGAAATTTGGTATATGGTCTCTAGCAACCGTGCAAAAATTGGTCCATATCGGTCCATAATTATATATAGCCCCCATATAAAACGTTCTCCAGATTTGACCTCCGGAGCCTCTTGGATGAGCAAAATTCATCCGATCCGGTTCAAATTAGGTGGTGTTAGTATATGGTCGCTAACAACCATACCAAAATTGGTCCAATCACACAAAAATTTGTCCATATCGGTTCATAATCATGGTTGCCACTAGAGCCAAAACTAATCTACCAAAATTTTACTTCTATAGAAAATTTTGTCAAAATTTTATTTCTAGAGAAAATTTTGTTAAAATTTTATTCCGTTCATAATAAAATTTTCATCATTGTCAAAATTTTATTTCTATAGACAATTTTGTTCAAATTTTATTCGGTTCATAATCATGGTTGCCACTCGAGCCAAAAATAATCTACCAATATTTTATTTCTATAGAAAATTTTGTCAAAAGTTTATTTCTATAGAAAATTTTGTTAAAATTTTATTTCTGTAGACATTTTTGTCAAAATTTTCTTTCTATAGAAATTTTTTTGAAAATTTTTATTTCTATAGAAAATTTTGTGAAAATTTTATTTCTATAGAAAATTTTGTTAAAATTTTATTTCTGCAGAAAATTTTGTCAAAATTTTATGTCTACTTTGTCAAACTGAATTATATACGTATTGGATCGATCTTTTTTGATTTAATATATACCACGTATGGACTTACATACAATTTAGAAGATGGTGTTAGGAGGCTTTAAGATATCTTGCCATCGGCAAGCGTTACGGCAACTTAAGTAATTCGATTGTGGGTAGCAGTAGAAGTTTCTACGCAATCCATGATGGAGGGTACATAAGCTTCGGCCTGGCCGAACTTACGGCCGTATATACTTGTTTTTATTTTAATTTTACCTTTTGCCGGACGGGGATTCGAACAGCGGACCACACAGTTTGTAAGGATCAAAGAAGTAGCTGATCAATTGCCCAAGGAAAAATAAAATGTTAATTTTGTAATAACAAGCAACAACCACCAACTTAATTCAATATCGCTCCCTGTTAAATAGCGCTCCAAGCTACTAAACACATATATGTTTATAGGCTATTTCTAAATTAATATATGTTTGCATCCAAGCATATTATATTTACAAACATTTTATGTCCCAAACATAATATGTTCTAACATATTAACATATATGTCCCAAACACGTTATGCTAGTTTATGAACATTATATGCTTGCACACAAAAATATTGTGTTTAAAAATTTGTGTTCCAAACATATAATGTTTATAGCCAAACATATTAAAAACAGCCTATTTCATCCGTGTAGGTATTGCCATTGAGTGAGATTTCAACAATGTTAGCACCGACACACTTATCAAATCCTTAAACACGTTTCGGGTGACCGGATCCTCCGAAAATGCGAGATAGTCCATATGATAAGGAATCGAAGGATAATCTGTGGATCGCATGATGTGGCCATAACGGCCAATGTAGAGCGGGGAACTCCACAGAGAGGTAGACTATCGCCACTACTGTGCGTAACAACCTACTAAGGCTTTGTACACAGAAAAAAATTTCACGACAAATTTTCCAATTAAAATTTTAATTGAGTTTTAAAAAATATTCAATTAAAAATTTAATTGAATCAACAAATTTTTTAATTGAAACAAAAATCAATCACAAAAATTAATAGTATCAATTAATTTTTTAATTGGATCAATTAATTTTTTAATTGACCTTCAATTAATTTTTTAATTGACCTTCAATTAATTTTTTAATTGATCATTTCTGTGATTGAAGACATTTCAATTAAAAAATTAATTGGATCAATTAATTTCGTGATTGAATCAGAAAATTTTTTTTGTGTGTAACGACGAGTTTCCTCTGGGGTATTGCTCGCGGTGGAATTGTCCGTCACAGAAATTTGTTTTTCTATTGGCAGAGGAAGGTGTTATGCGTTCGTAATACTGTTTATTGATAGTACATCGTCTACGATTTAAGCGATATATGATAACTGGAAACCCAGCTCGTGAGAGCACATACTGAGACGTGATAATGGGTCGATGGGGCCGAATGGGCTTTAGATGGTGGCGTGGGTAAGCACTCCTGACTGGGCTGGCTGCGTGTTCGGACTGATCTACGAGGTGACTGTAATGGCGACCTAGCTAAGTACGCTCTGTAAATCTGAGCAGGATCCTGGTCGGACGACGTCGACTTAAACAGCGACCTAGCTAAGTGCGCTAGCGATTCTGGATGGTTGAATGACGACCTGACTAAGTACGCTCTGTAAATTTGTCAAGACGTTTGGAAACGAGGCATTGGCGAGTCAAAGGCGGTCCTGTGGAAACTTGTGTACAACTAGTAGAGCTAGAACAACGTGAAGCGACTGAAAATGGAGGACGAACAGTAACACGGGGCAAGTTATGGGCTATCAACCACGGTGTGAAAACACGCGACGACAATGAGGATGTCACCTTTTGTAAGTGCAAAACTCAATAAGGGAATGTTGGAGGATGGTAAGGACCTTGGTAAGAGTACATGCCATATGTGGATAAGGATAAATAGGATCATGAAGATCTTAGACGATTGCGACCTTGGTTGGCACACAAGCCAAACGCAGGGCAGGGGCAATGGGATCGTGAAAATCTAGAGTGACTGCGACCTGAGGAAGTACACAAGTCAAACGAACAGCAGGGCCAACGAAATCGTGAAGGTCTAAGAGTGATTGTGACCGTGATAAGTACACCAGCCAAATGCAGACCGAGGATCAGTGAATCAGGGAGATTTTGGGTGACAGTGACTTTCATAAGCCACCGCGGTTCAATGGTTAGCATGCCCGCCTTGCATACACAAGGTCGTGGGTTCGATTCCTGCTTCGACCGAACAGAAAAAAGTTTTTCAGCGGTGGATTATCCCACCTCAGTAATGCTGGTGACATTTCTGAGGGTTTCAAAGCTTCTCTAAGTGGTTTCACTGCAATGTGGAACGCCGTTCGGACTCGGCTATAAAAAGGAGGTCCATTGTCATTGAGCTTAACATGGAATCGGGCAGCACTCAGTAACCTAACCTTCATAAGTATACAAGCCAAATGCAGAACGAGGGGTCCGTAGGATCGTGAAGATCTAAGGTGACTGTGACCTTGCTAAGTACACAAGCCAAACGTGGATGTGGGTCGGTGGATCGTGGAGACCTAAGGTGATTGTGACCTTGATAAGCACATCAGCCAAATGCAGACCAAGGGTCAGTGAATCTTGAAGATCTATGGTGACTATGACCTTGATAAGTACACGTGGTGTAACGTAAGACGGTGACCTTGAATTACCACGTGTATTACACTTGTACATTTACAAGCCAGAACGTGTAATATGTTAAAGTGCATTGCTAACCGGTAACGATATCTTGGTTTGTTCACGCATACCAGAAATAGGTTATTAAAAAATATCGCATGCTAGGAATTAAACGAGGGTAGTCGACATTCGACGTTATAGCTTCCAGCTAAAGAGGGATTTGAACCCGTCTGTTAGGCAGACGATGTTATAATACTTCTGCAGGGAATGGACAACAAACAAACCTTGGAGGAGGGTAGAAAGAGTCCTGAGGATGACATATGACTGCACGCAGAGAAGGAATATGATCACCTCAAACATGTTTCAAGAGCAAAATGTTATTTTTGTATGGTGACCATGTAACATGTTTGTCACTAAAATGTTATTTTCTCGTCAAATATAACCTGCTTGCCGAAATCAGATACATGATTTACGAGAAAATAACATGGTTGCGAAAAGCATGTTACATGGTCACCACCCAAAAATAACATTTTGCTCTTAAAACATGTTTGAGGTGATCATATTCCTTCTCTGGGTGTGGGCAAGACCCATGAGCCTGCATGTTAATCCGGAGAAGACAGAAAAATGGTTAAATATATTGAACCAGGACGATACCAGCGTCTGATAAAATAAAATAACCTTTGACAGTAAAAGTAAATTGGAAGAGCTACCTCTAAGAGAGGACTGAGAGGGCCTTCAGATGTTGGGCACTGTACAGAAGAGAAGTAGACTCTAAATGCGGTGAATCGAAAAATGACACACGGGATATATGAGATGCCAGATTTGGCAATCGCGTCGTTAGTCTGATGGACATCAATGGATAGGAAGTCAACATAGAAATTTTACAACGAATCCAACGGACATGTTGTCTTGACACAACTGGGGCAAAGAAGACCACACCAAACAGAGCCTTGGATACAATATTAAACTTAAGACCTATAGGGGTTCAGATAAAAAGCGTAGCCGCTTTGGCTGCCATGAGATTAAAGATGTTGGAAGTATGGATGGAAACGCAAACCAAACGACGAACCGTCAAATGGTAATAGGGGAGACGGTGGCGGATGCCGCAATAATCCTTGATCGTATACTTGAGGTGGCCATAGATGCCGAGTGTGACATTCTGACGCCAGTAAGATGGTTCTGGGAGAATGGGACCCCAGAACAGATACCAGAAGGAATAAACTGCTACACTGATCGCACGACGATAGGTGAGAGGACGGGACTGGAAGTATATGTGGAGGACCCAGACACCAAAATCCTAGTCCTATTATCGAACCACAGAACAATCCTGCAAGCGGAAGTGCGTGCCACAACGTTAATGTGTTAAATGGTTCGGATTAAAGACGAGGAATAAGAGGAAACGTAAAGGTAAATGGAATGGCGATAAGAGCTAAAATATGTAGGGAAGTGAACTTAGAGAACGCAAAGCCTGTCTCTATTGGCTCTATTGCGAGCCGAGACACATAAAGCGTTGTCGACGAATGTAACGGTCGAAAGGGCGACGAAATTACTATGGGGTGACTCAGGTAAGAAAAAGATTGGAGAGCTACGGAAGCAGAGTAGGATGACAGTCAGGACGACCTTCGGAATAATGACAGGGAACCTAGAATTGAGAGCACATCGGTGCCGAGTAGGAGTGACAGAGCGTGTTGCGTATAGGGCCTATTTTGAAAATGATGAGACTTTGGAGCACTACCTTTGTAACAGTCCTGCCTTTACTAGGCAAAGAGTTAACAAAATCGGCGAAGAGATGATTCGGAATATAGTTAGTATTTCAATCATACTAACTTTTCATACTAGCATGAATTCCCACCAAATAGGCCTTGTATTTGTTATCACTTTTGTCATAGCTGGATTTCTCCATCCACCCACTCGCACCTAAAACAAACCAAAGTACCTTCATTCATTCATACCCGAACTGTTGCAACCGTTGGCATTGTCACTCGGAGTGCTAGAGTTCAATATGTCGGAGCAAAAGTTCGATTTGGTTAAATTTGTTGGGCAATAAAGTTCCAGAGAATGGAACTTCGTCACAAAAAACATTTGTGACACAAAAACACATTTCATTTGCATTTTAATGCCGTTAGCGTAAGTAATCATTCATTTCATTTTATTTTCGTTTGTTCGTATTATAGTCCTTCCTTCGGCCACCACCCATCCTTTGGGGTCTACGGATAAGGCCGACTTGCTGAAAAACACTCTCTTCCCGCATTTGGTCACCAGTTTTTTTTAGCCAATTACATTGTAGGTTGAATGGCATGACGAAAACATTTGTTAAATAGTATTGTGTGGTGTGGCAGGGACGTGATGAAGGTAATAATGATGGGATGTGATAGGGTATTCCTGGCCAAATTAAAAGGATACAGAGAGAGATATATCGGAGGTGGCCATACCTGCCGAGTGTGACATTCTTACGCCAGTAAGATAGTCCTAGGATAATGGAAATAACTACTGCACCGATGGATGAGAGGACGGAACTAGGAGTATATGTGGAAGACCTAGACACCAAGAACTTATCCCGATTTCTGGACCACAGCACACTCTAGTAGACAGAAGTGCGTGCCATAACGGAATGTTGTAAAGGACTCGGAAATAAGACGAGGCCATAGAACGTGAAAATTGCCAGAGGACAATACTACACATTACGGGTAGATCGACAGCCGTATTGGAATGCAAAACATGATCAACGAATACTCGGAATATGTCAGGATCCAAATCATATGGGAGCCGGGCATGACGGCATAAAAGGAAATCTAAGGACAAATGAACTTGCGGGAAACATATGAAGTGATGTGGACCACTGCAATGGTCGAAAGGGCGACGAAAATACTAATGGGGTGACCCAGATAAGAAAAAGAATATAGAGAGAAATATCCTGATCCCAAACCCCTATGAATTACTGGGATGGCAGTTCTGGATATACGGATCAGACACCACTTGAACTAAATTCATGCCGTAACCTCATTCCATAGGTTTCATTTACAGTATGTGTCATTTGCCCGGAGTGTAAACAACATAGTTTTTGCGTCTCAAATCTCGCGTCCACAAAACAGCATTTGCGGCAAGTTTTGATTTAATCTCCGAAATGCTTTCTTTTGGTTTAAACATGCGACAGGTCGATTGGGCGTTTCAGATGTGGTGCTTTTAGTGTGGAAGGCAGAAAAAGTCCAGGACTGCCGAAGATGTCTGAAGATGCCGATTTGATATCATTACTCGATAATGACTCGTGCCACCGTGGTGCAATGGTTAACATGCCCGCCTTGCATACACAAGGTCGTGGGTCCGATTCCTGCTACGACCGAACACCAAAAAGTTTTTCAGCGGTGGATTATCCAACCTCAGTAATGCTGGTGACATTTCTGAGGGTTTCAAAGCTTCTCTAAGTGGTTTCACTGGAATGTGGAACGCCGTTCGGACTCGGCTATAAAAAGGAGGTCCCTTGTCATTGAGCTTAACATGGAATCGGGCAGCACTCAGTGATAAGAGAGAAGTTCACCACTGTGGTATCACAATGGACTGAATAGTCTAAGTGAGCCTGATACATCGGGCTGCCACATTACCTAACCTAACCTAAATGCTAGAAGAACTTGCCAACTCGTTTAAGGTTATATGCCATGCAAGGAAATTGTACGGTATGTGTTCTAGCAGTGAAATATGGCTGCTAAAACTACTCCTCGTACTTGAATAGAGGATTCAACCAGCCTTTCGATACGGTCAGCCAGAATGTTCGAGGATATAGAAAACACGTCCCTTCCGGCAGGAACCAAACAAGCCCAATCCAAGTCACAGGAGGGTTCTCGTGGCGCTTGACCTATCGTTCTTAATTATCTGGTTGGTCGCCAGTCTTACCAGGAATGTAGGAATAGAAAGCCAACCAGCCCAAGCCGTGTGAAAGGAGGATTCTCGTGGCGCTTGACCTATCGAAATCATTCATTGCGGTCAGCAATGCCAGAGTGTTCTACCGGCAGGAACCAAACGTTGGGTTCTTAATTATCTGCTAGAGCGTCAGTCGTAAGTGGAATGTGCCTCAAGGTGGTGTAATATCTTCATCACTGTTCAACCTATACCTCTATTCCTTCCCCTTCTGAAGGCGTTGCAGATAATTATACAATCGTGACATCCGGACCCATGGTTACTGACATCTGTCTTGCTGATCTCAGATATCCGCCACAAAATCCTCAGACACACTATTCACTACATGGACACCAGAAGTACACAGGCAGTTGAATTTCAGAGTTGATGAAGTACTCCAAGATTCTCGGAGTTACATTCGACAGCCTTTCTAAGTCATCTGCCGATGCCATTGCCATTTGCGATAAGCCCCGCTGTAGAAAAAAGGTGCTCAAATCGTTTGCCGCAATACTTGGAGTGCGGACAAAGAAACCGTATTGAGTGAGTGAGTCAGTTAAGTGACACGCTGAGGAAAAACATATAGATCTGTCAGAACGCTACCCTTTGAACGGCTACAGGATATCTTTGCAATACACTCCTGAATCATCTTTGTGAGGAGACGAAGATCAACCACGTGCGTAGACACAAATGAACGCAGTATCTCCATTCATATCTATTAGTGATTGAAATCAGCGTAGCTTACGTGTTCAACCAAGCAACTAAGGGCCACGAGAGATGCGTCAACTTTTCGCTTGCTCAGCGAAATCTACTCGATTCACCCTACTGGTGAGGCATAACCATCTATTGGAGGCATAACCATCTATCCATCTTTGGAGGCATAACCATCTATCCATCTTGTGAAAATGCCATCAAAACGACCATCAAGTAAGGATTGATCTTTAGCTTATAGAGAGTGAATCCAGAGTTACAAATGAAGGCCTCTAGAGCAGGAAGCATACTAGGCTGGCCTGAACAAGACTCATGGAGATACTGTAGCTGAAGTCGTGAGAAGCAACAAGGTTAATCCTGTACTCGGAGTTCGGCGACCACCCATAGCACTGGAGGAAAGGGATCTCCCACCGCAGACTTGGCCGAATTAGGATCAAGCAAGAGCCTCAATTCCTACCTATCAGTGATTGAAAGCAGCGTAGCTGACGTGTGTTTTATCTGCAACTACAAAGGACGACATGTCACGCTTCAGCTTTTCGTTTTCGCAGCCAAACTACTCAATTCACCGTCAGATCACTTTGGACGCCTCATCATCAATCCATCTTGTAGATAGGCAGCGGACCAAGTAGGACTGAACAAGATTCATGATTATACTGTAGCTGAAGCGGTGAAACGATTCTGTATTCTGAGTTCGACCGCCGTCCATAGCACCGGAGGAAGAAGAACTCCCACAGCAGATCAGGGTAATCTTGGCCCAACTAAGTTGAGGCCAGTGCAGCGCTTCCATTCCTACCTATCAATGATTGATAGCAGGACTGAACAAGATTCATGACTATACTGTAGCTGAAGCGGTAAAACGATCCTGTACTCTGAGTTCGACCGCCGCCCATAGCACCGGAGGAAGAAGAACTCCCACAGCAGACCAGGGTAATCTTGGCCCAACTAAGATGAGGCCAGTGCAGCGCTTCAATTCCTACCTATCAATGATTGATAGCGGCGTAACTGACGTGTGTCCCATTGGCAACCAAGGACCACATAATAGGCGCTATCTTTTATCTTGTCACCAGACCACTTTGGACGCGCCATCACCCATCCATTTTGTGGATAGCTGCAACCACACGGGAATGTAAGGGTTGATCTTCGCCTTCTAGGGCGCTAGATCCAGCGTTACAAACAGGTCTGAACAGGATTCATAAGGGTACTGTGCTGAAGTGGTGAGAAGCTACATACCTGTACTCGGAGTTCGACCGCCGACCGGAGGAAAGAGATCTCGCACGGCAGTGGTAGTTTTGGCTCAACTACGATCAAGCAAGTGCAGCCGCCTCAATTCTTACCTATCATTGATTGATAACAGCGTAGCTGACGTGTGCTTCGTTTTGATGAAGAGTGGATAACACTATGATAATTCCAAGCGAAAAAAAATTATTTGGTTACCCCAGTCATACCTCAACATCGCCGGTAAAGCGATGGAAAGAAGCTTATGCTGTGTATGGTATGGTTCACTATTAGCAGCAGAATCCGAGTGAAACGATCACGGGAGCTTAGAACCGAAATCATTTGATGCGTCTGAGCCGAGCATTGCGTGATAAACGACCACAGCATTTGGAAAGCCACTACAAAGTACTACCGAACGTTATGGTTCGCTCACATTTTGCAGAATCTAGTAATAAATTATTTGGAAACACTCAAATGGGAAGTCCAACCCCACCCGCTGTATAGCTCAGATATTGATCCTTCTGATGAGCAGTTGTTCCGATCGATGACGCATGATCTGGCTGATCACCATTTTCGTTTTTAAGAGGAGTCAAAACTTGGGTCCATTCATGGATTGAGTCAGAAGACGATTAAATTTTTCGTCGCGGTGTCCGTATGTTGCCAGAAAAATGGGGAAAAAGCAGAGCCTAGCGACGGACAATTCGGACAAAATTCTCATTTCACTTCATTATAGAAAAAACTAGCATGTGGATGGACATGGATAGATATATTCAGAGGATTAGTCTTCTAAATCTCAAAGAATTTTTGAGTCGAGGATGAATATTTTGATGTATTACCCGCCCCATTCAATGGTAAACTTTTGGATACTCTCAAAGGACAAAAATACCTACGACCCTGTACGATATGCGTTATCACCATAGGACTGTTGAAAGAACTCTTATGAAAATTTCAAGTAGCACCAACATCAATGGGCCAACCGGAAGCTTGGCTGATTCACTGAAATTCTTAAATTGTATGCTAGATGAAGAATGGTTGAACGTATCAAGTGGTTTCATGCTGCCAGTTGGTATGTGTGGTAGCCGGAATGATGAACAATCTTGCCAAGAACATAGTAATGCCACTTAAGGCAGCTGTTGAAGTTGAATGTGAATGCTGAGGGGTTTGTTATTGCTATCAGGACGTAGGATGCTCACTGGTAATGTCTTGGGTAGCGATTGTAATTCGGTGTAACGGTTTTGTGTTGACAGCGAATATTTAAATGACTATCAGTGTCCTCATTGTTGAAAACAGCTCATTTGATAAGCTTACCTTTGTCATTTGCGAAAATTGGAAAGTTCCTAAACTATTTACTGAAGGGTTAAGGACAAGCATTCGTCTTTTGATGAAGTCATGAGTAATTAGATGTAATGAGTTGGTTCACAGGAAAGGCAAATTGTGGGCCTAGTTTTATAATCAGATCAACGTTACATTGGCATTATGTGTATTAAAGTGCTGGGATAATGTTTCTGCCCAATGTGAGGAAAGCTGATGGAATAAGGGTATGGTCACCCTGGGAAAATATTTGACCAAAATGCACGCACAGAATGAATATCAGATCGCCCCAACCCCGTTTCAAGAGCAAAATGTTACTTTTTCACGGAAAACATATAACATGTTTGTCGACACCATGTTATTTTCTCGCAAATTATGTATCTGATGAAAAATGGTCGCCGTGAAAAAGTAACATGGTGCTCTTAAAATATGTTTGAGGTGATCATATTCCTTCTCTAGGTGTGGTTGTTAAACTTTTTTCCTAGAGAATTGTGGATTATGGAAAATACTCCTACCGCGATGTTAAAATCGTTTGCTGCCTTTTGGGCTCGAATTGTAGGTAGCAAAAAAGAAGTTGTTCACCCATCAATTTGAAATAAATTGTGAAACGATATGAAAAGTATGAAGTAAATATATAAGTATTATATTATAACTAGCCTAACCCGGTCCACTTTGCTGCGCCTTCCGAAACATATTTATAGGAACAATTTGCGTTAACTTAGTCCACCATATCCTTCGATCTGAAAACAAATTCGAATAGATTTGAACTCTTTTAAAGAGTCGGAGTCTGGCACAAAAACTGAAGTAGTGATTTTTTACTCCATGGTTTCCACACAACTTGCTTTTTTGTCTATATACAGAAATGCGATGAAAATTCACATGAAAAACAGGCCGTCTTAAAAAACGCCGGGCAAACGGTGTTCCCTTTCTACCAATTTTTTAAAATTATGTTCTCTATCTGGCCCTCTCCCTCCTTCGCTCCTCCTCGGCCAGATATCCGAAAATCGCGTACTATTTAGTCCATTGTGATACACAGTGGTGAACTTCTCTCTTATCACTGAGTGCTGCCCGATTCCATGTTAAGCTCAATGACAAAGGACCTCGGTTTTATAGCCGTGTCCGAACAGTGCTCCAAATTGCAGTGCAACCACTTAGAGAAGCTTTGAAACACTCAGAAATGTCACCATCATTACTGAGGAGGGATAATTTCATAAACCCACGACCTGGTGTATGCAAGGGGAGCATGCTAGTCATTGTACCACCGGAGGCGTACTCTATAATTATTTCATAAACCGTTGCCCTATAAATTCCAAGTAAATCGACCAAATTTATTTCAATAGTCCGCTTCCCAACCAGACATCGAAAAATCATGTACCCTATATTAATTTAATCACCTTCTCCCATGTTCCTTGTAAATTTCAAGTAAATCGGAGAAGGTTAGATTTTGCTCCGATTTATTTTAAACGGCCGTTACATTACGCGAAAAAATATCCAGCAAAAAAAATTGGAAGTTGTTCTACAAACATTTCTTTTAAAGCCCATCCCAGGATCCCCCATCGAGTTTCTTCAGCTTCCGTCCTTTTGGACAAGTCTACAAACATTTCTTCTAAAGAGCATCGTGGGATCCCCCAATGATTTTTTTCCACTTCCGATGCAGTCCTTTTGGACAAGGGCACAAACATTTCTTCTAAAGCGCATCTTGGGAGCCCCCAATGATTTGTTTCTACTTCCGATGCAGTTCTTTTGGACACGTATTAGAAAGAACGCAATCAAGGTATTTTAATTGCAAATTTTGGACAATTAAATTAAAAAAAAAAAATTAAAAAGTAATAAAAAAATAGGAAATTAATAAAAAGGTAAAAAAATAATAATAAACAAGTATATACGGCCGTAAGTTCGGCCAGGCCGAAGGTTATGTACACGGATGAAAAAGACTGTTTTTCATATGTTTGGCTATAAACATTATATGTTTGGAATACAAATTTTTAAACACAATATTTTTGAGTGCAAGCATATAACGTTCATAAACTAGCATAACATGTTTGGGACATATATTTTAATATGTTAGAACATATTATGTTTGGGACATAAAATGATTGTAAATATAATATGCTTGGATGCAAACATATATTAATTTAGAAATAGCCTATAAACATATATGTGTTTAGTAGCTTGGAGCGCTATTTAACAGGGAGCGATATTGAATTAAGTTGGTGGTTGTTGCTTGTTATTACAAAATTAACATTTTATTTTTCCTTGGGCAATTGATCAGCTACTTCTTTGATCCTTACAAACTGTGTTGTCCGCTGTTCGAATCCCCGTCCGGCAAAAGGTAAAATTAAAATAAAAAAAATCATAAAATTTAATAATTTCTTCTACAATGTTTGTATTACAGAAAAAGGTGCTAAGAACTAAAAAATCTCGTGGAAGTGAGAAAGATGTCGGGGAATATACAATTGGGCAGAAACAAAATTTTGAGCATTCAGGTCGAAAACCTATGTTGTTAGCACCTATATTACCTGTTTATTTTCATAATTCATTATGATTGTAAATATATAAATAAATAAATAAACTTTTGAGCACAATATTGTTTGGGAGAATTTTTTTTAAGCATATAATATTTTTGGGTGCAAAATGCTTCCAAACATATTATATGGTCACATAATAACATATTGTTTTTTGGAAGACAACATTATTGAATTTGGATGCAAAAATACAAAATGTTTGGAACTTAGACTACCCAAACATATATTGTTTAGACCAATATGCTTTCAAACATATTATATATTGGTAGAGATCAAACATATAAATGTTTGGGCAATACCCAAAAATGTATATGCTTGAAGCAAAATATGTTTGGGAGTATATGTTACAGAAGCGATTTTTTGTGAGGGTGTACCCTCCACCCAATGAAAATAAACAGGTAATATAGGTGCTAATAACATAGGTTTTCGACCTGAATGCTCAAAATTTTGATTCTGCCTAATTGTATATTCCCTCACATCTTTCTCACTTCCACGAGATTTTGTAGTTCGTAGCACCTTTTTCTCTAATACAAACATTGTAGAAGAAATTATTCAATTTTATGATTTTTTTATTTTAATTTTACCTTTTGCCGGACGGGGATTCGAACAGCGGACCACACAGTTTGTAAGGATCAAAGAAGTAGCTGATCAATTGCCCAAGGGAAAATAAAATGTTAATTTTGTAATAACAAGCAACAACCACCAACTTAATTCAATATCGCTCCCTGTTAAATAGCGCTCCAAGCTACTAAACACATATATGTTTATAGGCTATTTCTAAATTAATATATGTTTGCATCCAAGCATATTATATTTACAAACATTTTATGTCCCAAACATAATATGTTCTAACATATTAACATATATGTCCCAAACATGTTATGCTAGTTTATGAACATTATATGCTTGCACTCAAAAATATGGTGTTTAAAAATTTGTGTTCCAAACATATCATGTTTATAGCCAAACATATGAAAAACAGTCTTTTTCATCCGTGTATGAGGTATACATTAAACTGAAAATGGTCCATTAAATACGTATATAATTAAGTTTGACAAAATTTTCTATAGAAATAAAATTTTGACATCATTTTCTATAGAAGTAAAATTTGGACAAAATTTTCTATAGAAATGCGATTTTAACAAAATTTTCTATAGAAATAACTTTTTGACAAAATTTTCTATAGAAATAAAATTTTCATTTCATTTCATTTCATTTATTTATTTATAATCCAGAAGCCCCACCGGGCCTAAATGATTACAAGTACTACAAATGACACTAAACTAACTTAACTAAAGAAAAATCTTAAAAAAAAATAATGTGAATATTATAACAACTTTTAACACGAATAAAGACAAAATGTTTTAATTGGTAAAATATTGCTTATTTCCAAAGACAAGGATGACCAAATGTGAGCCAAAAGAGTTCAATTATATCAAAGCTTAGATAGAATTGTTTCTTTGGATCCGCAACATGACAAAGCTCATATGGAACAAGCGAATTCCAAAGCTTTACAGCCCTTACCTGAAAAGATCGCTGCATGACCAGTGATCGGAACAGAGGCATAACAAGGGCAGAAGTTCTAACCGAATTGCAAAAAGCAAATTTAGAGCTCAAATACTGAGGACTATCGAACTTTATGGTTCTGTACAACAATTGGAAAACTCTAAGATCGATAAATTTCTGGAAAGAGCAGCCAAGAAATTGTATCGTGTAAGGCGTAACATGTTGACGGTAATCCAAATTGAATACGAAACGAACAATTCGGTTAAAACAAACCTTTAATCTGTCCAAACTCCCTTGGGATGCACCGGACAATATTTCAAGCCCATACAAGATATGTGGTAATAATATCGTCATCCCTACTTTCCATCGGACATTGAAGGGTAACACAGAAGCAGTCGTATATATTCTCCGTAACAAAAAGGATATTCTAGCCATTAGCCTGTTAACATGACAATCAAACTTCAAATCAGCATCGATATAGAATCCTAAAATTTTCATTGAATGAACATTTACAATATCTAAATCACCTAGTGAAAAATACAAATTTCCGTGCCCGGAATAGTTAAAAGTTATTGATTTAGATTTTGTGGCATTTATCTGTATAAAATTAGAAGAACACCAGTTGTCTAGTCTAGAAAGCTCCTCATTCACCCTCCTTATAAAGTTTTCCACCCTATCCGGAGAGAAAGCCGCAAAAACCATCAAATCATCTGCATATAAATGTGCTCCCATAAATGTTAATGAAGTAAATATGTCATTTATATATAATGAAAAAAACATTGGTTCTAAAATTGAGCCTTGGGGAACCCCTCTGTATATCATCCTTAATCTTGAGTTTGTCCCATTAACCTGAACATACTGAGTCCTTTCACAAATGAAACTTTTAATCAGTCGACATAAGCTCTTGGAAAATCCAAAATTCCGATATAGTTTATTGAGCAAAATCTCATGACTTATAGAATCAAATGCACGAGTAAGATCAAGACTAACAACTAGATTTGCTAGATTATTTTTGCTCGAGTGGCAAGCATGATTATGAACCGATATGGACCAATTTTTGTGTGATTGGGGATCGGCTAAATATATCTATATACCGATATGGACCAATTTTGGCATGGTTATTAGCGGCCATATATTAACACCACGTTGCAAATTTCAACCGGATCGGATTAATTTTGCTTCTCTTAGAGGATTCGCAAACCAAATCTGGGAATCGATTTATATGGGGGCTATATATAATTATGGACAGATATGGTTGTTAGAGACCATATACTAACACCACGTACCAAATTTCAACCGGATCGGATGAGTTTTGCTCCTCTAAGAGGCTCCGGAGTTCAAATCTGGAGATCGGTTTATATGGGGGCTATATATATAAATGGACCTGTATGGACCAATTTTTGCATGGTTGTTAGAGACCGTATACTAATACCAAGTACCAAAATTCAGCCGTATCGGATGAAATTTGCTTCTTTTTGAGGCTCCGCCAGCCAAATCTGGGGATCGGTTTATATGGGGTCTATATATAATTATGGACCGATGTGGACCAATTTTTTCATGATTGTTAGAGACCATATACTAACACCATGTACCAAATTTCAGCCGGATCGGATGAAATTTGCTTCTCTTAGAGCAATCGCAAGCCAAATTTGAGGGTCCGTTTATATGGGTGCTATACGTAAAAGTGTACCGACATAAACCAATTATTGCATGGTTGTTAGAGACCATATACTAACACCATGTACCAAATTTCTGCCGTATCAGATGCAATTTGCTTCTCTTAGAGCAATCGCAAGCTATATTTGGGGGTCCATTTATATGGGGGCTATACGTAAAAGTGGACCGATATGGACCAATTTTTGCATGGTTGTTAGAGACCATATACTAACACCATGTACCAAATTTCAGCCTGATCGGACGAAATTTTCTTCTTTTAGAGCAATCGCAAGCCAAATTTGGGGGTCCGTTTATATGGGGGCTATACGTAAAAGTGGACCGATATGGACCAGTTTTTGCATGGTTATTAGAGACCATATACAAACACTATGTACCAAATTTCAGCCGGATCGGATGATCGGAAATTTGATTCTCTTAGAGCAATTGCATGCCAAATATGGGGGCTATACGTAAAAGTGGACCGATATGGCCCATTTTCAATACCATCCGACCTACATCAACTACAACAACTACTTGTGCCAAGTTTCAAGTCGATAGCTTGTTTCGTTCGGAAGTTAGCGTGATTTCAACAGACAGACGGACGGACGGACATGCTCAGATCGACTCAGAATTTCACCACAACCCAGAATATATATACTTTATGGGGTCTTAGAGCAATATTTCGATGTGTTACAAACGGAATGTCAAAGTTAATATACCCCCATCCTATGGTGGAGGGTATAAAAATCAGCTACCTCATAATAATTTCATAACCACACCCCATGTTCTTTGTAAATCTCAAGTAAATTATAGAATGTTAGGTTTTTCAACGTACTTAAAAAAAGTAGGAGAGAGGGGTGGCCCCCCTCCCCGACCAAATATCGAAAAATAAAGTAGCAGATCTTTGTCTATATATCTCCCCTAACCTTCCTGGGAAAATTCATCCAAATCGGAGAGCTTTGATTCAATTTTGGAAAAGTAGCAAAGGGAAGTTTCCCCTCCCTCCAGCAGATATAAAAAAATGAGGTACCCTATTTTCACCATATGCTAACCATCTACGTTTTCCGAAAATTTAAAGTAAATTGGTGCTGCCGTTTCCGAGTTTGCCCGGAACATACAAACAAACAAATGCTTTGATTTTTATATATATAGAATTAAAGCTTGAGATCCGGGCATAAGATAGAAATAAACTTAATTCAAATTTATTTCTATTTCGGGAAATAAATAACAAAAGCCAAAAAGTTAATTTCACTTAGCCAAAACAAAACTTGTACACTAAAAATAAATAACAAGTATATACAGCACTAAGTTCGGCCGGGCCGAATCTTAAATATCCACCACCATGAACCAAATATTAGAGTCTCCTTTGAAATTTCAGGAGGGCTTGAGGACACTTCCCGAAGATAAATTTAAAGATTTCACCTATGAGGACTGTACCAGATTCTGGATTTATAAGAACCATTTTTGTTTGAGTTTTAGAGGAATCATTAACATCTCTTGTAAGTGTGCAAGAAAATTATAAAATAACGTCTTGATTTGAAATCTTAAATCTGTAGAAGTAAAATCTGGAAATTTTACATTGAGTTTCAAGCAATTTTCATGATCAGTGCGCCTTCTACACCCTCAAGAAGTGAAGTCGGTCTATATGGAGGCATTATCAAATGGACCGATAAAAACTTAATCCGATACACGTTTTTGTGAGTCTAAAATACCAGAATATTTACAATTTCAGGCAAATCAGATAAAAACTACGGCTTCTAGAAACCCAAGGAGTTAAATCGGGAGATCGTTCTTATGGGGGCTATACTAAAATATGGACCGATACTCACCGTTTTCGGCACACCTCTTTATGACCCGAAAATACCTCTAGATTTCCAATTTCAGGCAAATAGGATAAAAACTGTGGATTCTAGAAGCCCAAGAAGTAAAATCGGGATATCGGTCTATATGGGGGCTATACCAAAATATGGACCGATACTCACCATTTTCGGCACACCTCTTTATGGTCCTAAAATACCTCTAGATTTCCAATTTCAGACAAATTGGATAAAAACTACGGTTTCTATAAGCCCAAGACCACAAATCGGGAGGTCGTTTTATATGAGGACCATACCAAAACATGGACCTATACTCACAATTTTTGGCACACGTATTTGTGGTTCTGCAATACCTCTAGATTTCCAATTTCAGGTAAATTGAATAAAAACTGCGGTTTATATAAGCCCATGAAGTAAAATCGGGAGATTGGTCTATATGGGGGCTATACCAAAATATGGACCGATACTCACAATTTTTGGCACACGTATTTGTGGTCCTACAATACCTCTAGATTTCTCATTTCAGGTAAATTGAATAAAAACTGCGGTTTCTATAAGCCCAAGAAGTAGAATCGGGAGATCGGTCTATATGGGGGCTATACCAAAACATGGACCGATACTCACAATTTTTGGCACATCTCTTTATGGTCATAAAATACCTCTAGATTTCAAATTTCAGGCAAATTGGATAAGAACTACGATTTCTATAAGCCCAATACCCCATATCGGGAGGTCGGTTTATATGGGGACTATATCAAAACCTCGACCGATATAGCCCATCTTCGAACTTGACCTGCCTGCAGACAAAAGATGAGTTTGTGCAAAATTTCAGCACGATTGCTTCATTATTGAAGACTGTAGCGTGATTACAACAGACAGACAGACAGACGGACAGACGGACATCGTTATATCGTCTTAGAATTTCTCCCTGATCAAGAATATATATACTTTATATAGTCGGAAATCGATATTTCGATGTGTTACAAACGGAATGACAAACTTATTATACCCCCGTCACCATTCTATGGTGGTGGGTATAAAAACGAAAATTAAAATTATTTAATATTACAAATTTTTAGTATTTTGTAGCCCTTAGTGTTTTCCACTGCCTGGAGTCTCTTTGGCAATGAGTGGATTAGGGTTTTTATCAAACGGGAATTGAGTTCCATATATCCGTTTTTGAGAGTTTCTGTTTTGGTAGCCCGGATCTGTAACGACGGGGTTTCCCCTCAAGCTTTAATTGAAAGTATAATACACATATGTTTACTTCAGATTTTTCATATCGTGCCACAATTTATTTCAAATTGATTGATGTATAACGTTTTTTTTGCTAAATGTAAGTGTCCATGTACATTTTTAAAGATTCGTAAATTAATTACAAGTATTTACCAATAGTTCTATAGTTCATATAGTTTATGCAAGTGTACACAAATTTATAAAACTGTACACATTTATGTACAAATTCGTAGTTTTCGTTTTTTTTGTGTAGTTACTTGTAAATTTTAATTATTTGACCGGTTTTTTAAAACGATACTGCTCACATGTCAACTCATTCAAAATATTGGACTCATTTACACGCTCGCTATGGAAAAAGGAAATCATATGCAAGCTTCTTCGTAACATATATTTGAGTTGGCTTTATATTGCCAGCAAGTGTTCCGCTGTAGTTTTTATTTGTACATTCTTTTCGTTTTTCTTGTTTTTTTTTGGCACAACTGTCGGTTTCTTGTTTGATGTGCTGCGACATCATCTCTGTGAACAGATGCAGCTGTTCAAACTTGGAATTATCTCTACTCTCAGACTATCGTCATCTCATGGTATGCCCTACACTCACCAAACAAATACCAGCAGCAGTAGTAACCCCAGTCAACATCCATTGAACATTCTCATTTTCGGTGGAGCACTATGTTTTCCCAGCTTTTGTTGGCCTCCGTTTATTGGAGGGACAATGTTGAACACTTAGCAGGAGCAGTTGAATCACCACCAGCAGAAGCAGTGGCAAACCCAACTGTTGTCACCCGCACATTGATAAATATTTTGCCATTTAAGTTTGATTCTCCACTGCGTGGTTAGAGGTTCGCTCGGTGGTGCACCGGTGGGTATGAGTGATGAGTTCTGTTGCCTATCGAACAAAGTTCACAAGAATATCGCTGGAGCTCTTTGGACATTAGATCGGGTTGTATAAGATTTGATGCATATGTGCAGGGACCACATTTGCGACTGGAGCCAAAAACAATCTACCAAAACTTGGAGAAAATTTGACAAAAAACTACCAAACACAAAAATATTATTTTGCAATAATTTATTTATATTTGTAGAAAATTTTGTCAAAATTTTATTTCTATATAAAATTTTGTCAAAATTTTATTTCTATATAAAAGTTTGTCAAAATTTTATTTCTATAGAAAATTTTGTTAAAATTTTATTTCTATAAATTTTTCTACAGAAAATCTTGTCAAAATTTTATTAATCTACCAAAAAAAATATTATTTTGCTAATTTTTGTCCATAGACAACTTATTTCTGTAGAAACTTTTCTCAAAATTTTATTTCCATATAAAATTTTGTCAAAATTTTATTTCTACAGAAAATTTTGTCACAATTTTATTTCTATAGAAAATTTTGTCAAAATTTTATTTCTATAGGAAATTTTGTCAAAATTTTATTTCTATAGGAAATTTTGTCAAGATTTTTTTGTATAGAAAATTTTGTCAAAATTTTATGTTTATAGAAAATTTTGTCAAAATTTTATTTTTATAGAAAATTTTGTCAAAATTTTATTATTATAGAAGATTTTGTTAAAATTTTATTTCTATAGAAAATTTTGTCAAAATTTTATTTCTATAGAAAATTTTGTAAACATTTTATTTCTATAAAAAACTTTGTCAAAATTTTATTTCTATAGAAAATGTTGTCAAAATTTTATTTATATAGAAAATTTTTATTTCTATAGAAAATTTTGTCAAAATTTTATTACAACAGAAAATTTTGTCAAAATTTTATTTCTATAGAAATTTTTGTAAAAGTTTTATTTCTATAGAAAATTTTGTCAATTTTATTTTCTATAGAAAATTGCGTCAAAAATTTCTTTTTTCTATAGAACATTTTTTCTCTATGGAAAATTTTGTCAAAATTTTATGTTATAGAAAATTTTTATTTCTTTATAAAATTTTGTCAAAAATGTTTCTATAGAAATTTTTTTTTTCTATAGAAAATTGCGTCAAAATTTTATTTCTATAGAAATTTTTGTCAAAATTTTATTTCTATAGAAAATTTTATCAATTTTTTTTATAGAAAAATTTGTCAATTTTTTTTTCTATAGAAAATTTTTTTCTATAGAAAATTTTGTCAAAATTTCATTTCTTCAGAAATTTTTGTCAAAATTTTATTTCTATAGAAAATTTTGTCAAAATTTTATTTTTATAGAAAATTTTGTCAAAATTTTATTTCTATAGAAAATTTTGTCAAAATTTTATTTCTACCGAAATTTTTGTCAAAATTTTATTTCTATAGAATATTTTGTAAAAGTTTTATTCTATAGAAAATTTTTATTTCTATATAATATTTTGTCATTTTTTTTTCTTTAGAAAATTTTGTCAAAATTTTATTTCTACCGAAATTTTTGTCAAAATTTTATTTCTATAGAATATTTTGTAAAAGTTTTATTCTATAGAAAATTTTTATTTCTATATAATATTTTGTCATTTTTTTTTTCTTTAGAAAATTTTGTCAAAATTTTATTTCTATAGAAAATTTTGTCAAAATTTTATTTTTATAGAACATTTTGTCAAAATTTTATTTCTATAGAAAATGTTGTCAAAATTTTATTTCTATAGAAAATTTTGTCAAAATTTTATTTCTATAAAAAATTTTGTCAAAATTTTATTTCTATAGAAAATTTTGTCAAAAATTTCTTTTTTCTATAGAAAATTTTTTCTCTATGGAAAATTTTGTCAAAATTTTATTTCTATAGAAAATTTTGCCAAAATTTTATTTCTATAGAAAATTTTGTCAAAATTTTATTTCTATAGAAAATGTTGTCAAAATTTTATTTCTATAGAAATTTTGTCAAAGTTTTATTTCTATAGAAAATTTTGTCAATTTTATTTTCTATAGAAAATTGTGTCAAAAATTTCTTTTTTCTATAGAAAATTTTTTCTCTATGGAAAATTTTGTCAAAATTTTATTTCTATAGAAAATTTTGCCAAAATTTTATTTCTATAGAAAATTTTGTCAAAATTTTATTTCTATAGAAAATGTTGTCAAAATTTTATTTCTATAGAAATTTTGTCAAAGTTTTATTTCTATAGAAAATTTTGTCAATTTTATTTTCTATAGAAAATTGTGTCAAAAATTTCTTTTTTCTATAGAAAATTTTTTCTCTATGGAAAATTTTGTCAAAATTTTATTTCTATAGAAAATTTTGTCAAAATTTTATTTCTATAGAAATTTTTGTCAAAATTTTATTTCTATAGAAATTTTTGTCAAAATTGTATTTCTATAGAAAATTTTGTCAAAATTTTATGCTATAGAAAATTTTTATTTCTATATAAAATTTTGTCAAATTTGTTTTTTTCTATAGAATTTTTTTTTTCTAGAAAATTGTGTCAAAATTTTATTTCTATTGAAAATTTTGGCAAAATTTTATTTCTATAGAAAATTTTGTCAAATTTCATTTCTATTGAAAATGTTGTCCAAATTTATTTCTATAGAAAATTTTGTCAAAATTTTATTTCTATAGAAAATGTTGTCAAAATTTTATTTCTATAGAAAATTTTGTCAAAATTTTATTTCTATGGAAATTTTTGTCAAAATTTTATTTACAGAGAAAATTTTTATTTCTATAGATTTTTTTTTCAAAATTTCATTACTATAGAAAATTTTGTCAAAATTTTATTTATATAGAATTTTTTTTGTCAAAGTTTTATTTCTATATAAAATTTTGTCAATTTTTATACCCTGCGCCACACTGTGGAACATGGTATTATAAGTTAGTGCATATGTTTGTAACACCCAGAAGGAGACGAGAAAGACACATGGTGTCTTTGGCAATAATGCTCAGGGTGGGTCCCTTAGTCGATATAACCATGTCCGTCTGTCCGTCCGTCCGTCCGTCTGTCTGTGAACACACCTCAAACATGTTTCAAGAGCAAAATGTTATTTTTGTATGGTGACCATGTAACATGTTTGTCACTAAAATGTTATTTTCTAGTCAAATATAGGTTAGGTTAGGTTAGGTTAGGTGGCAGCCCGATGTATCAGGCTCACTTAGACTATTCAGTCCATTGTGACACCACATTGGTGAACTTCTCTCTTATCACTGAGTGCTGCCCGATTCCATGTTAAGCTCAATGACAAGGGACCTCCTTTTTATAGCCGAGTCCGAACGGCGTTCCACATTGCAGTGAAACCACTTGGAGAAGCTTTGAAACCCTCAGAAATGTCACCAGCATTACTGAGGTGGGATAATCCACCGCTGAAAAACTTTTTTTGGTGTTCGGTCGAAGCAGGAATCGAACCCACGACCTTGTGTATGCAAGGCGGGCATGCTAACCATTGCACCACGGTGGCGTCAAATATAACTTGCTTGCCGAAATCAGATACATGATTTCCGAGAAAATAACATGGATGCGAAAACCATGTTACATGGTCATCACCCAAAAATAACATTTTGCCCTTAAAACATGTTTGAGGTAATCATATTCCTTCTCTGGGTGCATGTGAATATACAATTCACACATAATCATACCCGGCTTAAGGTATGCAAATACATTTGTAGGATATTTGGATTGGTTCCTATGCATGTTTTGCTAACTGTGTGAGAGAGCGTGTGTATGTGTGCGTAAACGAGAGCTTGTGAGGCTATTCATAGGTTATAGGATGTGAGCGCCAGGATGTATAAGTATGCATGATTGAACGGCTTAAAGAATATATACTCGTAGATGTGTTTGTGTGCGATGTGAACTTGTGGATGAGTGCGTATTGAGTTCCTCTGTTAGTCCTCGTGGGTCAACGTCAGCTGTTGCAAATTGTATTTATTTTACTCCAAGGAGTATGAGTCCTTATCCCCCAGTTCAACTGGCATTTTCTTCTCTCAACGGATGACATTGCATGCCATCCCATGCCATGGCATGGGACCCACAAATTTGTCCATTTGTGTCCATATGAATGGATGAATGAATGAATTCTATCTACACCCTGCTCCTTACAACTGCTGCGTCATCGGTTATTGTCGTCGTTATTGGTAGGGCATGGTATTGGCAGCGGTGTTGGTGTTGCCATACCACTGTTGTCAGACTTTCCGAATGCTTTGTGTTTGTATATCGGAAGAGATTGGCTGTTGGCACCATTTGGTGCCACTTTTATGCGTTGCATATTTTTGGATTTTTTTGGTTATATTTTGGATATTTGGACTATGACGGGTGGGTGGTGGCAGTAATGTTGCCACCCAGTGGTTTTCATGGTGTCACGCAAATGGCCTTTTTGTTGAGATTTTCTGTTCAAGTCCAAGTATGGTTCATACTCACACTTGTGGTGGCCATAAATGATGATAGTGGTCATGGGGGGTGGGTGCACGGCGTACACATTTAAATCAATTACATTTGCAATTTTTGTGATTGCTATGGTGAATTATTAGTGTTTACAAACATTTCCGTTGCCAAATGGGGGGAGGAGAAATTACGTACAGGCACCAATGGGCCAAATAAATGTCGAGCATTATGATTTTTTTTGAGGTTTTCTGAAGTGGGATGTGTTTTGGGGGAAGACAAAAGCTACAGAAACTTATTAGGGTTTTGGACCAGTTGTACATTATAGACCATAATACTTGGAGGATTTAAGATTTGTAGATTAAGTTGAAAAATACACCTAAATGGAGTTTAGAATGTCCGTTTGGCCGTTTGGTATGACTGACATCCCTAGAAGAAACCACCTTCTTGGGCTTCTTATTTGGGACAAAGAAATATTTGTATTTTTGTTCTAAACATGAACCGAGTTTAAGAATGAAAGATGCAAGAACGTCCATTCTTTTCTAAACGAAAATCATAAAAATCGCCGATTATTTCGAATTTATAAAAATTTTTATTTGCACTATTTTATATGCACTACTTCCGGATCCAAAAAGAACATTTTCACTACTTTTTTGGCGACGCTTGTTTTTTGCTGGGTACACAAAATTTACCCACCACCATAGAATGGGGGTATATTAACTTTGTCATTCCGTTTGTAACACATCGAAATATTGCTCTAAGACCCCATAAAGTATATATATTCTGGGTCGATCTAAGCATGTCCGTCCGTCCGTTCGTCCGTCTGTTGAAATCACGCTAACTTTCGAACGAAACAAGCTATCGACTTGAAACTAGGCACAAGTAGTTGTTATTGATGTAGGTCGGATGGTGCAGAAGCATATTTCATCCGATCCGGCTGAAATTTGGTACATGGTGCTGGTATATGGTCTCTAACAACCATACAAAAATTGGTCCACATCGGTCCATAATTATATATAGCCCCCATATAAACCGATCGCCAGATTTGGTTTGCGGAGCCTCAAAGAGAAGCAAATTTCATCCGATCCGTCTGAAATTTGGTACATGATGTTGGTATATGGTCTCTAACAAACATGCAAAAATTGGTCCACATCGGTCCATAATTATATATAGCCCCCATATAAACTGATCCCCAGATTTGGCTTGTGGAGCCTCTAACAGAAGCATATTTCATCCGATCTGGCTGAAATTTTGTACATGGTGTTGGTATAGGGTCTCTAACAACCATGCAAAAATTGGTCCACAGTGGTCCTTAATTATATATACGCCCCATATAAACCGATCCCCAGATTTGGCTTGCGAAGCCTCTTGGAGGAGCAAAATTCATCCGATCCGGTTGAAATTTGCAACGTAGTGTTAGTATAAGGCCGCTAATAACCATGCCAAAATAGGTCCGTATCGGTCTATAGTTATATATAGTCGATCCCCAATCACACAAAAATTGGTCCATATCGGTTCATAATCATGGTTCCCATTCAAGCCAAAAATAATCTACCAAAATTTTATTTTTATAGAACACATTGTCAAAATGTTATTTCTATAGAAAATTTTGTCAAAATTTTATTTCTATAGAAAATTTTGTCAAAATTTTATTTCTATAGAAAATTTTGTCAAAATTTTATTTCTATAGAAAATTTTGTCAAAATTTTATTTCTATAGAAAATTTTGTCAAAATTTTATTTCTATAGAAATTTTTTTCCAAATTTTATTTCTATAGCAAATTTTGTCAAAATTTTATTTCTATAGAAAATTTTGTCAAAATTTTATTTCTATAGAAATTTTTTTTCCAAATTTTATTTCTATAGAAATTTTTTTTCCAAATTTTACTTCTATAGAAAATGTTGTCAAAATTTTATTTTGTCAAAACTTTATTTCTATAGAAACTTTAAACTAAATTATATACGTATTTAATCGGCCTATTTAGTTTAATATATACCACGTATGGACTATGTGGTATATATTACGGTGTTAGGATGTGAGCCACCGTGGTGCAATGGTTAGCATGCCCGCCATGCATACACAAGGTCGTGGGTTCGATTCCTGCTTCGACCGAACACCAAAAAGTTTTTCAGCGGTGGATTATCCCACCTCAGTAATGCTGGTGACATTTCTGAGAGTTTCAAAGTTTCTCTAAGTGGTTTCACTGCAATGTGGAACGCCGTTCGGACTCGGCTATAAAAAGGAGGTCCCTTGTCATTGAGCTTAGCATGGAATCGGGCAGCACTCAGTGATAAGAGAGAAGTTCACCAATGTGGTATCACAATGGACTGAATAGTCTAAGTGAGCCTGATACATCGGGCTGCCACCTAACCTAACCTAACCTAGGAAGTTTTAAGATACCTTGCCATCGGCAAGTGTTACCGCAACCCAAGTAATTTTATTGTGGATGGCAGTGTTTAGAAGAAGTTTCTACGCAATCCATGGTGGAGGGTACATAAGCTTCGGCCTGGCCGAACTTACGGCCGTATATACTTGTTTTTTTATACCCACCACCATAGAATGGTGACGGGGGTATAATAAGTTTGTCATTCCGTTTGTAACACATCGAAATGTCGATTTCCGACTATATAAAGTATATATATATATATATATATATATATATATATATATATATATATATATATATATATATATATATATATATATATATATATATATATATATATATATATATATATATATATATATATATATATATATATATATATATATATATATATATATATATATATATATTCTTGATCAGGGAGAAATTCTAAGACGATATAACGATGTCCGTCTGTCTGTCTGTCTGTTGTAATCACTCTACAGTCTTCAATAATGAAGCAATCGTGCTGAAATTTTGTACAAACTCGTCTTTTGTCTGCAGGCAGGTCAAATTCGAAGATGGGCTAGATCGGTCCAGGTTTTGATATAGTCCCCATATAACCCAACCTCCCGATTTGGGGTCTTGGGCTTACAGAAATCGTAGTTTTTATCCAATTTGTCTGAAATTGGAAATCTAGAGGTATTTTAGGACCATAAAGAGGTGTGCCGAAAATGGTGAGTATCGGTCCATATTTTGGTATAGCCCCCATATAGACCAATTTCGCGATTTTACTTCTTGGGCTTCTAGAATCCGAAGTTTTTTATCCTATTTGCCTGAAAGTGGAAATCTAGAGGTATTTTCGGGTCATAAAGGGGTGTGCCGAAAACGGTGATTATCGGTCCATAGTTTGAAAATTGCTTGAAACTCAATGTTAAATTTCCAGATTTTACTTCTACAGATTTAAGATTTCAAATCAAGACGTTATTTTATAATTGTCTTGCACACTTAAAAGAGAAGTTAATGATTCCTCTAAAACTCAAACAAAAATGGTTCTTATAAATCCAGAATCTGATATAGTCCTCATAGGTGAAATCTTTAAATTTATTTTCGTGAAGTGTCCTCAAGTTCTCAAGCCCTCCTGAAATTTCAAAGGAAACCCTAATATTTGGTTCATGGTGGTGGGTATTTAAGATTCGGCCCGGCCGAACTTAGTGCTGTATATACTTGATTTTTATTTCAATCACGAAAATTGCGTATTAAATCATTTTTATACCCTCTACCATAGGAGGGGTGGTATATTAACTTTGTTATTCAGTATATATTCTGGGCCGTGGTGAAATTCTGAGTCTATCTAGCTACGTCCTTCCGTCCGTCCGTCCGTCTGTTGAAATCACGCTAACTTTCGAACGAAACAAGCTATCGACTTGAAACTTGGCATAAGTAGTAAGTTGTTATTGATGTAAGTCGGATGGTATTGCAAATGGGCCATATTGGACCACTTTTACGTATAGCCCCCATATAAACCGACCCTCAGATTTGGCTTACGGAGCCTCTTAGAGAAGCAAATTTCATCGGATCCGGTTTCAAATATGGTACGAGGTGTTAGTATATGGTCTCTAACAACCATGCAAAAATTGGTCTATATAGGTCCATAATTATATATATAAATTAATGAATAAATTAGTTTGTTTTTAACTGCCGTGCGTTTCATTTCCCGGACATATCAGTATGCTTTATTGTATTTTCAGTGAACTTGAAGCGAGGATTCCTTTAACGAGCCTTCCTTCGCATAAGGATAGTCGTCCACTTATAACCAGTGATTAATATTCAAGAAAATTTTAATTTCATTTCTATTTGATGCCTGCTCGTAAATAATTCCATGTTGATTAAATCAAATGAATCATTTTCGTCCTAACAATTATGGCTACAAGGCTGCAAATACAGTGGGAATGTTGCCAAATGATTGAAAGCCCATCAACCATCATAAATGTGGCGACAAGCCTCAACAACACCCTACACACATACACAAACTCTCACAATCCAGTCATTCACTCAGTTAAACCATTCATGTCTTGGATTTTGAAACATTGAACTTCTCCGGAATGCAAAATACTTGCCCAGGCAAACTAAACGATGGGAACTTCTATCTTGATAACCAAATGGGCAACAGCATTAATGTGTCCAATCTTGTGAATGGGAATTGAAACACTTGCTCAACGAGGTTTTTAGAAAACCGGCTCATTCATTGCTAAGGTTAGGAAAGAAAAGCAAAATGCCAGTCGTGTAAACAATCTCTTGGAGATAGTCGATGAACTACATCAAGTAGATACCACGACTAAATGAAATTGAGTGCAAAATTTTTCCATACTCTATGATCAACCTTATTCAGGTGGAAAAAAGGGGTAAAATGTTCTTGTCCAATATCCAAAAAAAAAAAACTGTGTATTCGCTGTGTGTCTGTAGCCTTTGTGTCGTCTTGCCATGAGAAACGGAATAAATAAAACCAACAGGAATAACAACATTAAGGATAACATTGTCTACTGGCTATGACGACAATTACATTGGAACGAGTTGTAGTTGATTGACGCGAACGACGAAAAACCAAACAAACCCAAGCAAAATATCGTCATCAGCCATGAAGCGTAACAAGTACAGCTGTGATAACACGCAAACTATCTCAGGCGATAGTAAGGACGACTCGTTGGTGTTGTTAGACAGGCTCATTCAGCGAGATATGAAACAGTGATTTCCAGGTGTTCTATCTTGCAACAATTTTTTAGGTAAGGAAGGTGGTACAAAAATTAGAGGGCAAAGCGAAATCTACAACAAAGACTTACCATGTAGATATTGGCAAAACAATTGAGAAGAATTAACAGGCTCAACATATATCCTCCTTTTCCGTCCTTTATAATGTCTAATCCTCTTTGTGAGAAAGTGTTAATTTCAGAACCTTTCGGAACCGAACTTACACAGTAAACCAAAAGAAAGTCAATGATGTCAGAGATATTGGGGA
Source organism: Haematobia irritans (assembly GCF_050003625.1). Classification (NCBI taxonomy): domain Eukaryota; kingdom Metazoa; phylum Arthropoda; class Insecta; order Diptera; family Muscidae; genus Haematobia; species Haematobia irritans. The sequence continues at coordinate 45,907,236 of NC_134401.1, read as the reverse complement.
ATCGGCTACAAAAATCGTAGAAAATATATGGATGGAAGTTGTAAAAGATGAATAAAAAGGTGTTGCCTCCAGATGCTCTGAAGTAGAGGCTTGGTGCTTCTCCAAATCCTACGGGAAAGAAGATCAGATCTTCGGAAAAGCAAAAAGCGATACACGTAGGGCAACGTCAGACCTTGCGATGTGTGTCAACAACTATAGCGTAAGTACCTGAACTTGATGGAATAGGAACGACTCCAACTAATCAAAATAACTGGCAATAATTGCAGAGTTTGGGGACACGGTCCAAAAATTATCTACCAAAATTTGAAGAAAATTTTACTAAAAAACTACCAATTTTGTCAAAATTTTATTTCTATAAAAAACAATTGTCACAATTTCATTTCTATAGAAAATTTTGTCAAAATTGTATTTCTATAGAAAATTCAAAATTTTATTTCTATAGAAAATTTTGTCCAAATTTTTTCTATAAAAAATTTTGTCTATATTTTGTTTGTATAAAAAATTTTGTCAACATTTTATTTATATCGAAAATTTTGTCACACTTTTATTTCAATAGAAAGTTTTGTCAAAATTTTATTTCTATAAAAAAAACTTTGTCAAAATTTTATTTTTATAGAACAATTTGTAAAAAATTTATTACTATAGAAAATTTTGTCAAAATTTTATTTCGACAGAAAATTTGGTCAAACTTTTTTTCTATAGAACATTTTGTAAAATTTTTATTTCCATAGAAAATTTTGTCAAAATTTTATTTCTGTAGAAAATTTAGTAAAAATTTTATTTCTATAGAAAATTTTGTCAAACTTTTATTTCAATAGAAAATTTTGTCAAAATTTTTTCTATAAAAAACTCTTATTACTTATATAGAAAATTTCGTCAAAATTTTATTCTCTAGAAAATTTTGTCAAAATTTTATTCTATAGAAAATTTTGTCAAAATTTTACTTATATAGAAAATTTTGTCAAAATTTTACTTATATAGAAAATTTTGTCAAAATTTTATTTCAATAGAAAATTTTGTCAAAATTTTATTTCAATAGAAAATTTTGTCAGCATATTATTTCTATAGAAAATTTGGTTAAAATTTTGATTTCTATAGGAAATTTTATAAACATTTTAATTTTTATAGAATTTTTTGTCAAAATTTTATTTCGATAGAAAATTTTGTGAAAATTTTAGTTATATCGAAAATTTTGCCAAACTTTTATTTCAATAGGAAATTTTGTCAAGATTTTATTTCTAAAGAATATTTTGTCAAAATTTTATTTCTATAGAAAAATTGGTTAAAATTTTGAATTCTATAGGAAATTTGGTCAAAATTTTAATTTTTATAGAAATTTTTGTCAAAATTTTATTTCTATAGAAAAATTTTGCAAAAATCGTATTTCCATAGAAAATTTTGTCTGTATTTTTTTCGATAGAAAATTTTGTTTCTATAGAAAATTTTGTTAAAATTTTATTTCTATAGAAAATTTTGTTAAAATTTTATTTTTATAGAAAATTTTGTTAAAATTTTATTTCTATAGAAAATTTTGTGAAAATTTTATTTCCATAGAAAATTTTGTTAAGCTTTTATTTCAATATCAAATTTTGTGAAAATTTTATTTCTATAGAAAATTTTGTGAAAATTTTATTTCCATAGAAAATTTTGTCAAAATTTTATTTCGATAGAAAATTTTATCAAAATTTTATTTCTATAGGAAATTTGGGAGCCACTATGGTGCAATGGTTAGCATGCCCGCCTTGCATACACAAGGTCGTGGGTTCGATTTCTGCTTCGACCGAACACCAAAAAGTTTTTCAGCGGTGGATTATCCCACCTAAGTAATGCTGGTGACATTTCGGAGAGTTTCAAAGCTTCTCTAAGTGGTTTCACTGCAATGTGGAACGCCGTTCCGACTCGGCTATAAAAAGGAGGTCCCTTGTCATTGAGCTTAATATGGAATCGGGCAGCACTCAGTGATAAGATCACCAATGTGGTATCACAAGGGACTGAATAGTCTAAGAGAGCCTGATACATCGGGCTGTCACCTAACCTAACCTAACCTAAACTTCTATAGACAATTTTTTCAAAATTTTATTTCTATAGAAAATTTTGTCAAAATTTTATTTCTATAAAAAATTTTGTCAAAATTGTATTTCTATAGAAAATTCAAAATTTTATTTCTATAGAAAATTTTGTCTACATTTTTTCTATAAAAAACTTTGTCTATATTTTATTTCTATAGAAATGTCAAACTTTTGTTTCCATAGAACAATTTTAATTTATTTCTATAGTAAATTTTGTCAAAATTTTATTTCTAAAGAAAATTTTGTCAAAATTTGATTTCTATAGAAAATTTGGTTAAGATTTTGAATTCTATAGGAAATTTGGTCAAAATTTTAATTTTTATAGAAATTTTTGTCAAAATTTTATTTCTATAGAAAAATTTTGCAAAAATGTTATTTCCATAGAAAATTTTGTCTATATTTTTTCAATAGAAATTTTTGTCAAAATTTTATTTCTATAGAAAATTTTGTAAAAATTTTATTTCTATATAACATTTTGTTAAAATCTTATTTCTGGCACAATTTATTTCTATAGCAAATTTTGTCAAAATTTTATTTCTATAAAATAATTGTCAAAATTTTATTTCTATAGAAATTTTGTCAAAATTGTATTTCTATAGAAAATTCAAAATTTTATTTCCATAGAAAATTTTGTCAAGCTTTTATTTCAATAGAAAATTTTGTGAAAATTTTATTTCTATAGAAAATTTTGTGAAAATTTTATTTCCATAGAAAATTTTTTCAAAATTTTATTTCGATAGAAAATTTTATCAAAATTTTATTTCTATAGGAAATTTGGGAGCCACTGTGGTGCAATGGTTAGCATGCCCGCCTTGCATACACAAGGTCGTGGGTTCGATTTCTGCTTCGACCGAACACCAAAAAGTTTTTCAGCGGTGGATTATCCCACCTAAATAATGCTGGTGACATTTCGGAGAGTTTCAAAGCTTCTCTAAGTGGTTTCACTGCAATGTGGAACGCCGTTCCGACTCGGCTATAAAAAGGAGGTCCCTTGTCATTGAGCTTAATATGGAATCGGGCAGCACTCAGTGATAAGATCATCAATGTGGTATCACAAGAGACTGAATAGTCTAAGAGAGCCTGATACATCGGGCTGCCACCTAACCTAACCTAACCTAAACTTCTATAGACAATTTTTTCAAAATTTTATTTCTATAGAAAATTTGGCAAAATTTTATTTCTATACAAAATTTTTTTCAAAATTGTATTTCTATAGAAAATTAAAAATTTTATTTCTATAGAAAATTTTGTCTAAATTTTTTCTATAAAAAACTTTCTCTATATTTTATTTCTATAGAAATGTCAAACTTTTGTTTCCATGGAACAATTTTAATTTATTTCTATAGTAAATTTTGTCAAAATTTTATTTCTATAGAAAATTTTGTAAAAATTTTATTTCTATATAACATTTTGTTAAAATTTTATTTCTTGCACAATTTATTTCTATAGCAAATTTTGTCAAAATTTTATTTCTATAAAAAAATTGTCAAAATTTTATTTCTATAGAAATTTTGTCAAAATTGTATTTCTATATAAAATTCAAAATTTTATTTCTATAGAAAATTTTGTCAAACTTTTTTTCAATCGAAAATTTTGTGAAAATTTTATTTCTATAGAAAATTTTGTGAAAATTTTATTTCCACAGAAAATTTTGTCAAAATTTTATTTCTATAGAAAATTTTGTCAAAATTTTATTTCTATCGGAAATTTGGGAGCCACTGTGGTGCAATGATTGGCATGCCCGCCTTACATACACAAGGTCGTGGGTTCGATTTCTGCTTCGACCGAACACCAAAAAGTTTTTCAGCGGTGGATTATCCCACCTAAGTAATGCTGGGACATTTCTGAGGGTTTCAAAGCTTCTCTAAGTGTTTTCACTGCAATGTGGAACGCCGTTCAGACTCGGCTATAAAAAGGAGGTCCCTTGTCATTGAGCTTAACATGGAATCGGGCAGCACTCAGTGATAAGAGAGAAGATCACCAATGTGGTACCACAAGAGACTGAATAGCACTAGCCAACAGTCGTTTTGTGATTTGTTTCTAGCATATTTTTATACCCTCCATCATAGGATGGGGGTATATTAACTTTGTCATTCCGTGTGTAACACATCGAAATATTGCTCTAAGACCCCATAAAGTATATATATTCTGGGTCGTGGTGAAATTCTGAGTCGATCTAAGCATGTCCGTCCGTCCGTCTGTTGAAATCACGCTAACTGCCGAACGAAACAAGCTATCGACTTGAAACTTGGCACAAGTAGTTGTTATCGATGTAGGTCGGATGGTATTGAAACTGGGCCATATCGGTTCACTTTTACGTATAGCCCCCATATAAAGGGACCCTCAGATTTGGCTTGTGGAGCCTCTAACAGAAGCATATTTCATCCGATCCGGCTGAAATTTGGTACATGGTGTTGGTATATGGTGTCTAACAACCATGCAAAAATTGGTCCACATCGGTCCATAATTATATATAGCCCCCATATAAATCAATCCCCAGATTTGGCTTGCGGAGCCTAAAAGAGAAGCAAATTTCATCCGATCCGGCTGAAATTTGGTACATGGTGTTGGTATATGGTCTCTAATAACCATGCAAAAATTGGTCTACATCGGTCCATAATTATATATAGCCCCCATATAAACCGATCCCCAGATTTGGCTTGCGGAGCCTCAAAGAGAAGAAAATTTCATCCGATCCGGCTGAAATTTGGTACACGATGTTGGTATATGGTATCTAACAACCATGCAAAAATTGGTCCATATCGGTCTTTAATTATATATAGCCCCCATATAAACCGATCCCCAGATTTGGCTTGTGGAGCCTCTAGGAGAAGCATATTTCATCCGATCCGGCTGAAATTTGGTACATGGTGTTGGTATATGGTTTCTAACAACCATGCAAAAATTGGTTCACATCGGTCCATAATTATATATAGCCCCCATATAAACCGATCCCCAGATTTGGCTCGCGGAGCCTCAAAGAGAAGAAAATTTCATCCGATCCGGCTGAAATTTGGTACATGATGTTGGTATATGGTCTCTAACAACCATGCAAAAATTGGTCCATATCGGTCCATAATTATATATAGCCCCCATATAAACCGATCCCCAGATTTGGCTTGTGGAGCCTCTAAGAGAAGCAAATTGCATCCAATGGGTTGAAATTTGGAACATGGTGTTAGTATATGATCTCTAACAACCGTGCCAGAATTGGTCCATATCGGTCTATAGTTATATATAGCCCCCATATAAACCGTTCTCCAGATTTGACCTCCGGAACCTCTTGGAGGAGCAAAATTCATCCGATCCGCTTCAAATTTGGAACGTGGTGTTAGTATATGGCCGCTAACAACCATACCAAAATTGGTCCATATCGGTCTATAGTTATATATAGCCGATCTCCAATCACACAAAAATTGGTTCATATCGGTTTGTAATCCTGGTTGCCACTCGAGCCAAAAAGATTTTGTTAAAATTTTATTCGGTTCATAATCAAATTTTCATCATTGTCAAAATTTTATTTCTATAGAAAATTTTGTCAAAATTTTATTTCTATAGCAAAATTTTGTTCAAATTTTTTTCGGTTCATAATCATGGTTGCCACTCGAGCCAAAAATAATCTACCAAGATTTTGTGTCTACAGAAAATTTTGTCAAAATTTTATTTCTCTAGAAAATTTTGTTAAAATTTTATTTCTGTAGAACTTTTTGTCAAAATTTTCTTTCTATAGAAAATTTTGTCAAAATTTTTATTTCTATAGAAAATTTTGTGAAAATTTTATTTCTATAGAATATTTTGTTAAAATTTTATTTCTATAGAAAATTTTGTCAAAATTTTATTTCTATAGAAAATTTTGTCAAACTGCATTGTATACGTATTTAATCGATCTTTTCTGATTTAATATATATAACGTATGAACTTACATACAATTTAGAAGACGGTGTTAGGAAGGTTTTAAGATACCTTGCCATCGGCAAGCGTTACCGCAGCTTAAGTAATTCGATTGTGGATGGCAGTGTTTAGAAGAAGTTTCTAAACAATACATGGTGGAGGGTACATAAGCTTCGGCCTGGTCGAACCTACGGCCGTATATACTTGTTGTTTTTTAATTTTCCTACAGCTCTTAGGTTAGGTTAGGTATGGTGGCCGCCCGATGTTTCAGGCTCACTCAGGTTATTCCATTCATTGTGATACCACAGTGGTGAACTTCTTTCTTATCACTGAGTGCTGTCCGATTCCCTGTTAAACTCAAGGACCTCCTTTTTATAGCCGAGTCCGAACGGCGTTCCACATTGCAGTGAAACCACTTAGAGAAACTTTGAAACCCTCAGAAATATCACCAGCATTACTGAGGTGGGATAATCCACCGCTGAAAAACTTTTTGGTGTTCGGTCGTAGCAGGAATTGAATCCACGACCTTGTGTATGCAAGGCGGGCTTGCTAACCATTGCACCACGGTGACTCCACACAGCTCCTAAAAATCACCTGTAGAGTACCTAATAATCAGACATTGCTGTGTATATGAATCAGACTGATGTTCTTCCACCCATGCCCGAAATACAAGCCTCATAGCCTACTTCAAAGAGGGATCCTTTTATAAATTCCATCTTAAAATTTCTTCAATTGTTGGCATCGTTTAATTCCAAGTGTTTTGTTGTTTGTTGTTTGTTTTTTTTTTGTTTTTTATTTTTTTAGAAAAACAAAATTCTACAGCTCTTAAAAATCACCTGTCGAGTACCTTATAAAGAGACATTGCAGTGTATATCATTCGGACGACTGATGCTCTTCCACCCATGCCCGAAATGGAAGCCTCATTAGGCTATTTCAAAAGAGGGATGCTTTAATAAATTCCATCTCCAAATTTCTTCAATTGTCATCACTGTGCTTAGACCCCAAGTGTAATGTGAGCTTGGCAATTCATTGAAATCATGAAAGTTCAAACAATCGTTCACTCACACTAACGGACATAAGAAAACTCAAATTTGCACATTATCAACTACCCTCGCATATTTGCCTTCTATCAGCCCTCCCCTCCAAAAAAAACACACACACACAATATTAGGATGTTTTGTGCGAATTTTCACAGATTGTGGTAAATTTAACAAAAGGATCAGTTTCCTTAAATGCCCACGAATAAGCGAGGTTGCGTGGGGTGGAGTGTATGTCGACAACAATCATGTTTGTAAGGGGAGCGAATGCAAAAAAAAAAAAAGAACACAACTTGATGGGTTTGATCCGAAAAGGATTTCTGTGGGAAAATTCTCCTGTTGCTGTTCTTCCATTAGCCTGGTCTATGGATGGATGATTTAAACGTGCTTCAGTCAACGTCAAAGGGGTTAAGGGAATCTAGGACGAAATGAAAAAAAGACTCACACACTCACACTCGCAAAACACTTTAATGGCTTATCTTCATCATTGGTAATACCCCACCAATGTGGCCATCACATCATCATCATCATCAACAACAACATTGGCATCTTCATCAGTTTCATCGTCGATGACAGAAGACCGTGAGTGCGTTGCCATAGAACTTGGAAGGATGAAGCATCAATTGCTTCCTTCATCTGTGTTAAGCTGTCACATAACAACATCTTGTCTGTGTGGGAGAGAGAATTTTCCTGGTTTGCGTTGTTTTTTTTTTGGGACATCTTTTCGTTTCTGGTTCATAGCTGGAATGACTGATAGTAGAATGTATTGGTGTTGGTTTTGCCCAAATATCTATTTCAGCCACATCTGAAAGCTGTGTCTACATGTCTGCTATGGCTGTGTAATGCTGGCAACCATGTGTGTGTGTATGTGTGTATGTTCTCCATCAATGTTGTTGCACGTCTGTGCGTATTGTTTCAAGGATAATTGATTACATTTTTACAGCAATTGAACAGATGAGGTGTTACCACAAATATAACGGCATCGCACACAAGGACATTTTCAAGCGTTGTGTTTTTTGTCTGCGCTGTGTGGGAAAAATATTAACGCTACGTCTGCACAGGCTAGACCCTTTTGTTCAATTATGAATTATAATTGAATTATTTAGGAAAATTTTTAACAATATTATTAAATGAATTGTGGGTTAGATTGGGAAATTTAAATCCACAGTTTAAAGGAATGGAATGAGTGAATGAATTCTGTTATAACTACCGTCCGTCCGTAAGTCGATATGGGTAGAAAGGGGGGGCTACCATGATGCACGATTGCCATAATTGGTAGGATTCTACTAAAAATGGTAGATTTTCTAAAGAAACAAAATTTTGACAAAATTTGCTATATAAATAAAATTTTTGATAAAAATTTTCCAAAGAAATAAAATTTTGACAAACATTTTTATGGAAATAAAAATGTTGACAAAAAATTTTATAGAAATAAAATTTTGACAATATTTTCTATAGTAATAATATTTTGACAAAATTTGCTATAGAAATAAAATTTTTGAGAAAATTTTCTATTTTCTACAGACATAAATTTTTGTGAAAATTTTCTATAGAAATAAAATTTTGCTAAAACAAGTGAGTAAAGTAGAAAGTCGGGCGGTGCCGGCTATATCATACCCTAAACCACCCCTACTGAATTAGTAAACATAAGCATTTGTGGGGTATCATTGGTATAGGTTTTGGAGTATCATTGGTATAGGTTTTGGAGAATGTACCACCCTTACATGTTTATGGGAGTCTTGTCGCAATCTGAACAGAAATGTCTGATATTAGGTGCTATAGTTTAGTTTGCACCAAAAGAGTTAGTATGCAACTAATATTGAGTCCATTATTAAACAAGTATATACGGCCGTAAGTTCGGCCAGGCCGAATCTTATGTACCCTCCACCATGGATTGCGTAGGAACTTCTACTAAAGGCTGTCATCCACAATCGAATTACTTGGGTTGCGATAACACTTGCCGATGGCAAGGAATCGTAAAACTTTTTAACACTGTTTTCTAAATTGTAAGTTAGCCCATACGGGGTATATATTAAACAAAAAAAAGGCCGATTAAATACGTATATAATCTAGTTTGACAAAATTTTCTATAGAAATAAAATTTTGACAAAATTTTCTACAGAAATGAAACCTTGACAAAATTTTCTATAGAAATAAAATTTTGACAAAATTTTCTATAGAAATAAAAATTTGACAAAATTTTCTATAGAAATAAAAACTTGACAAAATTTTCTATAGAAATAAAATGTTGACAAAATTTTCTATGGAAGTAAAATGTTGACAAAATTTTCTATAGCAATACAATTTTGACAAAAATTTCTATAGAAATAAAATGTTGACAAAATATTGTATAGAAATAAAATTTTGACAAAATTTTGTATAGAAATAAAATGTTGACAAAATTTTCTACAGAAATAATTTTTTTACAAAATTTTCTATAGAAATAAAATTTTGACAAACATTTCTATAGAAATAAACTTTTGACAAAACTTTCTATAGAAATGAAATTTTAACAAAACTTTCTATAGTAATAAAATTTGACAAAATTTTCTATGGAAATAAAGTTTAGGTAGATTACAAAATTTCCTATAGAAATAAAATTTTGACAAAATTTTCTATGGAAATAAAATTTTGACAAACATTTGTATAGAAATAAACTTTTGGCAAAACTTTCTATAGAAATGAAATTTTGACAAAACTTTCTATAGTAATAAAATTTGACAAAATTTTCTATGGAAATAAAGTTTTGGTAGATTATTTTTGGCGATATGGACCAATTTTTGTGTAATAAGTCATCGGCTATATATAACTAAAGACCGATATGGACCAATTTTTACATGGCTGTTAGAGGCCATATATTGACAAAATGTACCAAATTTCAACTGTATCGGACGACTTTTGCTCCTCCAAGAGGTTCCGGACGTCAAATCTGGGGACGGTTTATATGGGAACTATATATAATTATGGACCGATATGGACCAATTTTTGCGTGGTTGTTAGAGACCATATACTAACACCATGTACCAAATTTCAACTGGATCGGATGAATTTTGCTCTTCCAAGAGGCTCCGGAGTTCAAATCTGGGGATCGGTTTATATGGGGGCTATATATAATTATGGACCGATATGGACCAATTTTTGCATGGTTATGAGAGGCCGTAAACTAACATCAGGTACCAAATTTCAACCGGATCGGATGAATTTTGCTCCTCCAAGAGGCTCCGGTGGTCAAATCTGGGGATCGGTTTATATGGGAGCTATATATAATTATGGACCGATATGGACCAATTTTTGCATGGTTGTTAGAGGCCGTATACTAACATCAGGTACCAAATTTCAACCGGATCGGATGAATTTTGCCCCTCCAAAAGTCTCCGGAGGTCAAATCTGGGGATCGGTTTATATGGTGGCTATATATAATTATGGACCGATATGGACCAATTTTTGCATGGTTGTTAGAAACCATATACTAACATCAGGTACCAAATATCAATCGGATCGGATGAATTTTGCCCCTCCAAGAGGCTCCGGAGGTCAAATCTGGGGATCGGTTTATATGGGGGCTATATGTAATTAAGGACCGATGTGGACCAATTTTTGCATGGTTGTTAGAGACCATATACCAACACCATATACCAAATTTCAGCCGGATCGGATGAAATATGCTTCTGTTAGAGGCTCCACAAGCCAAATCTGAGGGTCCCTACATCGATAGCAACTACTTGTGCCAAGTTTCAAGTCGATAGCTTGTTTCGTTCGGAAGTTAGCGTGATTTCAACAGACGGACGGACGGACGGACGGACATGCTTAGATCGACTCAGAATTTCACCACGACCCAGAATATATATACTTTATGGGGTCTTAGAGCAATATTTCGATGTGTTACAAACGGAATGACAAAGTTAATATACCCCCATTCTATGATGGAGGGTATAAAAAGAGGAAATCGATCAATTAGTTATGGGTAATAAATCCAAATTTCTAAAAATCGGGTAATATTATTATGTAAGAGCTATTTACATGTGAGTCTAAATACGATCAGCTAGTACATCAAAATTTGAATAACATAGGTTAATAAATAAGTGTATTATGGCCAAATATGACAAAATGATCGATATATGGGTCGTATATCTAAATCTGAACCAATTTGTATAATAATTTGCAGGTATGATTGATACCACAGATGGTTACCTTGTGTAAAATTTGAGTACGATCAGTTAATAAATGAGGCCCCTATGGTCAAAAATAAGGTTATTATGGCCAAATTTGGGAAAATCGGGCGATACATATATATGAGAGCTATATCTAAATTTGAACCGATTTCGATGAAATTTTTGCACTGTATGTGTTATAGAAAATTACATTTAGCCGACCTTGGTTACGATCGGTTGATAAATAAGGGTTTTACGACCAAATTTGGCAAAATCAGGCGATACATATATATGGGAGCTATATCTAAATCTGAACCGATTTCGATGAAATTTCGCACATACAGTTAGAGCTATAGAAGATTACATTTAGCAAACTTTGAGTACGATCGGTTGATAAATAAGGGTTTTACGACCAAATTTGGCAAAATCGGGCGATACATATATATGGGAGCTATATCTAAATCTGAATCGATTTCGATGAAATTTCGCAAATACAGTTAACGGTATAGAGTATTATATTTAGCTAACTTTGAGTAATATCGGTTGATAAATAAGGGTTTTACGGCCAAATTTGGCAAAATCGGGCGATACATATATATCGCAGCTATATTTAAATCTGGACCAATTTTGATATTTTTAGCACATATTGTCAGTAGGGTAAGTGCAGCAAATGTGGTATACCCATTTGTTTTTCGAAAGCCAAATTTTTTGTTTTTCTTCGACGAGGCTAAGATTTTACCACATTCATTTTACTAGTGTTAGCCATCCACGCAACTATGAGCGAAAAATTAGAAACCCATAATTTCGGATATATTTGCGAATTTATTAAAAAACACATTAAGCACGGATTCATAAAATGTGTAGGTAATGTGGTACACCATAATGTAGATTTTTTTGTAAAAAAAAAATAAATCCAATATGTGTATCGCAATTGCATATATTTTATGCTTATTTAGTACTCGTAAGTTATTTACATCCGAAAATTAATAAATTTAAAATATATCTTCACACAAAACGAAATGATTAAGAACCATCAAAAAAAACCTTCGAGCACGGGTAAATGTGAATTCTTTCAACTGGCACAAAAAAAGAGTTGCAAAAAACAAATTGATCTTTGATAGCTTAATTTTCTGACAGCCACAATCTATTCAGTTTGGTTTAGTTCTTCGTATGTTGTTAGATAGAGAAAAAAGCTACTATACCACATTACCAGCCTATACCACATTTGCTGCACTTACCCTACCATAAAAGATTAGAGTAAGCCAAGTTTGAGAAAGATCGCTGAATAAATAAGGTTTTTATGGCCAAATTTGGGAAAATCGGGCGGAACATATATATGGGAGCTATATCAAAATCTGAACCGATTTCGATGAAATTTTACAGACTTAAGGGGTGATGAAAAAGTTTACTATGTGCAAAATTTGTTGACGATCGGTTTGTAAAAAAGCGCAACGTGACTCGATTTGTCGAAATCGGGCGATCCATATATATGGGAGCTATATCTAAAGTTGACCCGATTTCTTCCAAATTCAATTCTTCCAAATAAAATCGGTTGATAATTGCGACCGGAATCCTGTGAACAACAAATACATGGACAGACGGACGGACACCAAGCGCTAGATCGACTCAGGAGGTGATTCTGAGTCGATCGGTATATATTTTATGGGGTCTAAAATCAATATTTCTAGTAGGCACATTTTTTGGCCGATCAAACTTATTATACTCTGACTACTATGTGGTTTGGGGTATAATTATGACAAAACTTTCTATAGAAATAAAATTTTGCCAAAATTTTCTATAGAAATAAAATTTTTGTAGAAAAAACATTTTGACAAAATTTTTAATAGAAATAAAATTTTGACAAAATTTTTAATAGAAATAAAATTTTGACAGAATTTTCTATAGAAATAAAATTTTGACAAAATATTCTATGAAAATAAAATTGTTGACAAAATTTTCTATAGAAATAAAATTTTGATAAAATTTGTTATAACAATAAAATGTTAACAAAATTTTCTATAGAAATAAAATTTTGACAAAAACGTCTATAGAAATAAAATTTGTACAAAATTTTCTTTAGAAATAAAATGTTGACAAAATCTTCTATAGAAATAAAATTGTGACAATATTTTCTATAGTAATAATATATTGACAATATTTTCTATAGTAATAATATTTTGACAAAATTTTCTATAGAAATAAAATTTTAACAAAATTTTTTATAACAATAAAATGTTAACAAAATTTTCTATAGAAATAACATTTTTACAAAATTTTCTTTAGAAATAAAATGTTGACAAAATCTTCTATAAAAATAAAATTGCGATAAAATCTTCTATTTTTTTCTATAGAAATAAAATTTGTGATAAAATTTGTTTTTGAAATAAAATTATGAAAAATTTTTCTATAGAAATAAAATTTTTACAAAAAATTGTATAGAAATAAAATTTTGACAAAAGTTTTTATAGAAATAAAAATTTGACAAAATTTTCTGTAGAAATAAAATTTTGACAAAAGTTTTTATAGAAATAAAATTTCGACAAAATTTTCTATTTCTATTTTCTAAAGACAAATATTGTGACAAAATTTTCTATAGAAATAAAATTTTGCCAAAATTTTCTATGGAAATAAAATTTTGACAAAATTTGCTTGAGAAATGAAATTTTGACAAAATTTTCTACAGAAACAAAATAAAATTTTGAAAAAAATCTCTATACAAATAAAATTTTAACAAAATTTTCTACAGAAATAAAATTTTGAAAAAATTCTCTATAGAAATAACGTTTTAACAAAATTTTCTGCGGAAATAAAATTTTGCCAAAATTTTCTATAAAATTAAAATTGTTGATAAAATTTTCTATAGAAATAAAATTTTATTGTTGTTTTTTGATTTCAGCTTAAAACCATGCATTGACTAAACTACAAGTGTAGCTTAACCAACAGAGGAAAAGAGTGTTTGTCAAATTTATTTTGGCAAAGCCCTATAGACTGCAAGATGGTTGGATGTACACACGTTTCGGAATTACCACATTCCTCATCAGCATCCTCTACTTGCAGCATAACTATCAATTAATTATCAGAATAAATTCAGGCAGTTCATTAAACCCAACAATGAACCACACTTGAACCTTCCGAAAAAAGGTTTTGCATGATAGCGATAAGAGATATGTTTGTACGAATTTATTTCGGCTTAAGCCGGCTATCATGCAAAACCTTTTTTCGGAAGGTTCAAGTGTGGTTCATTGTTGGTTTTAATGAACTGCCTGAATTTATTCTGATAATTGGTATCTGTTGGTTAAGCTACACTTGTAGTTTAGTCAATGCATGGTTTTAAGCTGAAATAAAAAACAACAAGAATGCTTAAAGAACAAAACCAACAATAGCAAAACAAAACGAATGAAATAAAATTTTGACAAAATTTTCTATAGAAATCAAATTCTGACAAAATTTTCTATTAAAATAAAATTTTGACAAAATTTTTTTCATTTTTGGTAGAATTCTACCAACTTTTCTAAAATTTATCAAAATTTTCCTTTCTCGTGGGTTCACCGTTTTGTGAGTGGGTGTGGTTCTGTACTTAGTGGTTCACATAGGCTCTTTTTAACGATCAAACCATAATTAGAGAAACCAATCATCATCGCTCATTAAAAACCCCCTATCAAAGGCAAACAGTTCTTCGATTTTTTTTTTTCTGAGGATGCTATTAAAATTTGATTAGACTGTATTGTCCTTAGTGTAATTGTCCTTTCTTTTTCACAAACATGCAATTAATGTGAAGTTCATCTCAAATCCCATTTGCTGAGGACTTTCCAAATGCCATAAGCTTTCCAATTTTTGGTTTTTGTCATACCTTTGTCAATGCTACTAATATTTCATTTCCCAGTTGTTGTCTATTGATTGTAGTATGCGGTCGTTTAATGGTCCTGTGAATGTAAACTTGTAATAGATTAAATGAATGCATCTATGTTGGTGAGTATGTGTGTTGGTGTGAGTTAAGAGTGAATTTCGTTTTTGGAATTTTAACAGCTTTTAATGATTGTTTAACAAGTTTTACGTTTTGTATTCCCATTATTTTGCAACATCAGGTTTTTGCTTGCTCCAAAATGGTTACGCTTGATTAGTCTACTCTACCTACTCCTATGTTTAACCAAACACTGGAGTGCATTCGAGAGTGTGCGTGTTTGTTTGTTGGCATGTATGTGAATGCGTAGTAAAAAAAAAGAGTCCTTTACATGCCAAATGACCATACATGTACTTGTATGGACACCACTTTGCAGTTCACACATAGAGACATCGATTTGAACATTATGCCATGTTTAAAACATTTTAGTGGTTTTGTTCATTCCTCTGGTTTTTGCATGTGTCTATGTCTGTGTGTGTGAAGAGAATTTGAGCATGTTTTTTTCCTCAGAAGGATACTAAAAGAGTGATTGCATTTATGTTCACACATGTCCTTACAAAAGCATGGATGAGTGTATGAGTTCACATGATATTCTAGGTTTGGGGTCTGATGCATCTGTGCGTTTTTGGGAGGATTTTTGATGTTTTTTCTGTATGGAAAACGTGATGCGGCATCGAAACTTTGTTTTAAAATTTTCTGTGGTTATTCAATTTTGGCACATTGAATCACAAACTCAATTTTATAGGACAACAAAATGAGAGAAATATTGCTTATGAATACATTCTTGGCCTGAGATCAAGGTGGCTCTACCAGAATTATATTTAGATATATTTTAATACTTATAATAATCAAAATATGTGTGTATAAATTGACAGCTGTCGGATCTGTTCATAATTGTGGATTTGACATCTAAAACAAAATTTCATACACCAGAGGTGACCAACTTTGAACGCCTACAGGTCAGCCCGTGGATCCACAAACTTGCAAAGTTTGAGGAAACTACCTCAGCTTTCACACAAAGAATTATGCTGATAACTTTATCAGTTCAAAAATTGAAGAATTATTGCAACAAAAGGGATTTGGAATCATTGTGCAACGTCTGAGTACCACTGAGATCTTCGGACCTGAAGTTTCACCAATGAGACTTTTGGACCTTCAGTTCCCCCACTGAGACCTTCAGGCCTACAGTTCCAGCACTGAAAAATTCGGATCTACAGTTCAAATAGAAAGTTGATGAGAAAAATGATGAGGAATTCGGTTCGATGATAATTCGTAGTCGGTGATAAATTGGGTTCGTTGATTATCAGTAGCGATGAGAATGTCGATAGTTGAGGGTAAGATCGGTTCGTTTATAATCTATAGTCGATGAGATATTCGGATCGTTGATGAGAAATACGCTTCGTCAATGATCGGTAGTTAATGGTTCATTGATGGTAGGAGATTGTTGCATTCATTGAAACCTAGCATTCATTGTTGCTGAGTAGTTCGGTTAGGATTGGGAAGTTGCGTATCCTTCGATTTGTAGTTAGATTTTTTACTTTGGTAGATTAATAGAATTTTTAATGTTTTGGTAGATTTTGCAATACATTCCTCTCCAACTAAGAGGTAATCTATAAATTTTCTCTAAAATTAAAATCTGGACAAAATGTTCGATAGAAATAAAGTTTTGAAAAAAATTTCTATAGAAAAAATTTTTGTTTTTGTTTTGTTATTGTTGGTTTTGTTCTTTAGGCATTGTTGTTGTTTCTATTGCAGCTTAAAACCATACATTGACTAAACTACAAGTGTAGCTTAACCAACAGAGGAAAAGAATGTTTGTCAAATTTATTTGGGCAAAGCCCTATAGGTTGCAAGATGGTTGGATGGACGCACGTTTCGGAATTACCATATTCCTCATCAGCATCCTCTACTTGCAGCAAAACTATCAACCAATTATCAGAATAAATTCAGGCAGTTCCCTAAACCCAAAAGTGAACCACACTTGAACCTTCTAAAAAAAGGTTTTACGTGATAGCCGGCTTATGCCGAAATAAATTCGTACAAACATATCTCTTTTCCTCTGCCACCGTCAAATCATCGATTTGAGTGCAGTTGGCTGGGTTTATTTTGAGCGTGCCTCCTCTTCTTTTTCCATTCTTTTTGTTTTGTTATTGTTGGTTTTGTTCTTTAGGCATTGTTGTTGCTTTTATTGCAGCTTAAACCATACATTGACTAAACTAAACTTTGGACGAAATTTTCTATAAAAATAAAATTTGGCAAAATTTACTATAGAAATAAAATTTTGAAAAAAAAATCTATAGAAATAAAATTTTGACAAAATTTTCTTTAGAAATAAAATAATGAAAAAAATATCTATAGAAATAAAATTGACAAAATTTTCTATAGAAGTAAAATGTTGACAAAATTTTTTATAGGAATAAAATATTGACAAAATCTTCTTTAGAAATAAAATTTTGACAAAATTGTCTATAGAAATAAAATTTAACAAAATTTTCTATAGAAATAAAATTTTGAAAAGAATTTCTATAGAAATAAAATTTTGACAAAATTTTCTTTAGTAATAAAATTTTGAGAAAATTCTTTATAGAAATAAAGTTTTCAATGATAATAAAATTTTGATAAAATGTTCTATATAAACAAAATGTTAAGAGAATTTTCTATAGAAATAAAATTTTTTCCCTCGTTTTGTTTGTTATTGTTGGCTTCTCTTCAATCGTTATTGTTGTTTTTTTTTTTTTTTTTTTTTTTTTTTTTTTTTTTTTTTTTTTTTTTTTTTTTTTTTTTTTTTTTTTTTGTTTTTTGATCTCAGCTTAAAGCCATGCATTGACTAAACTACAAGTGTAGCTTAACCAACAGAGGAAAAGTATGCTTGTCAAATTTATTTGGGCAAAGCCCTATAGACTGCAAGATGGTTGGATGTACAGCTGTTTCGGAATTACCACATTCCTCATCAGCATCCTCTACTTGCAGCAAAACTATCAACCAATTATCAGAATAAATTCGGGTAATTCACTCAACCCAACGTGAACTACACTTGAACCTCCCGAAAAAGGGGTTTGATAGTCGGCTAAATTTTGACAAAATTTTCTATAGAAATAAAATTTTAACAAAATTGTTCATATTAATAAAATTTGGTAACAATTTCTATAGAAGTAAAGATTTGAATTTTTTTTTAAATAAATAAAATTTTAACAAAATTTTTTATAATAATGAAATTGTGACAAAAATTTCTATAGATATAAAGTTTTCACAAAATTTTCTTTAGGAATTAAATTTTGACAAATTGTGAAAATTTTCTATAGAAATAAAATTTTGAAAAAAAAATTCTATAGAAATAAAATGTTTACAAAGTTTTCTATAGAAATAACATTTTCTATGGTAATAAAATTTCGATAAAATTTTCTATATAGACAAAATGTTAAGAAAATTTTCTACAGAAATAAAATTTTGACAAAAATTTTTTATAGGAATAAAATTTTGTAAAATTTTCTTTAGAAATAAAATTTTGACAAAATGTTCTATAGAATTAAAATTTTAACAAAATTTATAGGAATAAAATGTTGACAAAATTGTCTTTAGAAATAAAGTTTTTACAAAATTTTCTTTAAAAATAAACAAAATTTTAACAAAATTTTTATACCCTGCCCCACACTGTGGAACAGGGTATTATAAGTTAGTGCATATGTTTGCAACACATGGTGTCTTTGGCAAAAATGCTCTTGAGTCGATATTGCCATGTCCGTCTGTCCGTGAACACATTTTTGTAATCAAAGTCTAGGTCGCAGTTTTAGTCCACTCGAATTCAAATTTGGCACAAGTGTGTGTTTTGGCTCAGAATAGAATAGCTCCCATATATATCTTTCGCCCGATATGGACTAATACGGAAGCCAATTTGGTTGAATTTTTGCACTAGAAGTACAATTAGTAGTGTAGTCAAGTGTGCCAAATTTTTTTGAAATCGGTTCAGATTTAGATATAACTCACATATATATCGTTCGCCCGATTTACACACATATGACCACAGTGGCCAATTTTTTGCTCCGATTTAGTTGAAATTTTGCACAGGGAGTAGAATTAGCATTGTGGCTATGTGTGCCAAATTTGGATGAAATCGGTTCATAGTTACATATAGCTCCCATATATATATTTTTCTGATTTCGACAAAAATGGCCAAAATACCAACAGTTTCCTTTTAAAATCGCCACGGCTTAGTCTAAAAGTTGTAAAAATGACACTAATTTTCCTAAACTTCTAATACATATATATCGAGCGATAAATCATAAATAAACTTTTGCGAAGTTTCCTTAAAATTGCTTCAGATTTAAATGTTTCCCATATTTTTTTTACTAACATTGTGTTCCATCCTAGTGCATTAGCCGACTTAAATTTTGAGTCTATAGATTGTGTAGAAGTCTATCAAATTCTGTGCAGATCGAGTGATATTTAAATGTATGTATTTGGGACAAACCTTTATATATAGCCCCCAACACATTTGACCGATGTGATATGGTATCGAAAATTTAGATCTACAAAGTGGTGCAGGGTATAATATAGTCGGCCCCGCCCGACTTTAGACTTTCCTTACTGGTTTTTTACTAACATTGTGTTCCATCCTAGTGCATTAGCCGACTTAAATTTTGAGTCTATAGATTGTGTAGAAGTCTATCAAATTCTGTGCAGATCGAGTGATATTTAAATGTATGTATTTGGGACAAACCTTTATATATAGCCCCCAACACATTTGACGGATGTGATATGGTATCGAAAATATAGATCTATAAAGTGGTGCAGGGTATAATATAGTCGGCCCCGCCCGACTTTAGACTTTCCTTACTTGTTTTTTACTAACATTGTGTTCCACCCTAGTGCATTAGCCGACTTAAATTTTGAGTCTATAGATTTTGTAGAAGTCTATCAAATTCTTCCAGATCGAGTGATATTTAAATGTATGTATTTGGGACAAACCTTTATATATAGCCCCCAACACATTTGACCGATGTGATATGGTATCGAAAATTTAGATCTACAAAGTGGTGCAGGGTATGATATAGTCGGCCCCGCCCGACTTTAGACTCTCCGTACTTGTTTATAATAATGAAATTTTGAAAAAAAAAATTCTATACAAATAAACTTTTCATAAAATTTTCTTTAGAAATAAAATGTTTACAAAATTTTCTATAGAAATAAAATTTTCTATGATAATAAAATTTTGATTAAATGTTCTATATAAACAAAATGTTGAGAAAATTTTCTGTAGAAATAAAATTTTGACAAAAATTTTTTATATGAATAAAATTTTTACAAAATTTTCTTTAGAAATAAAATTTTGTGAAAAATTTCTATTGAAATACAATTTTGACAAAATGTGCTATAGAAATAAAATTTGGACAAAATTTTCTATAGAAATACAATTTTGAGAAAATTTTCTATTGAAATAAAATTTTGGCAAAATTTTCAATATTTTCAATTTTTAATATCTTTAAAATGTTAATTTTCGTGTTGGTCCATTTCGTCAAAGTTAATTGCGAGTAAGTGCTCCCTTTTTAAAGAAGTAGTAACTTTCCCTTGTTGGTGCAAGCAAATTCGTTAAAACATTTAAAATTCGACACATTTACAATTTAAGGGATATTTATACGCCCACAAAATTTTTGCTAATGGGAAAGTACATAATATATATTGCAAATGCTTAAATAAACTTCTAAAATAAAATAATAAAACATATCTTTCGAAGAAAAAATATTTTTTTTTCATAATAACATCAAAAATTTCAAAATAAGTTGTTTTTGGTAGATTTTGGATAAAATTTTATTATTTTTGCATTCGTGATACTGGATCCATTTTACATGTTATGAGTATGTCAGTATATCCAATATTTGCTACACCCATTCCAGGTCATTCGTAATTCCTCCTATATCACTGTGCATCATTATGCATGGGTAGAGAATGTTAAGGGGCTACTTTTGGAGTAAGTTGGTCCTTCGTTTGGTCGATGATACGATTGTTTATTTGCAAACTATGGTTCTCTTTCGCCTTTCGAAATGCTTTGATGGCATAGTGATAGAGAGATGGCGGGGTATGAGACAAGGAGGGTTCCTTCTCCACTTTTACCAGTCATGTTCGACAAATTTTGTATGTGTTTTGTCGCAGATGGTGTCACTATTTATAGGTGTAAAACAACAACAACGACAACTATTACCACTACTCTTACAACTACAGGACATTGGATCATGGTACCAAACCCACACAGACAACAACAACTAGAGCCAAACATGTGCTGGCCGAGTAGGAACAACAGCAAAAACAAAAAAAAAATAAAACTGAAAATGTTCTGGTTTTGGTTTTATCGCAAAAAATTTTTGCTTTTGGCCATCCAAACTGGCTGATATGTTCCCTCCAATTGGTTGTCACTGTTGTTTGGATGGAACTTTTGGCGATTTACGATGACAACACATTTGGGCTAATTAAATGACATTTGCCATTTGGTTATGGCAATTTAATTAGTTAAAGCCTGCTGGACTAGGGCTATGTTTCCAGCATGGTTATATCTATGTGGACACTTCCAGATATACCCATTAAGCACGCACAGCAATAACAATAACTAAAAAGAGATTAGTTTTCAGTGATAGAAATTTGATAGAATTTGAAATTTGCTAGAAAATTTAAAATGTCATCGTGGATGGATGGTAAAGGT
Organism: Haematobia irritans; assembly: GCF_050003625.1. NCBI lineage: Eukaryota > Metazoa > Arthropoda > Insecta > Diptera > Muscidae > Haematobia > Haematobia irritans. The sequence continues at coordinate 45,885,496 of NC_134401.1, read as the reverse complement.
GTACAAAATGGTTCTAAGGATAGCTACACTTAAAAAAAGTGAACCCTAAGCCCATTTAATTCTATTTTAGAACATTTCCTTGACTTTCCTCGAAGAGTTTTTTTTGCGTACGTTACTTAAATGAACTAAAAAAGGGGGAAAATTATACACATCAGAAACATAGCGATTTTTTACATTCATACCTCCCACAAAGATGTTAGATATCTTTGATATTTCTATAGAAAATTTTGTCAACATTTTATTTCTACAGAAGATGTTGTCAAAATTTTTTTTTATGGAAAACTTTGTCAAAATTTTATTTCTATAGAATATTTTTTCAAAATTTTAGATCTATAGAAAATTTTGTCAAAATTGTATTTCTATCGCAAATTTTATTTCTTTAGAAAATTTTATTTCTATAGAAAATTTTGTCAAAATTTTATTTCTATAGAAAATTTTGTCAAAATTTTTGTCAAATTTTTATTTCTATAGAGAATTTTGGCAAAATTTTATTTCTTTCATTCGTTTTGTTTTGTTATTGTTGGTTTTTGTTTTTAATCATTGTTGTTGTTTTTTTGATTTCAGCTTAAAACCATACATTGACTAAACCACAAGTGTAGCTTAACCAACAGAGGAATAGAATGTTTGTCAAATTTATTTGGGCAAAGCCCTATAGACTGCAAGATGGTTGGATGGACAGACGTTTCGGAATTACCACATTCCTCATCAGCATCCTCTACTTTAAGCAAAACTATCAACCAATTATCAGAATAAATTCAGGCAGTTCATTAAACCCAACAATAAACCACACTTGAACCTTCCGAAAAAAGGTTTTACATTGATAGCCGGCTTTTGCCGAAATAAATCGTACAAACATCTGTCTTTTCCGTTGCCACCATCAAATCATCGCTTTGAATGAAGTTGGCTGGGTTTTATTTTGAGCGTGCTTCCTCTTCTTTCTTTCATTCGTTTTGTTTTGTTACTTTAACGGAGGGACACATATTTCCAAGATTTGTGTCCTAAATTTCTATAGAAAATTTTATGAACATTTTATTTCTATAGACAATTTTGTCACAATTTTATTTCTAAAGAAAATTTTGTCATCATTTTATTTCTAGAGAAAATTTTGACAAAATTTTATTTCTATAGGAAATTTTGTCAAGATTTTATTACTATAGAAAATTTTGTCAAAATTTTATTTCTTTAGAAAATTTTGTCACAATTTTATTTCTATAGAAAATTTTGTCAAAGTTTTATTTCTATAGAAAAATTTGTCACAATTTTATTTGTATAGAAAATTTTGTCAAAATCTTATTTCTATAGAACATTTTGTCACAATTTTATTTGTATAGAAAATTTGTCAAAATTTTATTTCTATAGAAAATTTTGTTACAATTTTATTTTTATAGAAAATTTTGTCAAAATTTTATTTTAATTGAAAATTTTTTCAATATTTTATTTTTAAAGAAAATTTTGTCACAATTTTTTTTCTATAGAACATTTTGTCACAATTTTATTTCTATAGAAAATTATGTCAACATTTTATTTCAATAGAAAATTTTGTCACACTTTTATTTGTATAGAAAACTTTGCCACAATTTTATTTCCTTAAAAAGTTTTGTCACAATTTTATTCCCACAGGAAATTTTGCCGCAATTTTATTTCAATAGAAAATTTTGTCAAAATGTTATTTCCATAGAAAATTTTGTCACAGTTTTATTTCCATAGAAAATTTTGTCACAATTTTATTCCCATAGAAAATTTTGCCACAATTTTATTTTCATAGAAACTTTTGTCACAATTTTATTTCGATATAAAATTTTGCCACAATTTTATTTCGATATAAAATTTTGTCAAAATTTTATTTCTATAGAAAATTTTGCCACATATTTATTTGTATAGAACATTTTGTCAAAATTTTATTTCTATAGAAAATTTTGTCAAAATTTTGTTTCTATAGAACATTTTGTCACAATTTTATTTGTATAGAAAATTTTGTCAAAATTTTTTTTCAATAGAACATTTTGTCAAATTTTATTTCTATAAAAAATTTTGTCAAAATTTTATTTCTATAGAACGTTTTGTCACAATTTTATTTGTATAGAAAATTTTGCCACAATTTTATTTGTATAGAAAATTTTGCCACAATTTTATTTCCATAGAAAATTTTGTCACAATTTTATTTCCATAGAAAATTTTGCCACAATTTTATTTGTATAGAAAATTTTGTCAAAATTTTATTTCTATAGAAAATTTTGTCAAAATTTTATTTCTATAGAACGTTTTGTCACAATTTTATTTGTATAGAAAATTTTGTAACAATTTTATTCCCATAGAAAATTTTGCCACAATTTTATTTCCATAGAAAATTTTGTCACAATTTTATTTCGATATAAAATTTTGCCACAATTTTATTTCGATATCAAATTTTGTCAAAATTTTATTTCTATAGAAAATTTTGCCACATATTTATTTGTATAGAACATTTTGTCAAAATTTTATTTCTATAGAAAATTTTGTCAAAAATTTTATTTCTATAGAACGTTTTGTCACAATTTTATTTGTATAGAAAATTTTGCCACAATTTTATTTGTATAGAAAATTTTGCCACAATTTTATTTCCATAGAAAATTTTGTCGCAATTTTATTTCCATAGAAAATTTTGCCACAATTTTATTTGTATAGAAAATTTTGTCAAAATTTTATTTCTATAGAAAATTTTGTCAAAATGTTATTTCCATAGAAAATTTTGTCACAATTTTATTTGTATAGAAAATTTTGTAACAATTTTATTCCCATAGAAAATTTTGCCACAATTTTATTTCCATAGAAAATTTTGTCACAATTTTATTTCGATATAAAATTTTGCCACAATTTTATTTCGATATCAAATTTTGTCAAAATTTTATTTCTATAGAAAATTTTGCCACATATTTATTTGTATAGAACATTTTGTCAAAATTTTATTTCTATAGAAAATTTTGTCAAAATTTTGTTTCTATAGAACATTTTGTCACAATTTTATTTGTATAGAAAATTTTGTGAAATTTTATTTCCATAGAAAATTTATCAACATTGTATTTCTATAGAAAAATTTGTCAAAACTTTATTTCTCTAGAACATGTTGTCACAATTTTATTTGTATAGAAAATTTTGTGAAAATTTTATTTCTATAGAAAATTTTGTCAAAATTTTATTTGTATAGAAAATTTTGTCAAAATTTTATTTCAATAGAACATTTTGTCAAATTGTATTTCTATTAAAAATTTTGTCAAAATTTTATTTCTATAGAATATTTCGATATAAAATTTTGTCAAAATTTTATTTCTATAGAAAATTTTGCCACATATTTATTTGTATAGAACCTTTTGTCAAAATTTTATTTCTATAGAAAATTTTGTCAAAATTTTGTTTCTATAGAACATTTTGTCACAATTTTATTTGTATAGAAAATTTTGTCAAATTTTATTTCCATAGAAAATTTATCAACATTGTATTTCTATAGAAAATTTTGTCAAAACTTTATTTCTCTAGAACATTTTGTCACAATTTTATTTGTATAGAAAATTTTGTGAAAATTTTATTCCTATAGAAAATTTTGTCAAAATTTTATTTGTATAGAAAATTTTGTCAAAATTGTATTTCAATAGAACATTTTGTCACAATTTTATTTGTATAGAAAATTTTGTCAAAATTTTATTTCTATAGAACGTTTTGTCACAATTTAATTTGTATAGAAAAGTTTGCCACAATTTTATTTCTATAGAAAATTTTGCCACAATTTTATTTCCTTAGAAAATTTTGTCACAATTTCATTCCCATAGGAAATTTTGCCACAATTTTATTTCCATAGAAAATTTTGTCACAATTTTATTTCCATAGAAATTTTGCCACAATTTTATTTCCTTAGAAAATTTTGTTAAAATTTTATTTCTTTAGAAAAATTTGTCACAATTTTATTTGTCAACATTTTATTTCTATAGACAATTTTGTCAAAATTATATTTCTGTAGAACATTTTGTCATAATTTTATTTTTGTATAGCAAATTTTGGTCAAACTTTTATTTTCATAGAAAATTTTGTCAAAATTTTATTTCCATAGAAAATTTTGTCACAATTTTTTTTTTGTATAGAAAATTTTGTCAAAATTTTATTTCTATAGAAAGTTTTGTCAAAATTTTATTTCTATAAAAAATTTTGTTACAATTTTATTTGTATAGAAAATTTTGTCAAAATTTTATTTCTATTGATAATTTTGTCACAATTTTATTTCCATAGAAAATTTTGTCGCAATTTTATTTCCGTAGAAAATTTTGCCACAATTTTATTTCTATGGAAAGTTTTGTCAAAATTTTAAATTTTATAGAAAAATTTCTCACATTTTTATTTGTATAGAAAATTGTGTCAAAATTTTATTTCTACAGAAAATTTTGTCAAAATTTTATTTCTATAGAACATTTTGTCACAATTTTATTTGTATAGAAAATTTTGTCAAAATTTTATTCCTATAGAAAATTTTATTTCCATAGAACATTTTGTCACAATTTAATTTGTATAGGCAAGTTTGCCACAATTTTATTTCTATAGAAAATTTTGCCACAATTTTATTTCCTTAGAAAATTTTGTGAATATTTTATTTCTATAGAAAAATTTGTCACAATTTTATTTGTATAGAAAATGTTGTCAAAATTTTATTTCTATAGAAATTGTTGTCAAAATTTTGTTTCTACCCAGCAAAAACTCCTATTACCAGGTATGCCTGCGCCAAATTGGTAACAACTTCCTCGTAAATACATATATCAGTAGTAATACTTTTACACGGACATGAGATTGGAGGAAAGTACTTCCGTGCAAGCATACGGAAAATAAGTACTTCTTCGTCGGAAAATAAGTACTTCTTCGTCGGAAAATAAGTACTTCTTCGCAAGCATACCAGCTCTGCAAAAATAATATCTTTACCATAAATATACCCAAAAAGTGCGAACCCTGTTGTTTTGTAATCCAACACACTGTACCACGCTCTACGACATGGATCTATTCAATGATGTTATTTTGTAATATAATTAAATTATAAATTATAATAAACTTTAGAAAACAAAGGTATATTTTATTGGCAATTTTTCTCTGAAATGTATTTTGACATTACTTATCGCTATTATTAACGGTGCCCACCATAGAGCCGAACCCGGACCTCAAGATATGATTTAGATTACCGGTATTAATAGAAAAAATCACTTTTTGCCTACACAGGTAAGTTATTATTTTTAAATCCCAGGTAATACTGCAAGTAGTAACTTTTTGATTACCGCTATTTCTGAAAGAATCACTAGTGCTTACCCAGTTTTTGCTGGCTATAGAAAACTTTGTCAACATTTCCCAGATTTGTATCCTAAATTAAATGAAACAAAAAAAAAAAACAAAATTCTAAGTTAAGATTATAAACTTTCTTTTAAATTAATTAAAAATTTAAATTTGTCCTAAATTAATTAATGTGCGCAACCTAAAACTTAGGCTGCATAATCTTTCGTATTAGGTCAATGTTTTTTTTTTCAGTGTATATAGCTCCCTAAAAACTGTATTTATTTTAAAGACGCCAGTATCTAATGTTCACAATCAATATCAAAATCTTTAAGGTAAAGTAAACAAGTAAAGATGTTTTTGAGTTTGGTCTAAAATGTTGGCATTGCCTTATTTTCTTAATTTTATCCGGTCATTTCGAAATTTCATATTTCTTTTACGAAATTTCCTATTTCCCAATACCTCTTAACTATATAAGAAGATAATCAACAACTTAGTGTGGTTGACACAGGCTCTGTTTGATTTTAGCTCTTTCGTCCTTCTTTCCTATTGCCTTAATGTCGCAGTGAGTTTTGTTTTTTTTAAGCAAAAAAATTGCATTTTATTCTTGAAAATTATTTTGCAATTGAGTTAAGGTTTTGACTGAGAACGACATACTAATTCGCAAGGCAATTTCATAAAATTTCAAAACCAGAAGATTTCGAAAGAGAAGGAAACTACATAAGACAAAGGTTATTTTTGATTAAAATTTCTAAAGTGATATGAACATTATCCATCTCTCCATACACCACTCGTATATAGCATGTGGGCACCCACTAGCTTGGTGTGATAGCAAAGACTTCCAACATACATTCTACTGCAAATCTTTTGTTAAATGGACATTTTTCGAATAACAGAGTCAACAACGACAAAATCAGATTTTTGACTCAAAGTCAACTACGTTAACGTTACGTTTACCATAGCCATTCACCATTTACCATCTAGCATTTACCATTTACCATTACATGTTATTAAAGATTTTGAATACCTAATTATGAAACTGTCAGATGCAAAACTTGTGTTATTTCTCTGCTTGCTAACTACAGATTGCTTCGACCATCACCTCTCCCCAAACTCCTCCCCGATTTCTGGTGGCTGTGAAACGAGTCTCTTTCCCACACACACTGTGTGGGTTATTTTCACAATATGGGGCTAAGTATGTTCGTTAGTGTGTTGGTGTATTGTGTGTGAGGGTGTTTGTATGATTTTGATTTTATTCAGTTCGTTTTTTTTTTGAATGCCAACATTATTTTGGACAAAAGAAAAACCAAAACATGCGAATGTTTTGGAAGGACATGAAATGGAATGGTTATTAATATCCTATGGAGAAGTGTAGTTGAGTAGTTTTTATTTTGTATATGTATGTGCGAGTGTGTATGTGTATGTGAATACCTTGATTGTTTCTTAGGCAAAATTCAAAATGATTTTTATTTAGGAGACATTGTTATATGTTCTTGTCAAGTAGCTTCAGGATTGATATCATATTGTCCTCCTAAATAAGGAGATTTTTATCTTGTGACAAAGGCGGCTAAACAGCGATAGAGGAAATATTTCAAAGTTGCATCAAAATAGCCAAATTTACTACTTTTCTACAACAGAGCCTCTGCAGAGGCAGCAGTATCGCTTGCCAATGGCAAGGTATCTTAAAACCTTCTAACACCGTCTTCTAAATTGTATGTAAGTCCATACGTGGTATATATTAAATCAAAAAAGATAGATTAAATACGTACATAATTCAGTTTGACAAAATTTTCTATAGAAATAAAATTTTAACAAAATTTTCTATAGAAATAAAATTTTGACAAAATTTTCTATAGAAATAAAATTTTCACAAAATTTTCTACAGAAATAAAATTTTAACAAAATTTTCTATAGAAATAACATTTTTACAAAATTTTGTATAGAAATAAAATTTTAACAAAATTTTCTATAGAAATAAAATTTAAAAAAAGAAATTTCTATAGAAATAAAATTTTACCAAAATTTTCTATAGAAATAAAATTTAAAAAAAAAAAATTCTATAGCAATAAAATTTTAACAAAATTTTCTATAGAAATAAAATTTCACAAAATTTTCTATAGAAATAAAATTTTCACAAAATTTTCTATAGAAATAAAATTTTCTATAGAAATAAAATTTTAACAAAATTTTCTATAGAAATAAAATGTTAACAAAATTTTCTATAGAAATAAAATTATGACAAAATTTTCTATAGAAATAAAATTTTAACAAAATTTTCTATAGAAATAAAATGTTGACAAAATTTTCTATAGAAATAAAATTGTGGTAGATTCTTAGCTCGAGTGGCAACCATGATTTTGAACCGATATGGACCAATTTTTGTGTGATTGGAGATCGACTATATATAACTATAGACCGATATGAACCAATTTTGGTATGGTCGTTAGCGGCCATATATTAACACCACGTTCCAAATTTGAAACGGATCGGATGAATTTTGCTCCTCCAAGAGGCTCCGGAGGTCAAATCTGGAGAACGGTTTATATGGGGGATATATATAATTGTGGACCGATATATACCAATTTATGCAGGGCTGTTAGAGACCATATGCTGACACCACGTACCAAATTTAAGCCGGATCGGATGAAATTTGCTTCCCTTAGAGGCTCCGCAAGCCAAATCGGGGGATCGGTTTATATGGGGGCTATATATGTTATAATTATGGACCGATGTGGACCAATTTTTGCATGGTTGTTAGAGACCATATACTAACACCATGTACCAAATTTCTGCCGGATCGGATGAAATTTGCTTCTCTTAGGGGGTCCGCAAGTCAAATTTGGGGGTCCGTTTATATGTGGGCTATACGCAAAAGTGGACCGATATGGCCCATTTGCAATGCCATCCGACCTATATCACTAACAACTACTTGTGTCAAGTTTCAAGCGATAGCTTGTTTCGTTCGGAAGTTAGTGTGATTTCAACAGACGGACGGACGTACATGCTCAGATCGACTCAGAATTTCACCACGACCCAGAATATACATACTTTATGGGGTCTTAGAGCAATATTTCGATATGTTACAAACGGAATGACAAAGTTGGTATATTAACCCATCCTATGGTGGAGGGTATAATTAATAGATGCAATTAACTTTTTAATCAAACTCGGACGACTAAGTCAGTTAAAAAAGTGATGGACATTTTTATGATTTTTAGTTAAAAATTTATTTTAAGCAATCAATTTTTAATCAAACTAAAAACACTAAGCCAATTCAGAAAGTAATTGAAAATTGTTACCTTTGTTAATTAAAAATTTAATTGAATTTTGCAATCAACATAAATTAAATTTTTAATTCAATTAAAAAAAATAATCGAAATTTACTAATGAAATCAATTAATTTTTTATTAAAGTATTTCTTTTATGCTCAATTAAAACTGTGATTGATTCAATCGTTTTCGTGATTGAAAACATTTCAATTACAAAATTAATAGGATCAATTAATTTCGTGATAGAATCAGAAAAAAAATTTTTTTAGTGTAACCTAACCTAACTATTTGAGAACTTTTCCGATGGACCAGTGCCAGACTTTATATTTATAGATCTTTTGCTATTATTCTATATAAGCATAATATATTTTTTAGAAACATTTTAGTAGTTTTTGTAAACTCAAAAAAGTGAACCCTACACAAAAAAATATCACCAATTAAAAAGTTAATTGATCTTATTAAACTTTTAATCAATCTAGTAACATTAAGTCAACTAAGTCAATGATTGAACATTTTTAAATTTGCAATTAAAAAGTTAATTGATACAATTAACTTTTTAATCACACTCGGAAGAATAAGACAGTTAACAAATTATGGATATATTTTTTAAATTCTTAATTAAAAAATTTTTGAAACTATAAATTTTTGAATCAAACTAAAAAGGATTAAATAGTTATAGAAAGTGATTGAAATATAGCATAGCGATTACAGATAGTTTCGATTTTAATTAAGAAATTAATTAAATTTTGTAATCAACATCAATTAAAAATTTAATTGAAACAATAAAAACAAGTATAAACGGCCGTAAGTTCGGCCAGGCCGAATCTTATGTACCCTCCACAATGGACTGCGTAGAAACTTCTACGAAAGACTGTCATCCACAATCGAATTACTTGGGTTGCGGTATCTTAAATCGTTTTCTAAATTGTGAGTTAGTCAATATGTGGTATATATTAGACAAAAAAGTATGTAAGTCTACAAATAATTGCGAATCGATATGGACTTTTGCACGGTACGTAGGGAGCCAGAATTGAAATATGGGGATCGCTTATATGGGGGCTATATACAATTATTGATATGGACCAATTTTTGTGTGATTGGGGATCGATTTATCTGAGGGCTATATATAACTATAGACCGATACGGACCTAGTTAGGCATGGTTGTTAACGGCCATATACTAGCACAATGTACCAAATTTCAACTGACTCGGATGAAATTTGCTCCTCCAAGAGGCTCCAAAACCAAATCTCGGGATCGGTTTATATGGGGGCTATATATGATTATGGACTGATATGGACCACTTTTGACATGATTGTTAAATATCATATACTACCACCACGTACAAAATTTCAACCAGATCAGATGAATTTTGCTTCTCCAAAAGGCACCGGAGGTCAAATCTGGGGATCGGTTTATATGGGTGCTAAATGTAATTATGGACTGATATGAACCAATTCTTGAAAGATTGTTGGATACCATATGCTAACATCACGTACCAAATTTCACCGCATCGGGTGAATTTTGCTCTTCCAAGGGGCTCCGGAGGTCAAATCTTGGGATCGGTTTATATGGGGGCTATATATAATTATGGACCGATTTCGGCTAATTTTTGCCTGACCATTACAGACTGTATACTTACACCATGTACCAAATTTCAGCCGTATCGGATGAAATTTGCTTCTCTTAAAGGCTCCGCAAGGCAAATCGGAGGATCGGTTTATATGGGGGCTATATATAATTATTGACCGATGTGGACCAATTTTTGCATAGTTCTTATTGACTATATACTAACACCATGTTCCAAATTTCAGCCGAATCGGACGAAATTTTCCCCTCAAAGAGGCTCCGCAAGCCAAATCTGGGGATCGGTTTATATGGGAGCTATATATAATTATGGACCGATGTGGACCAATTTTTGCATGGTTGTTAGAGACCATATACTAACACAATGTACTAAATTTCAGACGGATCGGATGAAATTTGCTTCTCTTAGAGGCTCCGAAAGCCAAATCGGGGGATCGGTTTATATGGGGGCTATATATATTTATGGAACGATTCGGACCAATTTTTGCTTGGTTGTTAGAGACCATATACTAATACTATGTACTAAAGTTCAGCCGGATCGAATGAAATTTGCTTCTCTTAGAGGGTCTGCAAGCCAAATTTGAGGGTCCGTTTATATGGGGGCTATATGTAAAAGTGGACCGATATGGCCCATTTGCAATACCATCCGACCTACATCAATAACAACTACTTGTGCCAAGTTTCAAGTCGATAGCTTGTTTCGTTCGGAATTTAGCGTGATTTCAACAGACGGACGGACGGACATGCTCAGATCGACTCAGAATTTCACCACGACCCAGAATATATATACTTTATGGGGTCTTAGAGCAATATTTCGATGTGTTACAAACGGAATGACAAAGTTAATATACCCCTATCCTATGGTGGAGGGTATAAAAAGTAATAGTAATTTGCTAATGGAATCAATTAATTTTTTAATCAAGTATTTTTTTATGTTCAATTAAAACTGTAATTGACACTATTATTTTCGTGATTGAAGACATTTCTATTAAAAAACTAATTGGATCAATTATGTTTGTGATTTAATCTGAAAAAAAATGTTTGTGTGTATATGGCACTAAAGCCAACATAATTCTATTTCAGTTCATGGAATTATTATGTTTTAATAACATTTCCTTGACTTCAATAATTTTTTGTATACGTTAATTAAATTAACTAAGAAAGGGTGCATTTTTACACAAACGAAGTATAAAGTTTTAGTAAATTCGTGTCTACAACAAAACAGTTGAGGAATTTTTAAAATTTGTAAATTTTATCACAAATGCGCCCATAGTGAATTTCGTATGGGGCTATTTTTGCAATTTTGAACTCCAAATTTTTCCTTCAAACTACGAAATTTTCTTCAACAAGTAAAATAAATTATTTACGCCTAGTTTTTTAATTTTTCTTAAATATATCTTGACCATAAATTATTTTCGATTTCGTAGACGTATGTTCTATATGGCTAATTGTATTCATTGCTTATATTTCCAAACATTCCGCAATGAAAAATTATTACTCATAAGTATATTCGCATTTACAAAAGGTGTTTCTTCTTTGTATGCAGAGGGTAATCGAAATTTAATCACAGATTCCTAGAAAACTCCTTCTATCCGGTTTTTGTTTCATTTCAATTTTTGAATTCCTCTTTACGTTTTGTACTCGAAATGCACATACGACTTAATTACAATGACCTTCATTATTCAAAATTAATACCCACATTAATTTCTCCAATAAGCTTAGTGTGTTGTGAAGTCGCTTCTATCAATGCAGCACAATCACATTTAAGAATAAAGGATCTTAAATCTCATTTGATTTATAATCTTTTCCACTGACATATAGCAGCGAAATAAGAAACTCTGCCAAGCACTTAGTATGGTGTTTAGTTACTCCCTCATTCTCTTTATGAATAAACGAACATAATGAATTTTCTTATCTCGTCTACAACAATTATGTATCAACAACAATGATGACAACAAACTCCCATCAAGAGAACAGCACACTACTCATCCCGGCCAAACTCACACAACTCACTGTGATTTCTACCTCTAATTCCCAAAACAAACATGGGCAAAACACGCATTGCTTTCATACAGCTACACACACACGCACATCCATCGGTAAGATAAACTACTGGACTGTCGGCGATGTTGCTGCACTGAGTCGTAGACCATTTAGTAGTGAAATCCCCCCACTTGAATTGGAGAAAACATTTGCCAGTTTATATATCGAGTGTATGTGTGTGTTTTGGAGTTGCAGAGTGTTGTGTTTTATCTCTCTCGTTGCACACATACAGTGAGTAAATGTTTGTATATCCGCATCAGTAGAACAACACACACAACAATTTCCCATTCACCATTTAACTTTGACTAGCATTCGTTCATTCATACTTTGTTGATTCTGTGGATAAACATTCACACATGCAAACGCACACACACACACACTCCCCCCTTCCTAAAGTTTTATCAAGGAACATGCTCATATGAAATAACACAATTTAAATGATTACACAGCGAACAAACAAACAAACGAACTATGGACGTATGATAAACGAATACGTATACGCACACGGTTGCCACTCGAGCCAAATATAATCTACCAAAATTTGGAGAAAATTTTATTAATATTTGTAAAAAATTTTGTTAAAATTTTATGTCTATAGAAAAATTTGTCAAAATTTTATTTCTATGGAAAATTTTGTCAAAATTTTATTTCTATTGAAAATTTTGTCGAAATTTATTTCTATAGAAAAATTTGTGAACATTTTATTTCTTTACTAGCGTAACCCGGCCCGCTTCGCTGCGCCTTATTTGGAGGAATATTTTGCGTTAACTTAGTCAACTATATTCTTCGTGCTGAAAACAAATTCGAAAAGATATGAATTCTTTTAAACAAATCGGACTACTTGATTTTTCGTTTATAGGTACAAATACGGCGGGAGAGGGTGTACCTTCTTCTATATTTCTTGTGAATTTTAAGTGTGGTTTGTCAAGGAAAGGTATCCTTCTCCTCAACATATCTGAAAATTAGGCACTATATTATAATAACATATAAAGAATTACTCTTTCCCATCCAATAAATCGGAAAAAGCAAAATTAGTAAAAAATTTTACCACATTAACATTTGCTAAAATGTTGGAAAATGATGCACCCTCTACGTTGACTGCCAATTTCATATAAATTTAAGTTCTTTACTAAAAAGAAGTCTGGCAGAAGCCTGTGTAAAAATCATAAAATTATGTACCGAGTTCCCATTTACGGACAACCTTCTACTTTCAATTTAAGACAAAAAAGGACAAAAGGGAACCCTCCCCCCACCTTCGCTCCACTCCGACCTGATATCGGTCTATCACGTACCCTATATTAATTTCGCAACTACTCAATGGTCCCTATAAATTCTATCGAAGTAAATCGACAAAGTTTATTGAAATTTTCCCCTTCCCCAACCAGATATCGAAAAATTATATACAAATTTAAAAGTCATGTATAAATTTAATCACCTCCTCCCACGTTCCCTGTAAATTTCAAGTAGATCGGCGATGTTTAAGTTTTGCTCTATTGTTTTAAAGGGACGTCACTTTCCCCGATACAATATCGACAAACACCGTAGTGAATAGCACCCCTAACCTTCCCTGAAAGTTCTTGAAACTTTCCTTCAAGTGTGGGGCAAGGAAGGTTGCCTCTTCGTTCATAACCTTCCCCCACTGCCTATGTAAATTTCAAGAAAACTTTCTCTCCTTAGTCGCCTTTCTCTTCCCTTTGGAACTTTCGGCGGATCTAGTGTTCGATGATCTTAAGCGCTGTGATAAAAGACGCGTAGCTTGATCTTCTACAGATTCTGAATTTATACGATTTGAAAATCGTACTTGTTCTGATTGCACTCGGGCATCATGTTGTTGTTGTGTCTCTGATTGTCGCGATGCAGCAGTTCTTATCAGTTGGGAGCGTAATCGTTCATTCCATTGTTGTTGCGTCTCCGATTCTTTTAATGAAAGAGTTCTGACCAATTGCGATTGGAGTCGTGTATCGCGTTGTTCTTGCGTTTCAGATTGTCTCAATGCAATAGTTCTTACCATTTGCGATTGGAGCCGAATATCGCGCTGATTCTGAGTTTCGATTTCTCGAGAAGCTAACGTCCGTATTCGTTGTGCTTGGATTCTGCGGCGACTTTCTTCAGATTTCTCTAATGTACGCAATGTGCTTGAACGAAATCTTTGTGACAGGATTCGAATTTCATGCTGTTGGTTTGTCTCTGCTTGTCTAGAAGTTGTTGCTCTATTTCTATTTTCTTCTAAACGCAACTCACGCTCTTCTTGCGACTCTTTATTCCTTCTTTGTTTTAGTTTCTGCGATTTTATAGAAAGTTTCGTAAGAGTTGCCTTCTTCTTCATTGGCATGATTTAAAAATTTATTACAGGAGTTACAGAGTTGTTACAGAGTTGTGAATGCAATAAAACCCGAGAAGAGTAGTACTGTACACTGTATTTTACTGTACTGTATTTAAAAAAAGTAGAGTAAACGGGAGAGACCCCTCCACGACTAAATTTCGAAAAATAAATTAGCGGCTCCTTTTCTAGGGGCCACCCCTACCATCCTGAAAATTTTTAAGTTAATCGAAGAAGTTATGTCCAATTTTCAAAAAAATCGGGCAAGGGGGAGGTACCCCTCCCAGACCAGATACCAAAAAATGAGGTACCCTATTTTCACCACATGGTCACCCTCTACATTCTTGAAAAGTTCAAGTAAATCTGCTTGACCGTTTCCGACTTCAAGCAAATCCGAAACTTGAAAAAGGATCGGCAAGGGGGAGGTACGCCTCCGGCAGAGGGTCCCTTCCCTGATTCAATTTCAGAAAATGAAGTTGCGGATCTTTTTCCAATAGTCACCCCCAACTTTCACTGAAAATTTTAAGCAAATCGAAGAACGTAAGTCAAATTAACAAAAAGTCGGGCAAAAGTAAGTCAAATTAACAAAAAGTCGACCGGATATAACAAAAGGGAGTACCTTTTTCTACCAAATGATCATATTTTACCTTCGGTTCAACCGTTTGCGAGTTCAAGCAAATCTTAAAACGTAAGTCCAATTCTAAAAAAATCGTGCAAGGGGGTGGTACCCCCACCCCCCCGGGCCAGAAATATAAAAATGATTTACCCTATTCCTACTACATGATCATCCTTTACCTTCTCTTAAAATTTCAAATAAGTCGGTTCAGCCGTTTCCGATTTCAAGCATATCGGAAAATTTGAGCTCTATTTTCAAAAAGTCGCTATAGGGGGAGGTACCCCCTCCCGACCAAATTTCGAAAAAAAAATTTGCGAATCTTTATCTAGGGATCACCCCCTACTATCCCAGAAAATTTCGTGCAAATCGGTCAACTTTGGTCTAATTTTCAAAAAGTCGGACAAAGGGGAGGTTCCTCTCCGCGACAATATGTCAAAAAATGAGGTACCCTATTTTCAGCACATGAGTGCCCCCCACGATCTCTGAAAGTTTCAAGTAAATCGGTTCAGCCGTTTTCGCGCCAACCCGGAACATACAAATAAACAAACAAACAAATAAACAAACATAATTTGAATTTTATATATACAGATTTATGGAAAATCTTGTCGAAAAATTATTTGTATAGAAAAATTTGTCAAAATTTTATTTCCATAGGACATGTTCATCAAAATGTCATTTCTATAGAAAATTTTGTCAACAATTTATTTCTATACAAAATTTTGCAACATATTATTTTTATAGACAATCTTGTCAAAATTTTATTTCTATAGAAAATCTTTTTAAAAATTTATTTCCATAGAAAATTTTGTCAAAATGTCATTTCTATATAAAATTTTGTCAACAATTTATTTATTTACAAAATTTTGCAACATATTATTTTTATAAACAATCTTGTCAAAATTTTATTTCTATAGAAAATCATTTTAAAATTTTATTTCCATAAAAAATTTTGGCAAAATTTTATTTTTTCGAAAATTCTGTTAAAATTTTATTTCTATAGAAATTTTTTTCAAGATTTTATATCTATAGAAAGTTTTATCAAAATTTTATTCAGATTTTGTCAAGATTTTATTTCTATAGAAAATTTTGTCAAAATTTTATTTCTATAGAAAATTTTGTCAAAATTTTATTTCTATAGAAAATTTTGTCAAAATTTTATTCCCATAGAAAATTTTGTCAAAATTTTATATCTATAGAAAATTTTATCAAGATTTTATTTCTATAGAAAGTGTCGTCAAAATTTTATTTCGATAGAAAATTTTGTCAAAATTTTATTTCTGTATACAATTTTGTCGAAATTTTATTTCTATAGAAAATCTTGTTAAAATATTATTTCTATAGAAAATTTTGTCAAAATTTTATTTCTATAGAAAATTTTGTTAAAATTTTATTTCTATAGAAAATTTTGTCAAAATTTTATTTCTATAGAAAATTTTGTCAAAATTTTATTTCTATAGAAAGTTATGTCAAGATTTTATTTCTATAGAAAATTTTGTCAAGATTTTATTTTTATAGAAAATTTTGCCAAAATTTTATTCCTATAGAAAATTTTGTTAAAATTGTATTCCTATAGAAAATTTTGTAAAATTTTATTTCTAAAGAAAATTTCGTCAAAATTTTATTTCCATAGAAAATTTTGTCAAAATTTTATTTCTACAGAAAATTTGATCAAGATTGTATTTCTGTAGAAAATTTTGTCAAAATTTTATTTCTATAGAATTTGTTATTTTGTTAAAATTTTATTTCTATAAAACATTTTGTCAAAATTTTATTTCTGTAGAAAATTTTGTCAAAATTTTATTTCCATAGACAATTTTGTCAAAATTTTATTTCTACAGAAAATTTTATCAAGATTTTATTTCTGTAGCAAATTTTGTCAAAATTTTATTTCTATAGAATTTGTTATTTTGTCAAAAATTTTATTTCTATAGAAAATTTTGTCGAATTTTATTTCTATATAAAATTTTGCCACAATTTTATTTCTATAGAAAAATTTGTCAAGATTTTATTTCTATGGAAAATATTATCAAAATTTTATTTCTGTAGAAAGTTTTTTCAAAATTTTATTTCTTAGAAAATTTTGTCAAAATTTTATTTCTATAGAAAATTTTTTCAAAATTTTATTTCTATAGAAAATTTTGTCAACATTTTATTTCTATAGAATATTTTGTCAAAGTTTTATTTTGTTATTGTGTTAAATTTTGATATCTATAAAAAATTTGTCAACATTTTATTTCTATAGAAAATTTTGTCAAAAATTTATTTCGTTTTTTATACCCTGCGCCACACTGTGGAACAGGGTATTATAAGTTAGTGCATATGTTTGTAACACCCAGAAGCAGACGAGATAGACACATGGTGTCTTTGGCAATAATGCTCAGGGTGGGTCCCTGAGTCGATATAACCATGTCCGTCTGTTCGTCCGTCCGTCTGTCTGTGAACACATTTTTGTGATCAAAGTCGAGGTCGCAGTTTATGTCCAATCGCCTTCAAATTTGGCACATGTTCCTAATTTGGGTCAGAATAGAACCCTATTGATTTTGGAAGAAATCGGTTCAGATTTAGATATAGCTCCCATATATATCTTTCGCCCAATATGCACTAATATGGACCCAGCAGCCAGAGTTTTATACCGATCTGCTTGAAATTTTGTACAAACATAACACTTAGTCGTATTGTCAAGTGTGCAAAATTTGATTGACATCGGTTCAGATTTAGATATAGCTCCCATATATATCTTTCGCCCGATATGGACTTATATGATCCCAGAAGCCAGAGTTTTGGCCCAATTTGGTTGAAATTTGGCACAGGGAGTAGATTTAGCATTGTAGCTATGCGTGCCAAATTTGGTTGAAATCGATTCGGATTAAATATAGCTCTCATATATATCTTTCGCCCGATATGCACTTATATGGACCCAGAAGCCAGAGTTTTATCCCGATTACCTTGAAATTTTGCACAAGGAGTACAATTGGTAGTATAGTCATGTGTGCCAAATTTGGTTGAAATCGGTTCAGATTTAGATATAGCTTCCATATATATTTTTCTCCCGATATGGACTTATATGGCCCCAGAATCCAGAGTTTCGGCCCAATTTGGTTGAAATTTTGTACTAGGAGTACAATTAGTAATATTGTCATGTGTGCCAAATTTTATTGAAATCGGTTCAGATTTAGATATAGCTCCCATATATATGTTTTTCTGATTTCGACAAAAATGATCAAAATACCAACATTTTCCTTGTTAAATCGCCACTGCTTAGTCGAAAAGTTGTAAAAATTACTCTTATTTTCCTAAACTTCTAATACATATATATCGAGCGATAAATCATAAATAAACTTTTGCGAAGTTCCCTTAAAATTGCTTCAGATTTAAATGTTTTCCATATTTTTTTTTACAAAAAATTGTGTTCCACCCTAGTGCATTAACCAACTTAAAATTTGAGTCTATAGTCTATCAAATTCTGTCCAAATCGAGTGATATTTAAATGTATGTATTTGCGACAAACCTTTATATATAGCACCCAACACATTTGACGGATGTGATATGGTATCCAAAATTTAGATCTACAAAGTGGTGCAGGGTATAATATAGTCAGCCCCGCCCGACTTTAGACTTTCCTTACTTGTTTCTGTTTATAAATGACCTCTTATGCTAGTTGGAGAGGAATATTTTTCAAAATCTGTTAAAATTAAAAATTCTACCATTTTTGGTAGAATTCTACCAACTGTGGCAACCGTGATTCGCATACGATTGGGATGATTCACACGAATATGTACACAAGCTTTGGTATGGAGCGAATGTGTGTAGCTGTTTCGATCGAATGGCGAAAGAAATGCTATTGCATGAATGTGTAGACACTTCCACAACACACTAATAAAAATGAATGTTAACGCCTTAAGGTATGCCTCGTTTTGTTCATTCGTCATTTATCGAAGGAATTCCATGCAGATTGTATGGCATATGAGGTATATCATGCGAAATTACTTATGACTATAGTGTGAGCGAATATTAAAGAGAATTTAAATCGGTTGATCGGCCTATGTGGGGGTTATACCAAAATTTTTACCATTACACAGCATATTCGGAGTATCTATTTGTGGAGTTTTAACAGGTTGGCTGATAAGTCCCCGGTCTGACACATAGATGGCGTCGCTACACGCAAAAAAATAATTTTTTTCTTCCCAAACGAAACTTTAGAAATTTTGGACGGAGAATCGAACCGCGGACCATGCACTTTGTAAGCCAACACACTAACCACTGAGCTATGTAACTGTTATGGTCATCAATAGATAAATATCCATATAAGTTATATTTATATAGCATAGCTTGCGGCGCCCACGAACCGAATAAACAAAGTTTATTTAACAGAAACAAACATTTAGTTTGGCACCGTGGAGCAGTGGTTGCTACGTCCGACTTGCATGCCAAAGGTCATGGGTTCGATCCCCGCTTCGACCAAAGTTTTTTTTTTGTTTTTTTTTTTACATATATTCCAGATATGATCGGAAGATTCCGAAAAAATGTTCAACATTACATTGTAGTATATTAACTGTGTCTTATTAAAGACCTAAAGCCAGAAAAAAACAGTGTTTGATATAAACGAAATGGACTGTGTTGTTGTTTCAAAAATAACTTTTTTTATTGAAAAAATAAAAATTTTGTAACAATCGAATTTTTTTGGTGATAAAAGTTTAAAATTTTCGAAGCAATTCAAAAAACTCTAACAAAAGAAAAACGTTTTCGGTACACGTTTTCCAAACGTTTTTTTTGTTCTTTGCGTGTAATATTACATGCATATTATATTTATATAGTACCAACCTTCAAATGATTCGTGTCAAAATTTGACGTCTGTAAGTCAATTAGTTTGTGAGATAGAGCGTCTTTTGAGAAGCAACTTTTGTTATTGTGAAAAAAATGAAAAAAAAAAAGAATTTCGTGTTTTGATAAAATACTGTTTTCTGAAGGGAAAAAATACGGTGGAAGCAAAAACTTGGCTTGATAATGAGTTTCCGGACTCTGCCCCAGGGAAATCAACAATAATTGATTGGTATGCAAAATTCAAGCGTGGCGAAATGAGCACGGAGAACGGTGAACGCAGTGGACGTCCGAAAGAGGTGGTTACCGACAAAAACATCAAAAAAAAAAATCCACAAAATGATTTTGAATGACCGTAAATGAAGTTGATCGAGATAGCAGAGGCCTTAAAGATATCAAAGGAACGTGTTAGGTTAGGTTAGGTTATGTGGCAGCCCGATGTATCAGGCTCACTTAGACTATTCAGTCCATTGTGATACCACAGTGGTGAACTTCTCTCTTATCACTGAGTGCTGCCCGATTCCATGTTAAGCTCAATGACAAGGGACCTCCTTTTTATAGCCGAGTCCGAACGGCGTTCCACATTCCAGTGAAACCACTTAGAGAAGCTTTGAAATCCTCAGAAATGTCACCAGCATTACTGAGGTGGGATAATCCACCGCTGAAAAACTTTTTGGTGTTCGGTCGTAGCAGGAATCGAACCCACGACCTTGTGTATGCAAGGCGGGCATGCTAACCATTGCACCACGGTGGCTCCCAAAGGAACGTGTTGGTCATATCATTCATCAATATTTGGATATGCGGAAGCTCTGTGCAAAATGGGTGCCGCGCGAGCTCACATTTGACCAAAAACCACAACGGCTTGATGATTCTGAGCGGTGTTTGCAGCTGTTAACTCGTAATACACCCGAGTTTTTCCGTCGATATGTGACAATGGATAAAACATGGCTCCATCACTACACTCCTGAGTCCAATCGACAGTCGGCTGAGTGAACAGCGACCGGTGAAACGTCTCCGAAGCCTGGAAAGACTCAAAAGTCCGCTGGCAAAGTAATGGCCTCTGTTTTTTGGGATGCGCATGGAATAATTTTTATCGATTATCTTGAGAAGGGAAAAACCATCAACAGTGACTATTATATGGCGTTATTGGAGCGTTTGAAGGTCGAAATCGCGGCAAAACGGCCCCATATGAAGAAGAAAAAAGTGTTGTTCCACCAAGACAACGCACCGTGCCACAAGTCATTGAGAACGATGGCAAAAATTCATGAATTGGGCTTCGAATTGCTTCCCCACACACCGTATTCTTCAGATCTGGTCCCCAGCGACTTTTTCTTGTTCTCAGACCTCAAAAGGATGCTCGCAGGGAAAAAATTTGGCTGCAATGAAGAGGTGATCGCCGAAACTGAGGCCTATTTTGAGGTAAAACCGAACGAGTACTACCAAAATGGTATCAAAAAATTGGAAGGTCGTTATAATCGTTGTATCGCTCTTGAAGGAAACTATGTTGAATAATAAAAACGAATTTTGACAAAAAATATGTTGTTCTTTGTTAAACCGGGGACTTATCAGCCAACCTGTTATACAAAATTTTGTCAAAATTTTATTTCTATAGAAGATTTTGTCAACATTTTATTTCTTTAGAATATTTTGTCAAAATTTTATTTCTTTAGAATATTTTGTCAAAATTTTATTTCTTTAGAAAATTGTGTCAAAATTTTATTTCGATAGAAAATTTTGTCCAAACTTTTTTTCTATAGAAAATTTTGTCAAAATTTTATTTCTATATAAAAAATTAAAATTTGTTAGAGTTAATTTAGTTACATGGACAAAAATAGGAAACTCGAGTTTTTCAAAATAGTGCAGGATTTCCTATAATTTGTAAATTTTATAAAAACTGCGTCCATTCTAGTGCTAAAAACATTTTTGTTAATTCCAACTCCATTTTTTTCAAAATTAAATTTTCTTACCCAAAGAAAATTTAATTATACAATAGATAATAAATTTTCTTGACTTTAAATAAAACCCTTGTTTTTTATTTAAATTTTTTCCTTGTCAATGCAAATATTTAAAATCGCCTACAAAATAAGGCAATTCAGTAAACGTAACAAGATGCTCTAAAAAAGTTCTTGAATGTGTCGAAAAATGTTTACTTAGGGTTAACAAATTTCCAAAATGAACACTTATTTTCTTTCCTTTTGTTTTTATTTATTTCTTTTTTTTTAAGAAATTTTACCACAGAATGTCTCATATGGTATTGGGCCACCTGACTAAACTAAGGATACTGTGTTCTTTCACAACAAACACTTGCTTGACTATTGCAATTGACGCAGTTCCTTTTCAATTGTTCGACATTCACCAAAACATAAGGCTGAATTTTTCACTTGACCAAGGATATTCATGGAAGATACCGGTTGACAACATTGCAAGCCTTTTAGGGATATTGAGAGAACATGGAATTGTATTTTATTTGAGTTCTCACATGGAATCTGTAATCTGGTAAAAGGCATATCCTGCAGCTTTGGGTATCTGTACCTCTTTGTATTTCTCAGTGGTCACTGTTATGTGTTATTCATGTGCGTCTGTGTGTGAGAGAGTAGTAATGCCTGTTGACATTCGTGGGGGAAGAGGGTGGCCAGTTGTTAATATCATTTGACCAGCATTGTCTTGTGCGGTGTGTTCCGTGGCGATAAAGAAGTTGTTTATTCGCATTCGCATTCACATTTCTCTCATTCCTCAAATGGTCACCATTGGATAGTGTGAGTGAGCGTTTATTGTTGTCAACTTTAGCGCTGTGTTGCTTATTCCTTATTGTCTGTACTGCTAACAGCAATTGAAACTGCGTTAGCATTCGTTATAGTGTGACAGTGACTTAAATTCACATGAAAATATAAAGCAATTCAGAAATTCGTCCCAGGGCATTAGCCGATTTAAATTTGAAGTCTAAAAAAATTGTGCAAATCGGTTCAGATTTAAATAAAATATGGGAACTTTTACATATTTTATTTATTTTTTATTATTATAGGCCCTATATAGACTGATCTCCCGTTTTTACTTCTAGAATTCGTAGTTTTCACCCAATTCGTCTGAAAGTGGAGTTCTGGAGGTATTTGAAAAACATTAAGAGGTGCTGAGTATTGGTCCATGTTTTGGTATAGCCCCCTTATAGACCTAAGTCCCGAATTTATTTCTAGGACTTCTGGAATCCGGCTGACCACAAATAGGTCAGCCGAATATGGTGTGTGTCGACCCATGTTTTAGTATAGCCTCCACATAGACCGATCTCCAGATTTAACTCCTTGGGCTTCTAGAAACCGTAGTTTTTATCCGAAAAATTTCAATGTACTGGAATTTTAGACCCTCAAAAATCTGTATCGCATTTATTTTTACCGGTCCAGTTGGCAAGGCATACATATAGATCGAATTAACTTCTTGAGGGTACACCCAAAGAAAAAATATTTTCCTCCGGAATGAAATTTTAGACAAACGAAATTCCCCTTTCGTATAAAGTATTTTCGTTTAGAGCAAACTAATCCGAATTTTTGATAAGCGATTCAACGATTGTCTCTAAAAGTTGTGTCAAAAGAAAACTTTGCTTGCCTAAAATTTCGTTGCTCAGAAGCGAAAACATTTCTTTCAGGGTATAGCAGACGCACTGATCATGAAAATTGCTGAAAGTAAAATTTCCAGTTTTTACTCATCGTATTCATTTAAATAATGGCGGAAAAAAATCTACAGATTTAAGATTTCAAATCAAGGCGTTATTTCATCATGTGTACGATATGTCTATGATTTCTCTAAAACTCAAACAAAATTGGTTCTCATAAATCCACAATCTGATCTGGTCTTCAAAGGTAGAATCTCTAAATTTTTTCTTCGGGAAGCGTACTGGTTAAACTGATTTCCTTGGGAGAAGATTTGTCATCAAACCCCCCAAAATGCTATATATTATCAAGTAACCCGCTACGACGTAAGTAAACTATTATATTTGATTAATGGTGGTGGGTATTTAACCCAGATATGCCGACGGGCCGTTATATTCTGTAGCACACCAACAAGTAGATTAGAAAATGTAAAGCACTGTAAAAGCAGAACATAACAGGTGTACTACATGTAGTACGGTCGGCATATCTGGGTTAACATTCGGCCCGGCCGAACTTACTGCAGATATTCCATCCTCCACCATAGGATGGGGGGTTTATTAACTTTGTCATTCCGTTTGTAACACATCGAAATATTGCTCTAAAACTCCATAAAGTATATATATATATATATATATATATATATATATATATATATATATATATATATATATATATATATATATATATATATATATATATATATATATATATATATATATATATATATATATATATATATATATATATTCTGGGTCGTGGTGAAATTCTGAGTCTATCTGAGCATGTCCGTCCGTCCGTCTGTTGAAATCATGCTAACTTCCGAACGAAAGATACTATCGACTTGAAACTTGGCACAAGTAGTTGTTATTGATGTAGGTCGGATGGTATTGCAAATGAGCCATATCGGTCCACTTTTACGTATAGCCCCCATATAAACGGACCCCCAAATTTGGCTTTCATACCCTGTAAGAGAAGCAAATTTCATCCGATCCGGCTGAAATTTGGTACATGGTGTTAGTATATGGTCTCTAACAACCATGCAAAAATTGGTCCACATCGGTCCATAATTATATATAGCCTCCATATAAACCGATCCCCCGATTTGGCTTTCGGAGCCTCTAAGAGAACCAAATTTCATCCGATCCGGTTGAAATTAGGTACATGGAGTTGGTATATGGTCTCTACCAACCATACAAAAATTGGTCCACATCGGTCCATAATTATATATAGCCCCCATATAAACCGATCCCCCGATTTGGCTTGCAGAGCCTCTAAGAGCAACAATTTTCATCCGATCCGGCTGAAATTTGGTACATAGTGTTAGTATATGGTCTCTAACAACCATGCAAAAATTGGTCCATATCGGTCCATAATTATATATAACCCCCATATAAACCGATCCCCATATTTGGCTCGCGGAGCCTCTAAGAGAAGCAAATTTCATCCGATCCGGCTGAAATTTGGTACATGGTGTTAGTATATGGTCTCTAACAACCATGCAAAAATTGGTCCATATTGGTCCATAATTATATATAGCCCCTATATAAACCGATCACCAGATTTGACCTCCGGAGCCTCTTGGAAGACCAAAATTCATCTGATTCAGTTGAAATTTGATACGTGATGTTAGTATATGGTATCCAACAACCATGCAAGAATTGGTTCATATCAGTCCATAACTATATATAGCCCCTATATAAACCGATCCCTAGATTTGACCTCCGGTGCCTTTTGGAGATGCAAACTTCATCCGATCTGGTTGAAATCATTGCACCATGATTTCAATTGCAAAAGTGGTCCATATGGGTCCATAATCATATATAGCCCCCATATAAACCGATCCCGAGGTTTGGTTTTGGAGCCTTTTGGAGGAGCAAATCTCATCCGAGTCAGTTGAAATTTGATACATTGTGCTAGTATATGGCCGTTAACAACCATGCCTAAATGGTCCATATCGATCTATAGTTATATATAGCCCTCAGATAAAACGATCCCCACACGCAAAGAAAAAAAAAACGTTTGGAAAACGTGTACCGAAAACGTTTTTCTTTTGTTAGAGTTTTTTGAATTGCTTCGAAAATTTTAAACTTTTATCACCAAAAAAATTCGTTTGTTACAAAATTTTTATTTTTTTCAATAAAAAAAGTTTTTTTTTGAAACAACAACACAGTCCATTTCGTTTATATCAAACACTGTTCTTTTCTGGCTTTAGGTCTTTAATAAGACACATTTTACAGTTCAAAATTTAATATACTACAATGTAATGTTGAACATTTTTTCGGAATCTTCCGAACATATTTGGAATATATGTAACAAAAAAAAAAAAACAAAAAAAAAACAAAAAAAAACTTTGGTCGAAGCAGGGATCGAACCCACGACCCTTGTCATGCAAGTCGGACGTAGCAAACACTGGTCCACGGTGCCAAACTAAATGTTTGTTTCTGTTAAATAAACTTTGTTTATTCGGTTCGTGGGCGCCGCAAGCCTTGCTATATAAATATAACTTATATGGATATTTATCTATTGATGACCATAACAGGTACATAGCTCAGTGGTTAGTGTGTTGGCTTACAAATTGCATGGTCCGCGGTTCGATTCTCCGTCCAAGCGAAAGGTAAAAACAATTTAAAAAATTTATAAAATCGTATAATTTCTTCTACATTGTTTGTATTACAGAAAAAGGTGCTAAGAACTACAAAACTTCGTGGAAGTGAGAAAGATGTGAGGGAAAATGCAATTAGCCAGAAAAAAAAAAAAAACATTTTTTGAGTTAGTATTTATGAAATTATGTTTACATCCTGGAAAAGAATAAACGTTTATCACAAAACGTATATACTTTTCTTCCAAATACACTTCCTTTCAACGAAAAGCAAATGAGAAACGAACTTTGTTTGTCTAAAATTTCGTTTGGCAGGAAAGAATTATTTTTTTGTGTAGACCTCCGGTGAGGTGTGACTACGAAGTGAGGTAATTACAGTCGAGGTGTCAAATTTCCAGAAAGGCTCGTTTTTCCTAGAAACAGTTTGATTTTATGGAATGTCCCATGAGTCACAATTTTCGAATTTCTTGTTTTTTTCTAACCCTCTTGAGAAGGGATGGAAGGGTAGAACCATCGTTTACCAAAATTGTTTTGAACAATTTAGCGCAAGCCATATCTCTAAAATTGATTGAGTTTTTAAAATTATTCGATTAAAAATTTAATTAATTCAAAAAATTTTTTAATTGAAATAAAAATCAGTCGCAAATATTAGTTGTACCTATTAATTTTTATACCCTCCATCATAGGATGGGGGTATATTAACTTTGTCATTCCGTTTGTAACACATCGAAATATTGCTCTAAGACCCCATAAAGTATATATATTCTGGGTCGTGGTGAAATTCTGAGTCGATCTAAGCATGTCCGTCCGTCCGTCCGTCCGTCCGTCCGTCCGTCCGTCCGTCCGTCTGTTGAAATCACGCTAACTTCCGAACGAAACAAGCTATCGACTTGAAACTTGGCACAAGTAGTTGTTATCGATGTAGGTCGGATGGTATTGAAAATGGGCCATATCGGTCCACTTTTACGTATAGCCCCCATATAAAGGGACCCTCAGATTTGGCTTGTGGAGCCTCTAACAGAAGCATATTTCATCCGATCCGGCTGAAATTTGGTACATGGTGTTGGTATATGGTCTCTAACAACCATGCAAAAATTGGTCCATATCGGTCCATAATTATATATAGCCCCCATATAAACCGATCCCCAGATTTGGCTTGTGGAGCCTCTAAGAGAAGCATATTTAATCCGATCCGGCTGAAATTTGGTACATGGTGTTGGTATATGGTCTCTAACAACCATGCAAAAATTGGTCCATATCGGTCCATAATTATATATAGCCCCCATATAAACCGATCCCCAGATTTGGCTTGTGGAGCCTCTAAGAGAAGCATATTTAATCCGATCCGGCTGAAATTTGGTACATGATGTTGGTATATGGTCTCTAATAACCATGCAAAAATTGGTCCACATCGGTCCATAATTATATATAGCCCCCCTTTAAACCGATCCTCAGATTTGGTTTGTGGAGCCTCTTAGAGAAGCATATCTCATCCGATCCGGCTGAAATTTGGTACATGGTGTTGGTATATGGTCTCTAACAATCATGCAAAAATTGGTCCACATCGGTCCATAATTATATATAGCCCCCATATAAACCGATCTCCAGATTTGGCTTGCGAATCCTCAAAGAGAAGCAAATTGCATCCGATCCGGCTGAAATTTGGTACATGGTATTGGTATATGGTCTCTAGCAGCCGTGCAAAAATTAGTCCACATCGGTCCATAATTATATATAGCCCCCATATAAAACGTTCTCCAGATTTGACCTCCGGAGCCTCTTGGAGGAGAAAAATTCATCCGATCCGGTTCAAATTAGGAACGTGGTGTTAGTATATGGTCGCTAACAACCATACCGAAATTGGTCCAATCACACAGAAATTGGTCCATATCGGTTCATAATCATGGTTGCCACTAGAGCCAAAAATAATCTACCAAAATTTTATTTCTATAGAAAATTTTGTCAAAATTTTATTTCTAGAGAAAATTTTGTTAAAATTTTATTCGGTTCATAATAAAATTTTCATCATTGTCAAAATTTTATTTCTATAGAAAATTTTGTTCAAATTTTATTCGGTTCATAATCATGGTTGCCACTCGCCAAAAATAATCTACCAAGATTTTATTTCTATAGAAAATTTTGTCAAAAGTTTATTTCTATAGAAAATTTTGTTAAAATTTTATTTCTGTAGACATTTTTTTCAAAATTTTCTTTCTATAGAAAATTTTGTGAACATTTTTATTTCTATAGAAAATTTTGTGAAAATTTTATTTCTATAGAAAATTTTGTTAAAATTTTATTTCTGTAGAAAATTTTGTCAAAATTTTATGTCAAACTGAATTATATACGTATTGGATCGATCTTTTTTGATTTAATATATACCACGTATGGACTTACATACAATTTAGAAGATGGTGTTAGGAGGTTTTAAGATACCTTGCCATCGGCAAGCGTTACCGCAACTTAAGTAATTCGATTGTGGGTGGCATTGTTTAGAAGAAGTTTCTACGCAATCCATGATGGAGGGTACATAAGCATCGGCCTGGCCGAACTTACGGCCGTATATACTTGTTTTAATTGGATCATTTAATTTTTAATTGACTTTGATGATTGATACTATCATTTCTGTGATTGACGACATTTCAATTAAAAATTAATTGGATCAATATTTGATTTTTTTCAGTTTACTATGAATTAGAAGTGTGCACGTGACACGAAATTGTCGTGACTCATGAAAATTATCGTGACTCACGCGTGAGTCGTGAGTCACGCTGAGGGAAACGGCGTGAGTGTGCGTGATTAACCAACCAAATGTCGTGCGTGAGCGTGATTCACGAAAATAATATCTTCGTGAGCGTGCGTGAGTAACGAATTTCGGAAAAACACGCTCACGAAAATAATCCCGCTTACTAACATAAAATACTTAGGAGTTGAATTCATTTATACTTTTTATACCCACGACCATAGAATGGTGACGGGGGTATAATAAGTTTGTCATTCCGTTTGTAACACATCGAAATATCGATTTCCGACTATATAAAGTATATATATTCTTGATCAGGGAGAAATTCTAAGACGATATAACGATGTCCGTCTGTCCGTCTGTCTGTCTGTCTGTTGTAATCACGCTACAGTCTTCAATAATGAAGCAATCGTGCTGAAATTTTGCACAAACTCGTCTTTTGTCTGCAGGCAGGTCAAGTTCGAAGATGGGCTATATCGGTCCAGGTTTTGATATAGTCCCCATATAAACCGACCTCCCGATTTGGGGTCTTGGGCTTATAGAAATCGTAGTTTTTATTCAATTTGCCTGAAATTTGAAATCTAGAGGTATTTTATGACCATAAAGAGGTGTGCCAAAAATGGTGAGTATCGGTCCATGTTTTGGTATAGCCCTCATATAGACCGATCTCCCGATTTTACTTCTTGGGCTTGTAGAAACCGCAGTTTTTATTCAATTTACCTGAAATTGGAAATCTAGAGGTATTGTAGGACCACAAATACGTGTGCCAAAAATTGTGAGTAGCGGTCCATGTTTTGGTATGGTCCCCATATAAAACGACCTCCCGATTTGTCTGAAATTGGAAATCTAGAGGTATTTTAGGACCATAAAGAGGTGTGCTGATAATGGTGAGTATCGGTCCATGTTTTGGTATAGCCCTCATATAGACCGATCTCCCGATTTTACTTCTTGGGCTTGTAGAATCCGAAGTTTTTATTCTATTTGCCTGAAATTGGAAATCTAGAGGTATTTTCGGGTCATAAAGATGTGTGCCGAAAACGGTGAGTATCGGTCCATATTTTAGTATAGCCCCCATAAGAACGATCTCCCGATTCAACTCCTTGGGTTTCTAGAAACCGTAGTTTTTATCTGATTTGCCTGAAATTGTAAGTATTTGCCTAATTTGTGGTATTTTAGGCTCACAAAAACGTGTATCGTATTAAGTTTTTATCGGTCCATTTGGTAATGCCTCCATGTAGACCGACTTCACTTCTTGTGGGTGTAGAAGGCGCACTGATCATGAAAATTGCTTGAAACTCAATTTAAAATTTCCAGATTTAAAATTTCAAATCAAGACATTATTTTATAATTTTCTTGCACACTTACAAGAGATGTTAATGATTCCACTAAAACTCAAACAAAAATGGTTCTTATAAATCCAGAATCTGATATAGTCCTCATAGGTGAAATCTTTAAATTTATCTTCGGGAAGTGTTCTCAAGTCCTCAAGCCCTCCTGAAATTTCAAAGAAACCCTAATATTTGGTTCATGGTGGTGGGTATTTAAGATTCGGCCCGGCCGAACTTAGTGCTGTATATACTTGTTGTGATATCCTAAATGTTAAGAGTTTTATAACGCTCTCGATTTTAATCATACTCATGTTTTCGTTAGGTTCTGTAGGTAAATTACTCATAAAATTATTCGTAAGACACGACATTTTTCGTGAGTCACGCCATTTAAAAGATTTTCGTGCGTGAGTGTGCGTGAGTACAAATTTTCTTTTCGTGAGCGTGCGTGAGCGTGAGTCCTACAAAAAAATATCGTGCGTGAGTGTGCGTGAATAAGATTTTTCCGTCGTGAGTGTGCGTGAGCAAAATATTACTCACGTGCACACCTCTACTATGAATCAGAATCAAAAACCTCAATGCGAAACACTGTGCATCGTTGACGATAGATAGGTCACACAGAGTAGCAGAATATCTGGATACTTGGTTTTCAATGTCTTTTACTCAAGCCATCAACAGTGATCTCTTTGAACTATGAATGTTGGTGTGGTATGAGAATATACATCACCAGTTTGAGAGTGAAGTAAGTGTGTGTGTGTGCGAGTGGCCAAAAGCCATCGAAATGCTTTATTCGCCTCTTTTCTCTCCCGTTGATTACTAGTCAACATTGGCTGTTGTTGCTTCGGCTCTTTGGCATGGAGTTGTTGATGTTGCGATTTGAGTTAACAACGGTGTGACAACTGCTTTTGAGATAACGACTTAATGTATCCCACCAAAAGGTCTCATTCACTGAATTCAACTCTCGTGCTCTCACTGGCAAGGGTAACGAAGGTAAAGAATGAATATTTTCCAAATTTTGTCTGTTTTTTCTTTCCACAAGGATAACATTTTGCTTCGCATTGCAAAAGGCGACAGGAAAAGTAGAAAGGAAAATTTTACATTCACGCAAAAATTAAATCCTGTTGACTTATGTTGATTGGAATGCCAAGAATGAAAAAAGAGTCCTCGCTGTCTGGTGTTCTGCCCTATCTGCTGAATTATCTTAAATTGCTAGCAAGGAAGATTTCCCAATATTTGTGAGTAACTTTGTGTACATGATGCTTGGGTAAATGTTGGGTTAACTGTAATGAGACATTTATTTAGGACTATTTCGAGTTTTAATAAAGTGTCCCATCCATGGCAACTTGATGAAGGTATCCCCATTCACCTACAAACCACGATTAAAATGAGGGCGATATAATTGAATTTGGGGGTGCAAAATTACCATAATGCCGGCAATACCCAAGAAGAATGTGAAAATGAAATATTTGCCTTGATTTATTTTCGGAAGAGTCCATTGCAGATTATTTTGTACACGTTTTGTATGTGGTCACACAAATTCTTTGAAATTTATAATTATGGTAATAGTATAAGGGGCACAATATTTCTAAGTTCTAACATAAAAAATAAAAAAATATAAACAGTGCTCACTTCACCAGGGATTTATAATAGCCAGACTCGACCACAGAAATTTTTTACTAATGACAAGATAAGAACAAACAATTTTACACTATGCCAGTTTATATATCTAAATGGTGCTTAGGCCACGGTTTGCGGCCGAAATATTTTTTCTGCCCAGGCCATCAATACTGTCTTTAGAACATTTTTCCGATATTATTCGACATTTATTTTGAACAATACGAGTGGGAGCGACCATCGACCTTTACGGAGGCCCACACCATTACCATGGGCAGCGCTTAAGACCTGGTGGCCAATCGAAGGTGGCAGTTTAAGCTGACCTCTTTGGCAAATAATCCCGCCAAGCAAAAAAAGCGTCGCCAAAAAAATAATGAAAATGTACTTGTTGGATCCGGAAATGGTGCAAAATTGACGCAGAAGCGATGAATTTAATATGGGCTTGTCATAGGACGGATGTCCTCCATTTCAACAGTCGTTGCACTGAATTTGCATCACTTCTTTATGTGTGATCCGAATTCAATGTTTTGGATGTAAATTAAAAAATTCTGTGATATTTTGTCAAATAAATAATTTTTATATTTTTTTATAATTTTCAATGGATTCTAACGCTTGTCGGAAACCTTGACCTCAAATATTTTCAAAAAATCACAATTTTTTCAGATTGGATTTAGCATTTTTTTCAATGATTTGTACCATTTTATAAATTCTTACTCTGTTTTTAAACTATTTGAAACAAAACATGTATATACGGCCGTAAGTTCGGCCAGACCGAAACTTATGTACCCTCCACCATGGATTGCGTAGAAACTTCTACGAAAGACTGTCATCCACAAATTTCAACTCACTCGGATGAAATTTGCTCCTTCAAGAGGCTCCAAAACCAAATCTCGGGATCGGTTTATATGGGGGGCTATATATGATTATGGACTGATATGGACCACTTTTGGCATGGTTGTTAAATATCATATACTACCACCACGTACCAAATTTCAACCAGATCGGATAAATTTTGCTTCTCCAAAAGGCACCGGGGGTCAAATCTGGCGATCGGTTTATATGGGAGCTATATATAATTATGGACTGATAGGAACCAATTCCTGCGTGGTTGTTGGATACCATATACCAAATTTCAACCGAATGGGAAGAATTTTGCTCTTCCAAGGTGCTCCGGAGGTCAAATCTGGGGATAGGTTTATATGGGGCCTATATATAATTATGGACCGATATCGACCAATTTTTGCATGGGTGTTTGAGGCCATATATTAACATCACGTACCAAATTTCAGCCGGATAGGATGAAATTTGCTTCTCTTAGAGGTACCAAATTTCAACCGGATCGAATGAAATTTGTTTCTCTAAGAGCCTCCGCAAGCCAAAGCTGGGGGTCGATTTATATGGGGGCTATATATAAAGGTATCAAAGGAATGTGTTGGTCATATCATTCATCAATATTTGGATATGCGGAAACTCTGTGCAAAATGGGTGCCGCGCGAGCTCACATTTGACCAAAAACAACAACGTGTTGATGATTCTGAGCGGTGTTTGCAGCTGTTAACTCGTAATACACCCGAGTTTTTCCGTCGATATGTGACAATGGATGAAACATGGCTCCATCACTACACTCCTGAGTCCAATCGTCAGTTGGCTGAGTGGACAACGACCGGTGAACCGTCTCCGAAGCGTGGAAAGACTCAAAAGTCCGCTGGCAAAGTAATGGCCTCTGTTTTTTGGGATGCGCATGGAATAATTTTTATCGATTATCTTGAGAAGGGAACACCATCAACAGTGACTATTATATGGCGTTATTGGAGCGTCTGAAGCTCTAAATCGCGGCAAAACGGCCCCATATGAAGAAGAAAACAGTGTTCTTCCACCAAGACAGTGTTCTTCCACCGTGCCACTTGTCATTGAGAACGATGGCAAAAATTCATGAATTGAGCTTCGAATTGCTTCCCCACCCACCGTATTCTCCAGATCTGGCCCCAGCGACTTTTCCTTGTTCTCATACCTCAAAAGGATGCTCGCAGGGAAAAAATTTGGCTGCAATGAAGAGGTGATCACCGAAACTGAGACCTATTTTGAGGCAAAACCGAAGGAGTACTACCAAAATGGTATCAAAAAATTGGAAGGTCGTTATAATCTTTGTATCGCTCTTGAAGGAAACTATGTTGAATAATAAAAACGAATTTTGACAAAAAAATGTGTTTTTCTTAGTTAGACCGGGAGCTTATCAGCCAACCTGTTACTTATGGACCGATATGGACCAATTCCTGTATGGTTATTAGAGATCATATATTAACACCACGTACCAAATTTCAACTGAATCGAATGAATTTTGCTCTTCCACGAGGCTCCGGAGATAAAATCTGGGGATCGGTTTACATGGGACCCACATGGACCAATTTTTGCAACCTACATCAATAACAACTACTTATGCCAAGACCATAATTGTTTCTTTCGGAAGTTAGCGTCATTTCAACAGGTGGACGGACCGATGTGGGTAGATCGATTTAGAATTCCACCACGACCCAGAATATATACACTCTATGGGGTGTCTTAGAGCAATATTTTGATGTGTTACAAACGGGATAATGATAACAAGTATATACGGCCGTAAGTTCGGCCAGGCCGAATCTTATGTACCCTCCACCATGGATTGCGTAGAAACTTCATCTAAACACTGCCACAATCGAATTACTTAAGTTGCGGTAACGCTTGCCGATGGCAAGGTATCTTAAAACCTCCTAACACCATCTTCTAAATTGTATGTAAGTCCATACGTGGTATATATTAAATCAAAAAAGATCGATCCAATACGTATATAATTCAGTTTGACAAAGTAGACATAAAATTTTGACAAAATTTTCTACAGAAATAAAACTGTAACAAAATTTTCTATAGAAATAAAATTTTCACAAAATTTTCTATAGAAATAAAAATTTTGACAAAATTTTCTATAGAAAGAAAATTTTGACAAAATTTTCTATAGAAATAAACTTTTGACAAAATTTTCTATAGGAATAAAATCTTGGTAGATTATTTTTGGCTCGTGTGGCAACCATGATTATGAACCGAATAAAATTTGAACAAAATTTTCTATAGAAATAAAATTTTGACACAATTTTCTATAGAAATAAAATTTTGACAATGATGAAAATTTTATTATGAACCGAATAAAATTTTAACAAAATTTTCTCTAGAAATAAAATTTTGACAAAATTTTCTATAGAAATAAAATTTTGGTACATTATTTTTGGCTCTAGTTGCAACCATGATTATGAACCGATATGGACCAATTTTTGTGTGATTGGACCAATTTTGGTATGGTTGTTAGCGACCATATACTAACACCACGTGCCTAATTTGAACCGGATCGGATGATTTTTGCTCCTCCAAGAGGCTCCGGAAGTCAAATCTGGAGAATGTTTTATATGGGGGCTATATATAATTATGGACCGATATGGACCAATTCTGGCACGGTTGTTAAAGATCATATACTAACACCATGTTCTAAATTACAACCGGATTGGATGAAATTTGCTTCTCTTGGAGACTTCGCAAGCCAAATCCGGGGATCGGTTTATATGGGGGCTATATATAATTATGAACCGATGTGGACCAATTTTTGCATGGTTGTTAGAGACCATATACCAATATCATGTACCAAATTTCAGGCGGATCGGATGAAATTTGCTTCTCTTTGAGGCTCCGCAACCCAAATCTGGGGATCGGTTTATATGGGCGCCATATATAATTATGGACCGATGTGGACCAATTTTTGCACGGTTGTTAGAGACCATATACCAACACCATGTGCCAAATTTCAGCCGGATCGGATGAAATAGCTTCTCTTAGAGGCTCCACAAGCCAAATCTGGGAATCGGTTTATATGGGGGCTATATATAATTATGGACCGATGTGAACCAATTTTTGCATGGTTGTTAGAGACCATATACCAACACCATGTACCAAATTTCAGACGGATCGGATGAAATTTGCTTCTATTTTAATCTCCGAAAGCCAAATCTGGGGATCGGTTTATATGGGGGCTATATATAATTATGGACCGATGTAGACCAATTTTTGCATGGTTGTTAGATACCATATACTAACACCATATACCAAATTTCAGCCGGATCGGATGAAATATGCTTCTGTTAGAGGATCCACAAGCCAAATCTGAGGGTCCCTTTATATGGGGGCTATACGTAAAAGTGGACCGATATGGCCCATTTTCAATACCATCCGACCTACATAGATAACAACCACTTGTGCCAAGTTTCAAGTCGATAGCTTGTTTCGTTCGGAAGTTAGCGTGATTTCAACAGACGGACGGACGGACGGACGGACGGACGGACGGACATGCTTAGATCGACTCAGAATTTCACCACGACCCAGAATATATATACTTTATGGGGTCTTAGAGCAATATTTCGATGTGTTACAAACGGAATGACAAAGTTAATATACCCCCATCCTATGATGGAGGGTATAAAAAGAACTACTCAAGGAGAGTAGGACGACAGTCAGGATGACCATGGGAATAATGACCGGGCACATGTGCCGAATAGCAGCCTTTTATACCCACCACCATTCCGTTTGTAACACATCGAAGTATCGAGTGAAGACGATATAAGCATGTCCGTCTGCCTGTATGATGTTATCACGCTACAGCCTTCAATAATGGCGCTATCGTCCCGAAATTTGGAACAGATTCGTCTTTTGTTTGCAGGCAGGTCAAGTTCGAAGATGGGCTATATCGGACCAAGTTTTTATATAGTCCCCATATAGAAAAATACGGACCGATTTCCCGATTTTGCTTCTTGGGCGTCTAGAAAGTGTATTTTCTATCCGATTTGCCTGAAATTTGAAATCTAGAGTTGTGTCGAAAATGGGGTGTAGCGGTCCATGTTTTGATATAGCCCCCATATAGACCGATTTTACTTCTTGGCCTTCTAGAATCCGTAGATTTTATTAAATTTACCTGAAATTGGAAATCTAGAGGTACTCTAGGACCCTTAAGACGTGTGCCGAAAACGGTGAGTACGGTTCCGTGTTTTGATATAGCCACCATATAGACCGATCTCCCGATTTACTTCTTGGTCTTCTAGAATCCGTAATTTTTACCCAAATTGCCTCACATCGGAAATCTAGATGTATTCTAGAACCTTAAAGAGGTGGGCCGAAAATGGGGTGTAGTGGTCCATGTTTTGATATAGCCCCCATATAGACCGATCTCCCGATTTTACTTGGTCTTCTAGAATCCGTAGTTTTAATCCAATTTACCTGAAATTTGAAATCTAGAGGTACTCTAGGACCCTAAAGACGTGTGCCGAAAATGGTGAGTACCGGTCCATGTTTTGATATAGCCACCATATAGACCGATCTCCCGATTTTACTTCTTGGACTTCTAGATTCGTAATTTTTACCCAAATTGCCTCACATCGGAAATCTAGAGGTTTTTCTAGGACCTTAAAGACGTGTGTCGAAAATGTTGAGTATCGGTCCATGTTTTAATATAGCCCCTATATAAACAGATCTCCCGATTTACTTCTTGGGCTTCTAGAATCCGTAGTTTTTACCCAATTTTCCGGAAATTGGAAATCTAGAGGTATTCTAGGAAAATAAGGAGATGTGCCGAAAATGGTGAGTACCGGTCCATGTTTTGATATAGCCCCCATACAGACCGATCTCCCGATTTTACTTCTTGGGCTTCTAGAATCCGTAGTTTTTGTCCAATTTTCCTGAAATTGGAAATCTAGAGGTATTGTAGGACCATAAAGAGGTGTGCCGAAAATGGCGAGTATCGGTCTATTTTTTTTTAATAAAGCCCCCATATAGACCGATCTCCCGATTTTATTTCTTGGGCTTCTAGAATCCGTAATTTTTACCCAAATTGCCTCACATCGTAAATCTAAAGGTTTTTCTAGGACCTTAAAGACGTGTGTCGAAAATGGTGAGTATCGGTCCATGTTTTGATATAGCCCCTATATAAACAGATCTCCCGATTTTATTTCTTGGGCTTCTAGAATCCGTAGTTTTTAGCCAATTTGCCTGAAATTGGAAATCTAGAGGAATTCTAGGAAAATAAAGAGATGTGCCGAAAATAGTGATTATGGCACCATGTTTCGATATAGCCCCCATCTCCAGATTTACTTCTTGGGCTTCTAAAATCTGTAGATTTTATCCAATTTGGCTGAAATTGGAAATCTAGAAGTATTCTAGGACCTTAAAGACGTGTGTAGAAAATGGTGAGTATCGGCCCATGTTTTGATATAGCCCCCATATAAACCGATCTCCCGAGTTTACTTCTTGGGCTTCTAGAATCCGTAGTTTTTATCCAATTTACCTGAAATTAAAAATCTAGAGGTATTCTAGGACCATAAAGTGGTGTGTCGAAAATTGTGATTATCGGTCCATGTTTTGATATAGCCCACATATAAACAGATCTCCCGATTTTACTTCTTGGGCTTCTAGAATCCGTAGTTTTTACGCAATTTGCCTGAAATTGGAAATCTAGAGGTATTCTAGGAAACTAAAGAGATGTGCCGAAAATGTTGAGTACCGGTTCATGTTTTGATATAGCCACCATATAGACCTATCTCCCGATTTTACTCTTGGTCTTCTAGAACCCGTAGTTTTTATTCAATTTGTCTGAAATTTGAAATCTATAGGTACTATAGGACCATAAAGAGGTGTGTCGAAAATGGTGAGTATCGGTCCATGTTTTGATATAGCCCCCATATAGACCGATCTCCCGATTTTATTTCTTGGGCTTCTAGAAACCGTAGTTTTTATCCAATTTGTCTGAAATTGGAAATCTAGAGATATTCTAGGACCATAAAGACGTGTGTCGAAAATGGGGTGTAGCGGTCCATGTTTTGATATAGCCCCTATATAAACAGATCTCCCGATTTTACTTCTTGGGCTTCTAGAATCCGTAGTTTTTACGCAATTTGCCTGGAATTTGAAATCTAGAGGTATTCTAGGACCATAAAGAGGGATGCCGAATATATTGTGTATCGGTGCAGTTTTTGAAACCGGCCCTCCAATTTGGGGTCTAGATTCTAGAACTACAATTAAATGTGCTGAATACTGTGTGTATCCTTCCATGCTGTGGTATAGCTCCCATTACACCAAACTCCCGATTTAACTCCTAGGGTTTCTAGAAATTCTAGTTTTTATCCGATTTGCCACAAATTAAAAATATACTGGCATTTTAGACCCATAACAAAGTTTATATGATTTAGTTTTATCGGTCCATTTGGTAAGACCTCCATATAGACCGATTCCACTTATTGAGGGTACAAGTGGCGCACTGATCATGAAAATTGCTTAAAACTGAATGCAAAATTTCTAGATTTTACTTCTCGTAGTCATTTAATAAATAATTGGGATGAAAATCCACAGATTTTAGATTTCAAATCAAGGCGTTATTTCATCATTTTTTTTGCAAATTTTTTTTATTTGAGATAGTTTCAATTTTCTTGAGATAGTTTCTAAAAAAAAATTAAAAACACAAAACCAATATTTAGTTTATCATTTCAACAACAATGCAGTATTTTCAATGGTCCGAATATACGATGATTGCATTCACTAAATTGTTTTGCATCTTGCTCCCTGTTTATTCTGCTGTAAAGCATTTTCTTTGTACTCTGATGAAATTCTATTTTATTTTCCATTTATTTTTGCCTGCCATCATCATCATCATTGGTGATGCCTTGACAATGGATGACATGTGCAAAATATGCTTATCAAATTCCATGGTCGTTGTACTGTTTAGATGGATGCATGCATGGTCGGTCCGTCGGTCGGTTGGACGGTTTGGTCTAATGCATGCAATTGACTACAAAAGCTAATAGAAATTTTGAATTTCACTATAATCAATATCCCCTTTGTTTCAAAGCCCACCAACAAGCAGAGAGTGGTACACAATAACCACATAATATCCGTCCGTCCGTCTGTCCCTCTGCCATTCGATCCTTTATGCTACCATTGCATCCAAATACATTAATATTATGAGGATATCAGTGTGAGTGTGTGTGTGTGTGTGACGATGACGATGACAATGGCAGTGGTTGGAGGTCGAGTGGTCTATTTTGAAACTGCTTGTGGCAAAAATTCGAATTTGCACAAATATCAAAAGCCATCAATGTCAACAGCATTCAAATACTGCATGATGTACGAGCAGAAATTGTAACCTGAAAAAAAAAAACAAAGTTTAGAATCAGTCTAGATTTATTCGAATTAACCACCACGAATAAGGGATTCAAAGATCCAACAAATCCAACGCACTTCATATTGGCGAAACGCTGTATTGATATTAACGACACTTTGGTATTTGTAGTGCGAAAAGTACTCCCCATAAAGCCCCTGGCGCACAAGTCCAAAGTATTGAGATCCGGACATTTTGGTGGTCATTGTGCGGTAGAAACTAGAGGTGTACACGTGAGTAATATTTTACTCACGCTCACGCACACTCACGACGGAAATATCTTACTCACACACACTCATGCACGATATTGTTTGGTAGGTCTCACGCTCACGCCCACTCACGAAAAGAAAACTTGTACTCACGCACGAAAATGTCGTGACTCACGAAAAATACCGTGACTTACGAAAAATATCGTGACTCACGAAATATGTCGTGATTCACGAATAATTTTATGAGTAATTTACCTGAGGGACGTGTCTGAAATCATGAGCACGATTAAAATCGAGATACTTTCGTGCATGCGAAGAATCTCCTTGGATTTGTCCAGTCTAACTTCTTGTGCATTGACTTAAAAATGCCTTTACGTATCTGACAAGAACATCTCCCTTCATATGCCGGACTCGATCGATATATTTCGATAATACTGGCTAAAAAACCCCGACCCTTATCGCTGCTGGAGTTTTGCTCCACCTAATACCGTTTCCACATTACTTCAAGGTGGACCTTGGATTTTTCCAGTCTAACTTCTTGTGCATTTACTTAAAAATGCCTTTACGTATCTGACAAGAACATCTCCCTTCATATGCTGGACTCGATAGATATATTTCGATAATACTGGCTAAAAACCCCGACCCTTATCGCTGCTGGAGTTTTGCTCCACCTCGATACCGTTTCCACATTACTTCAAGGTGGACCCCATGCAGGTGCCTGACATTTTCGTCTACCGTGTCTGCATCAAGAACGTAGCTTTTCTCTGTGGCTATCTTTTTCCGTGGTCATTCTGTCTCACTCCAGTGTGTGTGTAGCACTTGTGTTGTCAAGGTCGATCTTCTTATTCCTCAATATGACTTCGCGAAGATGTTCCAATGCCGTTCATCTGTCGTCATTTTTATACCCTCCACCATAGGATGGGGGGTATATTAACTTTGTCATTCCGTTTGTAACACATCGAAATATCGCTCTAAGACCCCGAACTTCCGAACGAAACAAGCTATCGACTTGAAACTAGGCACAAGTAGTTGTTCTTGATATAGGTCGGATGGTATTGCAAATGGGCCATATCGGTCCACTTTTACGTATAGCCCCCATATAAACGGACCCCCAAATTTGGCTTGCGAGGCCTCTTAGAGAAGAATATTTCATCCGATCCGGCTGAAATTTGGTACACGGTGTTAGTATATGGTCTCTAACAACCATGCAAAAATTGGTCCCATATAAACCGATCCCCCGATTTGGCTTGCGAGGCCTCTAAGAGAAGCAAATTTCATCCGATCCGGCTGAAATTTGGTATATGGTGTTAGTATATGATCTCTAACAACCATGCAAAAATTGGTCCATATCGGTCCATAATTATATATAGCCCCCATATAAACTGATCCACCGATTTGGCTTGCGAGGCCTCTAAGAGGAGCAAAATTCATCCGATCCGGTTGAAATTTGGTACGTGGTGTTCGTATATGGTCTCTAACAACCATGCAAAAATTGGTCCATATCGGTCCATAATCATATATAGCCCCCATATAAACCGATCCCCAGATTTGACCTCCGGAGACTCTTGGAGGAGCAAAATTCATCCCATCCGGTTGAAATTTGCCACGTGGTGTTAGTATATGGTCTCTAACAACTATGCAAAAATTGGTCCATATAGGTCTATAATTATATATAGCCCCCATATAAACCGATCCCCAGATTTGGTTTGCGGATCCTCTAAGAGAAGCAAATTTCATCCGATCCGATATATATAGCCCCAATCACAAAAAAATTGGTTCATATCGGTTCATAATCATGGTTGCCACTCGAGCCAAAAATAATCTACCAAAATTTTATTTCTATAGAAAATTTTGTCAAAATTTTATTTCTATAGAAAATTTTGTTAAAATTTTATTTCTATAGAGAATTTTGTCAAAATTTTACTTCTACAGAAAATGTTGTCAAAATTATATTTTGTCAAAATTTTATTTCTATAGAAACTTTTGTCAACATTTTATTTCTATAGAAAATTTTGTCAAACTTAATTATATACGTATT
The DNA here is from genome assembly GCF_050003625.1 of Haematobia irritans. Classification (NCBI taxonomy): domain Eukaryota; kingdom Metazoa; phylum Arthropoda; class Insecta; order Diptera; family Muscidae; genus Haematobia; species Haematobia irritans. The sequence continues at coordinate 45,843,180 of NC_134401.1, read as the reverse complement.
TAATCGGCCTTTTTATACCCTCCACCATAGGATGGGGGGTTTATTAACTTTGTCATTCCGTTTGTAACACATCGAAATATTGCTCTAAGACCCCATAAAGTATATATATTCTGGGTCGTGGTGAAATTCTGAGTCGATCTGAGCATGTCCGTCCGTCCGTCCGTCTGTTGAAATCACGCTACCTTCCGAACGAAACAAGCTATCGACTTGAAACTTGGCACAAATAGTTGTTATTGATGTAGGTCGGATGGTATTGAAAATGGGCCATATCGGTCCACTTTTACGTATAGCCCCCATATAAACGGACCCCCAAATTTGGCTTGCGATTGCTCTAAGAGAAGCAAGTTTCATCCGATCTGGCTGAAATTTGGTACTTGGTGTTAGTATATAGTCTCTAAGAACCATGCAAAAATTGGTCCATATCGGTCCACTTTTACGTATAGCCCCCATATAAACGGACCCCCAAATTTGGTTTGCGATTGCTCTAAAAGAAGCAAATTTCATCCGATCCGGCTGAAATTTGGTACATGGTGTTAGTATATGGTCTCTAACAATCATGCAAGAATTGGTCCACATCGGTCCATAATTACATATAGCCCCCATATAAACCGATCCCCCGATTTGGCTTGCGGATCCTCTAAGAGAACCAAATTTCATCCGCTCCGGCTGAAATTTGGTACATGGTGTTAGTATATGGTATCTAATAACCATGCAAAAATTGGACATCGGTCCATAATTATATATAGCCCCCATATAAACCGATCCCCCGATTTGGCTTGCGGAGCCTCTAAGAGAAGCAAATTTCATCCGATCCGGCTGAAATTTGGTACATGGTGTTGGTATACACGCAAAAAAATAATTCTTTCCTCCCAAACGAAATTTTAGACAAACAAAGTTCGTTTCTCATTTGCTTTTCGCTGTAAGGAAGTGTATTTGGAAGAAAAGTATATACTTTTTGTGATAAACGTTTATTCTTTTCCAGGATGTAAAAACAATTTCATAAAGACAAACTCACAAAAAAAAACATTGTTTTCTTGCTAATTGCATTTTCCCTCACATCTTTCTCACATCGTCGAGGTTTCTTAGTTCTTAACACCTTTTCCTGTAATACCAACAATGTAGAAGAAATTATACGATTTTATAAATTTTTAAAATTTTTTTACCTTTCGCCTGGACGGAGAATCGAACCACGGACCATGCACTTTGTAAGCCAACACACTAACCACTGAGCTATGTACCTGTTATGGTCATCAATAGATAAATATCCATATAAGTTATATTTATATAGCATACCTTGCGGCGCCCACGAACCGAATAAACAAAGTTTATTTAACAGAAACAAACATTTAGTTTGGTACCGTGGAGCAGTGGTTGCTACGTCCGACTTGCATGCCAAGGGTCGTGGGTTCGATCGCTGCGTCGACCAAAGTTTTTTTTTTTTTTTAATATGTTCCAGATATGTTCGGAAGATTCCGAAAAAAATTTTCAACATTACATTGTAGTATATTAAATTTTGAACTGTAAAATGTGTCTTATTAAAGACCTAAAGTCAGAAAAGAACACTGTTTGATATAAAGAAAATCCTCTGTGTTGTTGTTTCAATAATAACTTTTTTTATTGAAAAAATAAAAATTTTGTAACAAACGAATTTTTTTGGTGATAAAAGTTTAAAATTTTCGAAGCAATTCAAAAAACTCTAACAAAAGAAAAACGTTTTCGGTACACGTTTTCCAAACGTTTTTTCTTTGCGTGTATGTTCTCTAATGACCATGCAAATATTGGTCCACATCGGCCCATAATTATATATAGTCCCCATATAAACCGATCTCCAGATTTGACCTCCGGAGCCTCTTAGAGGAGCAAAAGTCATCCGATCCGATTGAAATTTGGTCTGTGGTGTTAGTATATTGTCTCTAACAACCATGCCAAAATTGGTCCATATCGGTCTATAATTACATATATAGCCCCCATATAAGCCGATCCCCAGATTTGACCTCCGGAGCCTCTTACAGAAGCAAAATTCATCCGATCCGGTTGAAATTGGCTACGTGGTCTTAGTATATGGTATCTAAAAACCATGCAAGAATTGGTCCATATCGGTCCATAATTATATATAACCCCCATATAAATCGATCCCCAGATCTTCGGTCTATAGTTATATATAGGCGATCCCCAATCACACAAAAATTGGTCCTTATCGGTTCATAATCATGGTTGCCACTCGAGCCAAAAATAATCTACCAAAATTTTATTTTTATAGAAAACATTGTCAAAATGTTATTTCTATAGATAATTTTGTCAAAATTTTATTTCTATACAAAATTTTGTCAAAATTTATTTCTATAGAACATTTTGTCAAAATTTTATTTTGTCAAAATTTTGTCAAAATTTTATTTCTATAGAAAATTTTATCCAAATTTTATTTCTATAGAAAAAATTTTTTTCCAAATTTTACTTCTATAGAAAATGTTGTCAAAATTTTATTTTGTCAGAATTTTATTTCTGATATTATTTATAGAAACTTTAAACTTAATTATATACGTATTTAATCGGCCTTTTTTAGTTTAATATATACCACGTATGGACTATGTGGTATATATTACGGTGTTAGAAATTTTTAAGATACCTTGCCATCGGCAAGTGTTACCGCAACCCAAGTAATTCGATTGTGGATGACAGTCTTCAGTAGAAGTTTCTACGCAATCCATGGTGGAGGGTACATAAGCTTCGGCCTGGCCGAACTTACGGCCGTATATACTTGTTTTAGTTTAATATATACCACGTATGGACTATGTGGTATATATTACGGAGTTAGGAAGTTTTAAGATAACTTGCCATCGGCAAGTGTTACCGCAACCCAAGTAATTCGATTGTGGATTTCAGTCTTCAGTAGAAGTTTCTACGCAATCCATGGTGGAGGGTACATAAGCTTCGGCCCGGCCGAAGCTTATGTACCTATTACGCCTACTTATCCCTCTAATTCTGATCTGCCGATCCGGTGCCACATCGTATGTACCTGAAAAACTTGCTCCTCTTTGTAGAGGCAATATGGACTATCACATTTTCCCATCTTATGCAAATACATTCGGAAGTATACGTTTCCTGATAGCATCTGTGTTATGTAATAGTTCACGTCCCCATGACGTCTTTTCGTCCACTTATCTATATAGCGGATAAATCTTGCTGTCCACCTGTCATATATATCACAGTTCCATAGATCTTGCCACTGTTGCATAATTTCTCGTTTTATCTAACGTTTTTGTGTCCAATCTGTTCTCCATCTTTAAATAAAAAATCTTCCTACTTTCTTCAGTTTGAAGGTCTATTGAGGTCATGCCGGCTATGATCGGAGGTTACATGTAAAGCGGCCGTATGCTGTACTGCCCGAAGGAATCGTGCCTTATTTGCATGTCTCAGCGCGTTTGCCCATATCTCGATTCTGTAAAGTAGAACCCTATAATAGGATTCCATTAGGAGCTTTCACTTTTTTGGGAGTGGGCCGTTCGCCATTAGTCTGCTGAGTTGTTGCGTTATCTACGTTGCTTTCTTTGCAGCATAGTCTATTTGCGTTGAGAACTTCAGCTTTGTATCCAGTCGTTATCCTAGATATTTTAAAGCTGAGTTGTTGCGTTATCTGCGTAGCATATTCCATTTGCGTCAAGAACTTCAGCTTTGTATCCAGTCGTATTCGTAGGTATTTTATAGAGCCCCTCATTTGAATAACGACATCCTCGTCTACCTGCACGTCGATCAGCGTTGGTACGTGTCGCCGTATGATTAACAATAGCTCGGTCTTGTGTGCTGTAAGTTCTAGTCCATGTGTCCCCAACTAGGACCTCGCTCGTATCATCACCTGTGTACGTTTCCTTTGTGCTGCTTCGCGCTTGTATCACTGCTGCGATATCGTCAGCGTATCCAAACAAAAAAGGGTCATCTCAATTCTTAAGATCTCGTCATAGCTAATACTCCATAGATCGGGGCCCAGGATTGATCCCTGGGCAGCGCTTGATTTGATTTCAACCCTTCAAGTTCCGTTGTCATAGTTATATAACAATATTCTGTCTTTCAGAAAGCTTCCTATTATCCGCATGAGGTACCATGGGATTTCAAAATTATGCGTCAATGCTTGTAAGACGTCCGTTCATCTAAGACTATTAAGAGTACTTTTCACATTTAGGGTAGCAAGTAGAACGACAGGCCTTCCATGATGGCTGACCCCTGAGCCTTTCTGAGCGGAACCCGTGTTGTCTGTGAGAGAGTGTTCTAACCAATCCGGATTGCTTGTTCTAGCCTTGACTTGACAGGCCTTTCCAGCAGTTTACCATAGAGGCATGTATGGCGATGCTTCGACTAAGTTCTGTTCTTGACTAAGTTCTGTTCTTTCCAGGTTTCGGGGAAAATTCCATCTGCTGTGCACCAATTGTACATGTGAAGAAAAACTACGGGCCTATGTTCTGCTATCTTCTTTAGTATTTCTGCCGATATCCCATCAGGTCCAGGAGCCTTGTTATTCTTTAGCTTGAAAGCAGCTAGCTTAAGTTCTTCCTTCCATGAATGGAGTGAAGGTTGTCGCACTGTCTTCTGTCCGGTCATCGACTCTAAACCTGTATGTCTTGGAAAAGAGTGTTGACTATGTTGTCCATGGTTTCGCCATCCATATCTTCTACCGAGTTCCTAGCACCAAACTTCTTCATTACGATTTTATAAACCAGACCCCTGCGGTCCCCTGGTTAATGACGTTAACTTTCGACTTTTCAGCATGCAAATATTTGTAGGTTAGGTGGCAGACCGATGTATCAGGCTCACTTAGACTATTCATTCCATTGCGATACCACAGTGATGAACTTCTTTATTATCATTGAGTGCTGCCCGATTCCATGTTAAGCACAATGACAAAGGACCTCCTTTTTATAGCCGAGTTCGAACGGCGTTCCACATTGTGGTGAAACCACTTAGAGCTTTGAAACCCTCAGAAATGTCACCAGCATTACTGAGGAGGGATAATCCACCGCTGAAAAACTTTTTGGTGTTCGGTCGTAGCAGGAATCGAACCCACGACCTTGTGTATGCAAGGCGAGCATGCTAACCATTGCACCACGGTGGCTCCCTGAGTTGAAGACATGGGGTTTGGTGGGGAATTTCCCTTAATTTGGGGATTTTTTTGAAATCGTTTTAACTTCATGCTCCGTGTCCCTCTCTCTATAAAGCCCGGCAAGAATTACAGTATGCCATCAGGCAGTACTCTGCAGCGTGTCTTAAGTCTCATAACTGTCAACTCTGTTATTTTCCTTACGTGTAAATCGAGCGGGCAATCATCCATCCGTAACTCCAAAGCGGCAGTAGCTGTGGTCCTCATAGCGCATGTCATATAAATAACTGCAGTCCTATTTATTCTCGACATTTTGGTGTCTCACGATTGTCAACCAAAAATGATGCCACAGATCTTATAATCGCGGTATAAAGCCAACCATAAAGGGAAGGTCTCATTCCTCATCTTTCCCCGACCAATTTCTGACAAGAGTACAATGCCGCATAGGCCCTCTTTGTGCGGTCCGCAGTATTCTCCATCCAGTTCAGTTTGGAGCCCAAGAAAGCTCCCAAATACCTTGCTGATTTCGAGAGGCTCAAATTCGTCCCTGGATATTCGGGAGCTTTGTATCTGATAACTTTATGCCTTCTGGTGAAAAGTACTAGCTCTGTTTTTCCAGGGTTCCCCCCCTAATCCACATTCCCGAGACCACTCGGAAAGATACCAGTATCCCAATGTCATCCGCGTAAGCCACCACCTTGATGTCTTCGCTGCTCAACCCAATTAAAACGTAGTTCACCACCAATAGTCACAGCAAGGTTGATATAACACATCCCTATGGCAATCATCTAGTGGTCCTAGCCCTCCTTGTGGAGTTCGCCAGATCAACCACCATGCCCCTATTTAGCATCATCAACTCGATCCACTTTATAACGAATTCCTCGACACCATTCTAATGCATGTACTATTCTATCAATTGTCCGGATATACAACTCCTTATACAGTTCCACCAGTAAATTCTGCGAACCTGTAGCTTTCTCACTAAATTCTTTGGATCCACAGCTCACTAAATTCTTTGGATCCACAGCTACAGTTTCATCATTACCACCGCTGAGTCGCCTCCGAACCCGAAACTACTGCCACACTAGTTCCGATACCAAAGCTGAGGCCTATCCAGAACTACCGATTATCTGGGAACTGATCAACACCCGAAAAAATGCAATGCACACATCTACTCTAAGTGTTCATAAGTAGACGAAATTTATTCTCTCGGCAAACATAAAAAGCTTGCCGAAATAAGATTCATAATTTCAGAGAAAATAAAATGGTTGTGACAAACATGTTACATGTTCCCCATCCAAAAATACAATATTGCTCTTAGGTTAGGTTAGGTGGGAGCCCGATGTATCAGGCTCACTTAGACTATTCAGTCCATTATGATACCACAGTGATGAATTTCTTTCTCATCACTGAGTGCTGACCGATTCCAAGTTAAGCTGAATGACAAGGACCTCCTTTTTATAGTCGAGTCCGAACGGCGTTCCACATGCAGTTAAACCACTTAGAGAAGCTTTGAAACACTCAGAAATGTCGACAGTATTACTGAGGTGGTATAATCCACCGCTGAAAAACTTTTTGATGTTCGGTCAAAGCAGGAATCGCACCTACGACCTTGTGTATGTATGGCTGGCATGCTAACCAAAGATTATAAAAGTCGGCTATTCCACATTTTTTTCGATCAAAATTGATTTTCGACTTTTTTGACCCAAAATAAATGATCAACTTTTCTAACAAAAGTTTATCGACTTTTGTATCCCCATGGTAGATGCGAAATCTGTTCCTATTTCAACAAATGCTCACCGGATACCCAATAATATGCAGTGCTTTTCTCCCAGTGTAATAAAAATTGTGAGTAACCAAATGGCCATTTAATGATATGTTGGACTCTTTCCATGGTTTCTCTGCTATATTTGCAATATCTGCTACACCACTAGAGGTACACAACCACTGGGCAAAAGTTTGATGACAATGGCTAGAGTGTTGTCATTAACATTCTTATGCGAAAAAGGAGACATTTCCAATATTGCTCGGCAAGGAACAGTTATGAATAGGTAAGAATAACATCAACAACTGAACTGAAAATCATATGAACAAAATTCTTGACCAAGAACAGTTGTGATATGATTACATTACGAAACCCATGGATATGCTACCACATTATCCTTGTTTTTTCGAAATGGAATCGAAAATGTGTGGAATGACTTGTTTTGTTGTGCAGAAGCAGGTAAAGGAAAAAATCTGGTTGCGGTTATAAGAATGTCATTCATCGGACAAATTGTATACCACCTGCATCAGTAACAATCACTTTTCAATGGAAAAGAATGAATGAATTGCATCGGATCACATGACCATCCAAGCATTGATTGGAAACTGTATATGATGGCTAATGTTCGCATGGATTGGTATGGCTATATACATAGCAATGAAGAACCCTAGGGTAACCTGAACGAGATGTGAACTTGGGAATTACCTGAAGAGTGTAAGAGGACGATTACGTGAGCTATTTTTGTAGAGTTTCCTTTGTCCCAGTCTTGTTATTTCATTCAGTGAAATTTGTCATGACATGGGTTTGTCATGACGGATGTCTACCAATTTCAATAGACATTGCATCCGTCATGACAAACCCATGTCAAAATCTTCGCTTCTGCACCACTTCTGGATCCAAAAGGAACTTTCTTGGAGACGTTTTTTTTTTGCTGGGCTATCTGGTAGAAGGGAGAAAAGGGGGAAGGAGTGAAGGATATACATGGAAGAGTTTGAGCTCTGAAATGAAACGGGAAAGTTATTAAGTTCACGCTCTGAGTTCTTCTTATCTATAATTCCAACAATGACTTCTTTCAAACTACAGCTCTCCCACTGAGTTCTTCGAATTGTGTTCAGCACTGAGTCCTCGGATCTACGATTCAATCTTTGAGTTTTTCGCATATTCAGTTTCAGATCTATAGATTACCCACTGAGTTCTCCTAATATAAAGCTTCCTCTACAGTTCCAACTTTCAGTTCTCAGTATCTACTATTCCACCAATGAGCTCTTCCATCGACAGCTTTCCCACTGAGCTCTTCGGACCTACAGTTTCATCGCTGAGTTTTTCGAAGACTCAGTTGCGGATCTATCGATTTCCCACAGAGTTCTTCCACTGAGCTGTTTGGATACTCTTCTAGCACTGAATTCCTCGGATTTATGGATCTATTGCTGAGTTTTTCGCATATTCAATTCCGTATCTATAGATTAACCACTAAGTTCTCCGAATATGTAGCACTCTATAGAGTTTCACCTCTCAGTTCTTAGGATTTACAGTTCCACCACTGAATTCTTCAGACCTCTTCGGATCTAAAATTTCATCGCTGAGTTTTTCCCATATTCAGTTCCGAATCTATAGATTACCTACTGAGTTCTCCGGATATACAGCTATCTATACAGTTCCACCAATGAGTTCTTCCATCCACAGCTCTGAGTTCTACGGATCTACAGTTCCATCGCTGAGTTTTTCGAATACTCAGTTGCGGATCTATAGATATCCCACATCTATAGATTACCTACTGAGTTCTCCGGATATACAGCTATCTATACAGTTCCACCAATGAGTTCTTCCATCCACATCTCTCCTACTGAGTTCTACGGATCTACAGTTCCATCGCTGAGTTTTTCGAATACTCAGTTGCGGATCTATAGATATCCCACAGAGTTCTCTGGATATACAGCTTCCAATACAGTTCCTACTCTGAGTTCTTAGTATCTGCAGTTCCACCACTAGGTTAAAGTGGCAGCCCGATTAAATTTCAGGCTCACTTAGACTATTCAGTCCACTAAGTTCATCGGATACTGTTGTAGCACTAAGTTCTTCGGATCTACAGTTTCATCACTGAGTTCTTCGGACATTCAATTCCGGTTCCACTCTTTACTCCACAGATTTCTTCTGATATACAGTTCCACCACAGAATTCTGCGGACCTACAGCTGCTCCTCTTAGTTCTTCGCTGAATTTCTGGGATCTACAGTTCTATCACCGAGATTAGCTACCAATACAGTTCGACTATGAGTTCTTAGGATCTGCAGGTCCACCACTGAGTTCTTCGGATCTACAGCTCTCCCACTGAGTTCTTCGTATACTATTCTAGCCATGCGTTATTCGGATACACAGTTTCATTACAGAATTTTTCGAACATTCAGTTCCGGATTTGCAGTTGACCCACTGATTTCTCCGGATATAAGTTAGATTATGTTGTAGAGGATGACATCAATTTTGTGTTGAATTAATGTCCACTTCGACCAATATAGGTCCATTGTAATTCCTAGATATAATCTTTCCAGCTTCTTCCTCCCGATGTAAAGGGTGATACGGTCAAAATTTGGTCAATAAAAACTTGACGTATTTCTTTTGCATTTAAAAAACCTGAACATCCCTCATTTTGAAGGTGTGTGTGTGTAGAATGTTGCTCCTATTTTGATTTTGGAATTCACTCTTCAGTTGCCAAAATGCAGTCCAAGCAAGAAGAGCAGCGTATTAAAATTTTGCTCGCGCATCGCGAAAATCCGAGCTACTCGCACGCAAACCTGGCAAAATCGCTAAAAGTTGCCAAATCAACTGTTAAAAATGTAATTAAAGTGTTTGGGGAACGTTTGTCGACAGCCAGGAAGTCTGGATCGGGGGAAATTGAAAACCGGAAGCCACTGAGACGACGAAGAGAGTTGCCGGTAGTTTCAAGCGAAACCCTAACCTCTCTCTACGAGATGCCGCAAATAAGCTGGGTGTATCGTCTACAACCGTGCATCGAGCCAAAAAACGAGCCGGACTATAGACTTACAAGAAGGTAGTGACTCCAAATCGCGATGATAAACAAAATACGACGCCAAAGCGCGATTCCGGAGGCTGTACACGACGATGCTGACGAAGTTTGACTGCGTGGTAATGGACGACGAAACCTACGTTCGGACTCGGCTATAAAAAGGAGGTCCCTTGTCATTGAGCTTAACATGGAATCGCGCAGCACTCAGTGATAAGAGAGAAGTTCACCAATGTGGTATCACAATGGACTGAATAGTCTAAGTGAACCTGATACATCGGGCTGCCACCTAACCTAACCTAACCTACGTCAAAGCCGACTACAAGCAGCTTCCGGGACAGGAGTTTTATACGGCAAAAGGAAGGGGAAAGATAGCAGATATTTTCAAGCACATAAAACTGTCACAGTTCGCAAAGAAATATCTGGTTTGGCAAGCCATCTGTACCTGTGGCTTGAAAAGCAGCATTTTCATAGCTTCCGGGACTGTCAACCAAGAAATTTACGTAAAAGAGTGTTTGAATAAACGTCTGCTGCCTTTCCTGAAGAAACACGGTTGTTCCGTACTGTTTTGGCCGGATTTGGCATCTTGCCATTACGGTAAAAAGGCCATGGAGTGGTACGCCGCCAACAACGTGCAGGTGGTTCCCAAGGACAAGAACCCTCCCAACACGCCAGAGCTCCGCCCAATTGAGAAATACTGGGCTATTGTCAAGCGGAACCTAAAGAAGACCAAAAAAACTGCTAAGGACGAGCAGCAGTTCAAGGCAAACTGGCTTTCTGTGGCGAAGAATGTGGACAAGGTGGCTGTACAAAATCTGATGGCACGTTTCAAGCGTGAGGCCCGGCAATTCGGATTTGGAAAAGCGAAAGCCTAACTGAATATTTTTCCTGAATTTTATACTAATTGAACTTGAAAAATAAATTTAATTTGATTTTTTAAATAAACGATTTCACCGATTTACACGCGTTTTCCCTTGACCAAATTTTGACCGTATCACCCTTTAGTCCCCTTTGAAATAGTCTCAGAACTTCCACTTGTCCGTCTTCTTTAAAAGAAATCTTAGAACAATCAGCCAGAGGCCCTGGTGAAGGTAAGTATGTTCCTTAAGCTGTACTCCCGCAGATCAGTGAGACCTTAAGGAAAAAGGAGCCCAGTATCTTGTTTCTTCTAAAGGATAATGCTGGACACTGTCACAGGAAGTGGTACGAGTTTTCTGTAACTTCCGGATCCAGACACCATCCACAGATGTCGTCACCTTAAAGCCAATTCTTACCATGTGTCTCCCTTGTGTGTTATGTGCTGTAATGATGCCGATCAAAGACCGCAATTCCTCTTTTTGTCCCATATAAATTTGGTTTGCTTAAAACCTTCCGAAGAGACCCAATGTCATCGCAAAGTTCATCATATTTGAACTATATTCTGTAAAGATTAGAAGATAGTAGAGGAAAACCGTCCGCTAGGACATTTTTTGTTCCACGAGAGCCCTCCTTAGCCAGCACATCCGCCTCCTTATTCCCTATTATCCCACAGTGCCTAGGTACCCAACACTGAGTTATAATATGCTGTTCAGTGATAACCTTGAGTTCTCTAAGACAAGGGCTGACTACCTTAGACCTTATATCAGCAGGCTTTTAAAGCTGCTCGACTGTCGATGAAGAAGCTGTTATCGCTTCTGAATAACGGCCTCATCAACAGCGACGCAGCAGCCTGAAAAATACTGCAATCACTATCTAACGTGAAAGACTCCCTTATTCCCAGTTTACTGCAATAAATGCCGCTGCCCGATCCTTCTTCCATCTTTAATCCTTGCGTATACATGTTCAGGGTTCCGAAGGGTATCCTCCTGTCTTCCCACTCCCCCATACGTGGTATAATATGTGTCGATTTGTGATGATAAACATGCTCCGTGGCCACATGGCCCTCTTTCTATAATGCCCGGCAAGTATTTCAGTATGCCTGCAGGCAGTACTCTCCAGCGTGTCCAAGCTCTTAAGTCTCATAAGTGTCAACTCTGTTGTTTTCCTTACGTGTAAATCGAGCGGGCTATCATCCATCCCTAACTCCAAAGCGGCACTAGCGGTGGAGGACAACGCATGTCATATAAATAACTGCAGTCCTATTTATCCTATTTATTCTCGACATTTTGGTGTCTCACGATTGTCAACCAACAATGACAACCATATGATGCCACAGATCTCATAATCGCGGTATAAAGCCAACCATAAAGGGAAGGCCTCATTCCTCATCTTTCCCCGACCAATTTCTGACAAGAGTACAATGCCGCATAGGCCCTCTTTATGCGGTCCGCAATATTCTCCATCCAGTTCAGTTTGGAGCCCAAGAAAACTCCCAAGTACCTTGCTGATTTAGAGAGGCTCAAATTCGTCCCTGGAAATTCGGGAGCCTTGTATCCGATAACTTTATGCCTCCTGGTGAAAAGTACTAGCTCTGTTTTTCCAGAGTTCCCCCCTAAACCACATTCCCGAGACCACTCCGAAAGATTCTGCAATAATCCACTCAGCACATCCGAAATAGAATCCAGGAAGTTTCCCCATACCAGTATCACAATATCATCCGCGTATGCCACCACTTTGATATCCTTACTGCTCGGCCCAATTAAAACGTAATTCACCACCAATAGTCACAGCAAGGGTGATATTACACACACACTCCCATCATCTAGTGGTCCTAGCCCTCCTTGTGGAGTTCTCCAGATCAACCACCATGTCCCTATTTAGCACCATCAACTCGATCCACTTTATAACGAAATCATCGACACCATTCTAATGCATGTACTATTCTATCAATTCTCCGGATATACAACTCCTTATACAGTTCCACCAGTAAATTCTGCGAACCTATAGCTTTCTCACTTAATTCTTTGGATCCACAGCTCTTCGCATCTACAGTTTCATCATTACTACCGCTGAGTCGCCTCCGAACCCTAAACTACTGCCACACTAGTTCCGATACCAAAGCTGAGGGCTATCCACAACTACCGACTATCTGGGAACTGATCAACACTCGACAAAACGCGGAGAAGACATCTAGTCTAAGTGTTCATAATTAGACGAAATTTATTCTCTCGGCAAACATAAAAAGCTCGCCGAAATAAATTTCATAATTTCCGAGAAAATAAAATGGTTGTGACAAACATATTCCCCATCCAAAAATAACATATTGCTCTTAGGTTAGGTTAGGTGGCAGCCCGATGTATCAGGCTCACTTAGACTATTCAGTCCATTGTGATACCACAGTGGTGAATTTCTCTCTTATCAACGAGTGCTGATCGATTCCATGCTAAGCTCAATGAAAAGGGACCTCCTTTTTATAGTCGAGTCCGAACGGCGTTCCACATTGCAGAGAAACCACTTAGAGAAGCTTTGAAACACTCAGAAATGTAACCAGCATTACTGAGGTGGGAAATCCACTGCGAAAAAACTTTTTGGTGTTCGGTCAAAGCAGGAATCGAACCAGCGACCTTGTGTATGTAAGGCTGGCATGCTAACCATTGCGTATGGATGTGAATGTTTGATACAATCATTGCAATGCTTGTCGCTTTTATTTCTCCAAAATTCGGTCCGGAGAAAAATATTTTTTTCGTTGGCGGTACTTACTTCATGATCAGCGAAATCTCATTATCCCCCCAATAAAGAATATGGACATAAATGGTAGGATTAACAATTTAATATGCAAGCTTAATATGTCCACTTTGTATGTTCACTTTCGGACACATGCCATTATTCAAGGTGTGACTGCTCCTTAATATAAGCACGACATTAAAAATGGTCATTATGCTCTGAATGACTTTTATCGTGCACTGTTTTTTGATATCAAAAGAATTTTCCAAGATGCTGCATGACGGCAGTAAAGACCACACCACCACCACTACCACACAGCATAAATTCAATTCAGGATAGCTGTATAGCGCGATGTATGAGCCATCATTTATGGAAACAGCCTGATTATAAATCATGCTCACATTGATTTACATGAGACTTCCAACATCGCAAATCCCTGGATACCGAGACGAGCTATGTCTCATTACCATGATTGACCAGCGTATACTTGTAACAGCTGACAGCTGTTGTTGGCTACTTTGTTTTTTGTAAGTAGCCGCTTTGCCGCTTCATATACATGTCTGACTGGCTAAGTGGCTTGAGATTCTCTTGTCCCGAAATCACTATCGATGCTAGCGAAGAAATATGCAGCTACAGCATTACAACTTTATGGGATACCAAGGAAACAAGAAAAAGTTTCCAGAAATGATTGGCTCAGTGAGTGAGTGATGGCTGTTGGAAAAAGTAAAAAAAACAGCCAGCCAGCAAAATGAGCGAATAAATGGTGACGCACACCACAAGTGGAGGCAAGTGGAAACAAGCGGCTGACAAATGATGCAGCAGGTGGCCATTGCACCAAAACCATCCATGGAGCAATGTAAAGTGCAAAAAAGAAAAAAATAAACAACGCATGTTGACGATGAAATGGATGAAATAAATTGCCCAAGTGGCGGTCTGCTTGGATGGCTATTTGAGTTGAGTAAGTGGAAAATGCCAATAAGGAAGAAAACATAATAATATTTTAATTAAATTTTTGGATATATAATTAATTAATTAGAGACATAGATTTAATATGTTAAAATAGTTATATTTCCAACCAATTATAAAATCAATGATATTAGCATTCCCTTAACCCTCTAAAGCCCAATTCCGCCTTTAGGCGGGCTTCATTAAATTAGGAAGCTTTTAGTAAAACACAACTCAAGACAACAAAAATGGGTAAAATAAAAAGAAAACTTAGTTGAAACTGTTCAAGAGGCATTGCAGCATATACTGAATTTGACCATATAAAATATTCTTTTTTAGTTTTCTTGCTTTTGTGTCGTTAACATTAAATATTTAATCAGCAGGCCAAAAAATTGGGGCATTAGAGGGTTAAGGAGTTTGGTGTTGATAACGAGCAAGAGATGCGTATTATTTAAAATAAAGACATAGAATCTTAATCTCAAAATATTGAGCTAATATGAAAAATTATACATAAAAAAATTTTAATTTAAATATTTAATTTCTATAGAAAATTTTGTTTTTATTGAAAATTTTGTCAAAATTTTATTTCTATAGAAAATTTTGTCACATTTTATTTCTATAGAAATTTTTGTTAAAATTTTATTTCTCGAGGAAATTTTGCTAAAATTTTATTTCTATAGAAAATTTTGCCAAAATTGTATTTCTCGAGGAAATTTTGTCAAAATTTTATTTCTATAGAAAAACTTTTAAGAATTTTATGTCTATAGAACATTTTGTACAAATTGTATTTCGTTAGAAAACTTTGTAAAAATTTTATTTCTATAGAAAATTTTATCAAAATTTTATTTCTATAGGAAATTTTGTCAAAATTTTATTTCTATAGAACATTTTGTAAAATTTTTATGTCTATAGAACATTTTGTAAAAATTTTATTTCTTTAGAAAATTTTATTTCTATAAAAAACTTTGACAAAAAAAAAAAATTTTGGTAAAATTTTATTTCTCGAGGAAATTTTGTGAAAATTTTATTTCTGTTGTTTTTGATTTCAGCTCAAAACCATGCATAGACTAAACTACAAGTGTAGCTTAACCAACAGAGGAAAATAATGTTTGTCAAATTTATTTGGGCAAAGCCCTATAGACTGCAAGATGGCTGGATGGGCGCACGTTTCGGAATTACCACATTCCTCATCAGCATCATCTACTTGCAGCAAAACTATCAACCAATTATCAAAATAAATTCAGGTAGTTCACTAATATTTCTATAAAAAATTTTGTCAAAATTTTATTTCTACAGAAAATTTTGTCAAAATTTTATTTCTACAGAAAATTTTGTCAAAATTTTATTTCTATAAAAAATTTTGTCAAAATTTTATTTTTATAGAAAATTTTGTCAAGATTTTATTTCTATGGAAAATTTTATTTCTATAGAGAATTTTATCAAAATTTTATTTCTATAGAAAATTTTGTTAAAATTGTATTTTTATAGGAAATTTTGTCTAAATTTTATTTCTATAGAAAATTGTGTCAAAATTTTATCTTATAAAAAATTTTGTCAAAATTGTATTTCTATAAAAAATCTTGTCAAAATTTTATTTTCATACAAAATTTTGCCAAAATTTTATTTCTATAGAAAATTTTGTCAACATTTTGTTTTTATTGAAAATTTTGTCAAGATTTTTTTTTTATAGAAAATTTTTTCAAAATTTTATTTTTATAGAAATGTTGTCAAAATTTTATTTCCAAAAAATTGTGTCAAAAGTATAGACAATTTTGTCAAAATATAATATTATTTCTATAGAAAATTTTTTCAAAATTTTATTTCTATAGAAAATTTTGTTAAAATTGTTTTTTTGTATAAGGTTTGTCAAATTTATTTGGCCAAGCCCTATAGATTGCAAGATGGTTGGTTGGGCGCACGTTTCGGAATTACCACAATCCTCATCAGTATAATCTACTTGCAGCAAAACTATCAACCAATTGTCACAATAAATTCAGGTAGTTCACTAATATTTCTATAAAAAATTTTGTCAAATTTTTATTTCTATAAAAAATCTTGTCAAAATTTTATTCTCATACAAAATTTTGCCAAAATTTTATTTTCATACAAAATTTTGCCAAAATTTTATTTCTTTCATTCGTTTTGTTTTGTTATTGTTGGTTTTTGTTCTTTAATCATTGTTGTTGTTTTTATACACTCCACCATAGGATGGGAGGTATATTAACTTTGTCATTCCGTTTGTAACACATCGAAATATTGCTCTAAGACCCCATAAAGTATATATATTCTGGGTCGTGGTGAAATTCTGAGTCGATCTGAGCATGTCCGTCCGTCCGTCTGTTGAAATCACGCTAACTTCCGAACGAAACAAGCTATCGACTTGAAACATAGCACAAGTAGTTGTTATTGATGTAGGTCGGATGGTATTGCAAATGGGACATATCGGTCCACTTTTACGTATAGCCCCCATATAAACGGACCCCCAAATTTGGCTTGCGAGGCCTCTAAGAGAAGCAAATTTCATCCGATCCGGCTGAAATTTGGTACATGGTGTTAGTATATGGTCTCTAACAACCATGCAAAAATCCATAATTATATATAGCCCCCATATAAACCGATCCCCAGAGTTGGGTTTCGAGGCTTCTTGGAGAAGCAAATTTCATCCGATCCGCCTGAAATTTGGTACATGGTGTTGGTATATGGTCTTTAATAACCATGCAAAAATTGGTCCACATCGGTCCATAATTATATATAGCCCCCATATAAACCGATCCCCAGATTTGGGTTGCGAGGCCTCTTGGAGAAGCAAATTTCATCCGATCCGACTGAAATTTGGTACATGATGTTGGTATATGGTCTCTAACAACCATGCAACAATTGGTCCATATCGGTCCTTAATTATATATAGCCCCCATATAAACCGATCCCCAGATTTGGCTTGTGGAGCCTCTAAGAGAAGCATATTTCATCCGATCCGCCTGAAATTTGGCACATGGTGTTGGTATATGGTATTTAATAACCATGCAAAAATTGGTCCACATCGGTCCATAATTATATATAGCCCCCATATAAACCGATCCCCAGATTTGGCTTGCGGAGCCTCAAAGAGAAGCAAATTTCATCCAATCCGACTGAAATTTGGTACATGATGTTGGTATATGGTCTCTAACGACCATGCAACAATTGGTCCATATCGGTAATTAATTATATATAGCCCCCATATAAACCGATCCCCAGATTTGGCTTGTGGAGCCTCTAAGAGAAGCATATTTCATCCGATCCGCCTGAAATTTGGTACATGATATTGTTATATGGTCTCTAATAACCATGCAAAAATTGGTCCACATAGGTTCATAATTATATATGATGGAGGGTACATAAGCTTCGGCCTGGCCGAACTTACGGCCATATATACTTGTTCAAATTTATTTGAGCAAAGCCCTATAGACTGCAAGATGGTTGGATGGACGCACGTTTCGGAATTACCACATTCCTCATCAGCATCCTCTACTTGCAGCAAATTCAGGCAGTTCATTAAACCCAACAATGAACCACACTTGAACCTTCCGAAAAAAGGTGTTGTATGATAGCCGGCTTATGTCGAAATAAATTCCAAACAAACATATCTATTTTCCTATGCCACTGTCAAATCATCGATTTGAATGCAGTTGGCTGCGTTTATTTTGAGCGTACTTCCTCTAGGAAAAGAAATATGTTTGTTTCAAATTTATTTCGGCATAAGCCGGCTATCATACAACACCTTTTTTCGGAAGGTTCAAGTGTGGTTCATTGTTGGGTTTAATGAATTTGAGAAAATCTTCTATAGAAATAAAATTTTGACAAAATTTTCTATATACATTAAATTTTGAAAAAAAAAATCTATAGAAATAAAATTTTGGCAAATTTTTCTATAAAATAAAATGTTGATAAAATCTTTATTAAAATGTATAAACGGCAGTTGGAATATAAGTTATTTTATTGAAGTTTAAGTATGAGAATGAAAAAATGTGTATATTGAATATTTGACATATACATGAAAAGCAATATTTGAAATTCAACGCTATAGTGATTCAAACAAAAACATAAAGTACTTAAAACTAACAAAGTGGATCTGCATCGTTATTACAACAATTTTCTATAAACTAAAATTTTAATAAAATTGGCTATAAAAATATAAATAAATAAAAACAAAGTTGTGGCAAAATTTCCTACAGAAAAAAATGAACTAAAATTTTGACAAAATTTTTTATAGAAATAACTGAAATAAAATTTTGAGAAAATTTTCTAAAGAAATAAAATTTTGACAAAATTTTCTATACACATAAAAAAATTGCTATACAAATAAAATTTTGAAAAAATTTTCTATAGAAATAAAATTTTGACAACAATTTCTATAGAAATAAAGTTGCGACAAAATTTTCTGTAGAAATAAAATTTACTACAGAAATAACTGAACTAAAATTTTGAAAAAAAAAAAATAAAAAAAAAGAAATAAAATGTTGGCAAAATTTTTTATAGAAATAAAATTTTGACAAAATTTTCTATGGAAATAAAATTTTGGCTTGCGGAGCCTCAAAGAGAAGCAAATGTCATCCGATCCTGCTGAAATTTGGTATATGGTGTCAGTATATAGTTTTTAACAACCATACAAAAATTGGTCTACATCGGTCCTTATATATATCGGTAATTATATATAGCCCCCATATAAACCGATCCCCAGATTTGGCTTGCGGAGCCTCAAAGAGAATGGTACATGGTGTTGGTATATGGTTTCTAACAACCATGCAAAAATTGGTCCACATCGGTCCATAATTATATATAGCCCCCATATAAACCGATCCCCAGATTTGGCTCGCGGAGCCTCAAAGAGAAGCAAATTTCATACGATCCTGTTGAAATTTGGTACATGGTGTTGGTATATGGTTTCTAACAACCATGCACAAATTGGTCCTTATCGGTCCATAATTGTATATAGCCATATAAATCGATCGCCAGATTTGGCTTGCGGAGCCTTAAAGAGAAGGAAATTTCATCCGATCCGGCTGAAATTTGGTACATGGTGTTGGTATATGGTCTCTAACAACCATGCAAAAATTTGTCCACATCGGTCCATAATTATATAAAGCCCCGATATAAACGGACCCTAAGATTTGGCTTGCGGAGCCTCAAAGGGAAGGAAATTTCATCCGATCCGGCTGAGATTTGGTACATGGTGTTGGTATATGGTCTCTAACAACCATGCAAAAATTTGTCCACATCGGTCCATATTGATATATAGCCCCCATATAAACCGATCCCCAGATTTGGCTTGCGGAGCCTCAAAGAGAAGGGTACATGGTGTTGGTATATGGTCTCTAACAACCATGCACAAATTGGTCCACATCGGTCCATAATTATATATAGCCATATAAATCGATTGCCAGATTTGGCTTGCGGAGCCTCACAGAGAAGGAAATTTCATCTGATCCGGCTGAAATTTGGTACATGGTGTTGGTATATGGTCTCTAATAACCATGCAAAAATTTGTCCACATCGGTCCATAATTATATATAGCCCCTATATAAACCGATCCCCAGATTTGGCTTGCGGAGCCTCAAAGAGAAGGGTACATGGTGTTGGTATATGGTCTCTAACAACCATGCACAAATTGGTCCACATCGGTCCATAATTATATATAGCCATATAAATCGATCGCCAGATTTGGCTTGCGGAGCCTCAAAGAGAAGGAAATTTCATCCGATCCGGCTGAAATTTGGTACATGGTGTTGGTATATGGTCTCTAATAACCATGCAAAAATTTGTCCACATCGGTCCATAATTATATATAGCCCCTATATAAACCGATCCCCAGATTTGGCTTGCGGAGCCTAAAAGAGAAGGGTACATGGTGTTGGTATATGGTCTCTAACAACCATGCAAAAATTTGTCCACATCGGTCCATAATTATATATAGCCCCCATATAAACCGATCCCCATATTTGGCTCGCGGAGCCTCAAAGAGAAGCAAAATTCATCTGATTCTGTTGAAATTTGCTACCTGGTGATAATATATGGCCTCACACATCCATGGAAAATCCATGCGAAATCGGTGCATAATTATATATAGCCCCCATATAAACCGATCACCAGATTTGAACTCCGGAGCCTCTTGGAAGACCAAAATTCATCTGATTCAGTTGGAATTTGGTACGTGGTGTTAATATACGACCTCAAACACCCATGCAAAAATTGGTCGAAATCGGTCCATAATGATATATAGCCCCCATATAAACCGATCCCCAGGTTTGACCTCCGGAGCCCCTTGGAAAAGCAAAATTCATCCGATTCGGTTGAAATTTGCTACGTGATGTTAGTACATGGTATTCAACAACAATGCAGGAATTGGTTCATATCAGTCCATAATTATATATAACCCTCATATAAACCGATCCCCAGATTTGACCTCCGGTGCCTTTTGGAGAAGCAAAATTCATCCGATCTGGTTGAAATTTGGTACGTGGTGTTAGTATATGGTCTCTAATAACCATGCAAAAATTGGTCCACATCGGTCAATAATTATATATAGCCCCCATATAAACCGATCCCCAGATTTGACCTTCTGAGCCTCTTGAAGGAGAAACATTCATCCAATCCGGTTGAAATTTGGTACATTTCGCTAGTGTATGGCCGATAACAACCATGCCAAAATTGGTCCCTATCGATCATATATGTTAATATGTTAGAACATATTATGTTTGGGACATAAAATGTTTGTAAATATATATTTACAAATATATAAATATATATTTACAAACATTTTATGTCCCAAACATAATATATTCTAACATATATGTCCCAAACATGTTATGCTAGTTTATGAACATTATATGCTTGCACTCAAAAATATTGTGTTTAAAAATTTGTGTTCCAAACATATAATATTTATAGCCAAACATATGAAAAACAGTCTTTTTCATCCGTGTAGGGAAGAAATAATTACGAACCGTTATGAACTTTTGTGCTGTAATTATAGAGACAGAATTGGATGCAAACATATATTAATTTAGAAATAGCCTATAAACATATATGTGTTTAGTAGCTTGGAGCGCTATTTAACAGGGAGCGATATTGAATTAAGTTGGTGGTTGTTGCTTGTTATTACAAAATTAACATTTTATTTTCCCTTGGGCAATTGATCAGCTACTTCTTTGATCCTTACAAACTGTGTGGTCCGCTGTTCGAATCCCCGTCCGGCAAACGGTAAAATTAAAATAAAAACAAGTATATACGGCCGTAAGTTCGGCCAGGCCGAAGCTTATGTACCCTCCATCATGGATTGCGTTGAAACTTCTTCTAAACACTGCCATCCACAATCGAATTACTTAAGTTGCGGTAACGCTTGCCGATGGCAAGGTATCTTAAAACCTCCTAACACCATCTTCTAAATTGTATGTAAGTCCATACGTGGTATATATTAAATCAAAAAAGAACGATCCAATACGTATATAATTCAGTTTGACAAAGTACACACAAAATTTTGACAAAATTTCCTACAGAAATAAAATTTTAACAAAATTTTCTAGAAATAAAATTTTCTATAGAAATAAAAATTTTGACAAAATTTTCTATAGAAATAAAATTTTGACAAAAATTTCTACAGAAATAAAATTTTAACAAAATTTTCTATAGAAATAAACTTTTGACAAAATTTTCTATAGAAACAAAATCTTGGTAGATTATTTTTGGCTCGAGTGGCAACCATGATTATGAACCGAATAAAATTTGAACAAAATTTTCTATAGAAATAAAATTTTGTCAAAATTTTCTATAGAAATAAAATTTTGACAATGATGAAAATTTTATTATGAACCGAATAAAATTTTAACAAAATTTTCTCTAGAAATAAAATTTTGACAAAATTTTCTATAGAAATAAAATTTTGGTAGATTATTTTTGGCTCCAGTGGCAACCATGAACCGGGTTATGAACCGATATGGACCAATTTTGGTATGGTTGTTAGCGACCATATACTAACACCACGTTCCTAATTTGAACCGGATCGGATGAAGTTTGCTCCTCCAAGAGGCTCCGGAGGTCAAATCTTGAGAACGTTTTATATTGGGGCTATATATAATTATGCACCGATATGGACACGGTTGTTAAAGATCATATACTAACACCATGTTCCAAATTACAACCAGATTGGATGAAATTTGCTTCTCTTGGAGACTTCGCAAGCCAAATCTGGGGATCGGTTTATATGGGGGCTATATATAATTATGAACCGATGTGGACCAATTTTTGCATGGTTGTTAGAGACCATATATCAACACCATGTACCAAATTTCAGCCGGATCGGATGAAACATGCTTCTCTTATAGGCTCCACAAGCCAAATCTGAGGATCGGTTTATATGGGGGCTATATATAATTATGGACCGATATGGACCAATTTTTGCATGGTTGTTGGAGACCATATACCAACATCATGTACCAAATTTCAGTCGGATCGGATGAAATTTGCTTCTCTTTGAGGCTCCGCAAGCCAAATCTGGGGATTGGTTTATATGGGGGCTATATATAATTATTGACCGATATGGACCAATTTTTGCATGGTTGTTAAAGACCATATACAAACACCATGTACCAAATTTCAGCCGGATCGGATGAAATATGCTTCTGTTAGAGGCTCCACAAGCCAAATCTGAGGGTCCCTTTATATGGGGGCTATACGTAAAAGTGGACCGATATGGCCCATTTTCAATACCATCCGACCTACATCGATAACAACTACTTGTGCCAAGTTTCAAGTCGATAGCTTGTTTCGTTCGGAAGTTAGCGTGATTTCAACAGACGGACGGACATGCTTAGATCGACTCAAAATTTCACCACGAGCCAGAATATATATATTTTATGGGGTCTTAGAGAAATATTTCGATGTGTTACAAACCGAATGACAAAGTTAATATACCCCCATCCTATGATGGAGGGTATAAAAATCATAAAATTGAATAATTTCTTCTACAATGTTTGTATTACAGAAAAAGGTGCTAAGAACTAAAAAATCTCGAGGAAGTGAGAAAGATGTGGGGGAATATACAATTGGGCAGAAACAAAATTTTGAGCATTCAGGTCGAAAACCTATGTTGTTAGCACCTATATTACCTGTTTATTTTCATAATTGATTATGATTGTAAATATATAAATAAATAAATAAAATTTTGAGCACAATATTGTTTGGGAGAATTTTTTTTAAGCATATAATATTTTTGGGTGCAAAATGCTTCCAAACATATTATATGTTCACATAATAACATATTGTTTTTTGGAAGACATTATTGAATTTGGATGCAAAAATACAAAATGTTTGGAACTTAGACTACCCAAACATATATTGTTTAGACCAATATGCTTTCAAACATATTGTATATTGGAAGAGATCAAACATAAAAAATGTTTGGGTAGTACCCAAAAATGTATATGCTTGAAGCAAAATATGTTTGGGAGTATATGTTACAGAAGCGATTTTTTGTGAGGGTGTATATATACCGGTCAATAACTGAATATAAACGTATTTAATCGAGCTTTCTTTTGTCTACTATATATCCCACATGGACAAACTCACGATTTAGAAGATGATGTTAAGAAGTTTTAAGATGCCTTGCCTTCGGCCGCAACCCAAGTAATTTAATTGTGGATGACCGTCTTAAGTAGAAGTTTCTACGCAATCCGTGGTGGAGGGTACATAAGATTTGACCTGGCCGAACTTACTGTCGTATATAATTTTTGTTATTGATTTTTGTTTCAATTAAAAAATTTGTTGAATCAATTAAATTTTTAACTAAATATTTTTTAAAACTCAATTAAGACTTTAATTGGAAGGATTTTCGTGAATGTTTTTTCTGTGTAAGCACAAATTCAAAGGAAGTTTTTATGAGCACATTATTTTTGTTGTTTAGTATATGACACTACTTCGTTAAAAAAAATATTGATGTTATATTTAGTTAAAGGCGTTTTACATTTCCACTCCCTTCCCCGTCACAAGTTTCTGCTTTTGTTGTCCGTAACTGTGGTCTTCCCAAGCCTTGCTTTATGGCTTGCCTCTGCTGCCTTGTACACTACTTTTGGCTGTCACTTAAAAACCGTGGTCGTCTTCTCCTTTATGGTTTTCTTTATCGCGAAACTGTTAGCCAAAGTGGCGATAGCATTATGAACAGCATGACACTTCTTGTCCTCGCCAGGAATCCCCATAATGACCATTTGTATTGTCCCATTAGGAGTAACAAGTCAAGAGCTTCAAGTGTCAGTTGCATTGAAAGTTGTCAGTGTTTGAGTGTGGCTGTCTATGTGGGTGAGTGTGTGTGTGTGTGAAAATACCATAGTGCCATCTTAGCACATCCAAGGAAGTGTTTGGATGACTTTTAAGGTTTCATTTACTTTGGGTAGACTGCATGGCGGGTGGTTTGCTGATTGATATCCAGGAGATTGCAAAAAAAACGATAACACTGATACAGATGCATTATATGCAATTGCAATTTTTTTTTAAGGTAGAGTTTTAAACTGAGGATGACATGCAAAAGGGGATAAAGGCTGCACCTTTATCTCTTCGAAATTACAATACTACCTTACGGCTAGGTTGGATTAGATTATAGTGACAATTTGTTACACTAAACTCTAAAAAAAGTTTACTTGGATTTTGGTATTGATTCCGAGCCATATAACAGATTGGCTGATAAGTCCCGGGTCTGACACATAGATGGCGTCGCTAGTATTAAATGCATATTACTTTTAAATATAGTACCAACCTTCAAATGATTCGTGTCAAAATATGACGTCTGTAAGTCAATTAGTTTGTGAGATAGAGCGTCTTTTGTGAAGCAACTTTTGTTATTGTGTGAAAAAAATGGAAAAAAGGAATTTCGTGTTTTGATAAAATACTGTTTTCTGAAGGGAAAAAATGCGGTGGAATCAAAAACTTGGCTTGATAATGAGTTTCCGGACTCTGCCCCAGGGAAATCAACAATAATTGATTAGAATGCAAAATTCAAGCGTGGTGAAATGAGCACGGAGGACGGTGAACGCAGTGGACGCCCGAAGGAGGTGGTTACCGACGAAAACATCAAAAAATCCACAAAATGATTATGAATGACCGTAAAATGAAGTTGATCGAAATAGCAGAGGCCTTTAAGATATCAAAGGAACATGTTGGTCATATCATTAATCATTATTTGAATATGCGGAAGCTCTGTGCAAAATGGGTGCCGCGCGAGCTCACATTTGACCAAAAACAACAACGTGTTGATGATTCTGAGCAGTGTTTGAAGCTGTTAACTCGTAATACACCCGAGTTTTTCCGTCGATATGTGACAATGGATGAAACATGGCTCCATCACTACACTCCTGAGTCCAATCAACAGTCGGCTAAGTGGACAGCGACAGGTGAACCGTCTCCAAAGCGTGGAAAGACTCAAAGTCCGCTGGCAAAGTAATGGCCTCTGTTTTTTGGGATGTGCATGGAATAATTTTTATCGATAATCTTGAGAAGGGAAACACCATCAACAGTGACTATTATATGGCGTTATTGCAGCGTTTGAAGGTCGAAATCGCGGCAAAACAGTCCCATATGAAGAAGAAAAAAGTGTTGTTCCACCAAGACAACGCACCGTGCCACAAGTCATTGAGAACGATGGCAAAAATTCATGAATTGCGCTTCGAATTGCTTCCCCACCCACCGTATTCTCCGGATCTGGTCCCCAGCGACTTTTTCTTGTTCCCAGACTTCAAAAGGATGCTCGCAGGGAAAAAATTTGGCTGCATTGAAAAGGTGATCGCCGAAACTGAGGCCTATTTTGAGGCACAACCGAAAAAGTACTACCAAAATGGTATAAAAAAATTGGAAGGTCGTTAATTTCATTGTATCGCTCTTGAAGGAACTATGTTGAATAAAAACAGGTATATACGGCCGTAAGTTCGGCCAGGCCGAAGCTTATGTACCCTCCACCATGGATTGCGTAGAAACTTCTACTGAAGACTGTCATCCACAATCGAATTACTTGGGTTGCGGTAACACTTGCCGATGGCAAGGTATCTTAAAACTTCCTAACACCGTAATATATACCACATAGTCCATACGTGGTATATATTAAACTAAAAAGGCCGATTAAATACGTATATAATTAAGTTTAAAGTTTCTATAGAAATAAAATTTTGACAACATTTTGTAGAAGTAAAATTTGGAAAAAATTTTCTATAGAAATAAAATTTGGAAAAAAATTTTTATAGAAATAAAATTTGGAAAAATTTTCTATAGAAATAAAATTTTGAAAAAATTTTCTATAGAAATAACATTTTGACAATGTTTTCTATAAAAATAAAATTTTGGTAGATTATTTTTGGCTCGAGTGGCAACCATGATTATGAACCGATATGGACCAATTTTTGTGTGATTGGGGATCGGCTATATATAACTTTAGACCGATACGGACCAATTTTGGCATGGTTATTAGCGGCCTTATACTAACACCACGGGCTATATATAATAATGGACCGATATGGACCAATTCTTGCGTGTTTCTTAGAGACCACATTCTAACACCATGTTCCAAATGTCAACCGGATCGGATGAATTTTGCTCCTCTAAGAGGCTCCGGAGGTGAAATCTGGGGATCGGCTTATATGAGGGCTATATATAATTATGGACCGATATGGACCAATTTTTGCATGGTCATTAGAGAATATATACCAACACCATGTACCAAATTTCAGCCGGATCGGATGAATTTTGCTCCTCCAAGAGGCTCCGGAGATCAAATCTTGGGAACGGTTTATATGGGGGCTATATATAATAATGGACCGATATGGACCAATTCTTGCATGGTTGTTAGAGACAATATACTAACACCACGTACCAAATTTCAATCGGATCGGATGACTTTTGCTCCTCTAAGAGGCTCCGGAGGTCAAATCTGGGGATCGGTTTATATGGGGCTATATATAATTATGGGCCGATGTGGACCAATTTTTGCATGGTTATTAGAGAATATATACCAACACCATGTACCAAATTTCAGCCGGATCGGATGAAATTTGCTTCTCTTAGGGGCTCCGCAAGCCAAATCTGGGGATCGGTTTATATGGGGGCTGTATATAATTATCGACCGATGTGGACCAATTTTTGCATGGTTGTTGGAGACCATATACTAACACCATGTACCAAATTTCAGCTGGATCGGATGAAATTTGCTTCTCTTAGAGCAATCGCAAGCCAAATTTGGGGGTCCGTTTATATGGGGGCTATACGTAAAAGTGGACCGATATGGCCCATTTGCAATACCATCCGACCCACATCAATAACAACTACTTGTGCCAAGTTTCAAGTTGATAGCTTGTTTCGTTCGGAAGTTAGCGTGATTTCAACAGACGGACGGACGGAAGGACGAACATGCATAGATCGACTCAGAATTTCACCACGACCCAGAATATATATACTTTATGGGGTCTTAGAGCAATATTTCGTTGTGTTACAAACGGAATATTCCCCCATCCTATAGTGGAGGGTATAAAAAGTGTTGTTCCACCAAGACAACGCACCGTACCACAAGCCATTGAGAACGATGGCAAAAATTTATGAATTGGGCTTCGAATTGCTTCCCCACCTACCATATTCTCCAGATCTGGCCACCAGTGACTTTTTCGTGTTCTCAGACCTCAAAAGGATGCTCGCAGGGAAAAAATTTGGCTGCAAGAAGAGGTGATCGCCGAAACTGAGGCCTATTTTGAGGCAAAACCGAAGGAGTACTACCAAAATGATATCAAAAAATTGGAAGGTCGTTATAATCGTTGTATCACTCTCGAAGGGAACTATGTTGAATAATAGAAACGAATTTTGACAAAAAATGTGTTTTTCTTTGTTAGACGGGGAACTTATCAGCAAACCTCATGCGGGGTCTATAATATAAAGAAATTTTTGTCGATTGGCCTGGAAGAATGGGACCCCAGAACAGATACCAGAGGGAAATAACCGTTATACCGATGCATGGATGAAGATGGGCGAGAGGACGGAACTGGGCGTATATGTTGAGGAAGAAGAATTTTGAGCGCACAAAAAGCCGAATATTGGCTTAGGTGTATATCAACCGACATGAGACAGAGCACATATATTTTTGCCGCTTTCGAAGCACTATGCTTTGGCTCCCATGTAAAGATACCCATTGTTAAGTCGAATCACTTAACCCTAAGGACAAACCGTTTCCATTGAGAAGGTTGTCTTGGTTGGGAAGAAAAGGGAAATGCGTTTTCTATGCTAAGCAAATCTCGCATTTGTATTATAAGGACAAGAAATATTTGGCGACATTACGACAATATTTTTTTTCAGTATAGTTTTCCGACATATTTAATCTTTACATTCAAATTTGACTTCAGCTTTTATTTAAATATGCGAAACTCATTTACCCATTTACATCGAATTCTTAATCCCGCTCCGATTGAAATAAAATTTCGCCATAGAATTGATATCCTTGTTATAGCTGATACCTTGCTCAATGTGCCCTAACATTAACAAGGGCGATGTGAAAAGTCAATGGGAAAATTAATGTAATTTTGAGCAGTTCTCTTCAGGAATAATCCATATTAGAGATTGTGTAGTCGAAGGCCCCTTGGGTTTTCAAAAAAAAAAATGTTATGCTACAAATAAATTTTCGTATCGACATCAATTGTATTGGAATTTAACGTACATATTTATCCTTATCTTATTTGAAAAGTCTTAATAGGAAAATTTATTTTCCAAGGGAATACACCATCTGACATTGTCTCTGGGGAAATTTTGTCATCTTTCATCGCTGTTAGTCATCCTTTCAACATGTGGCTCATGAATTATTAATGCTTAATTGTAAATGATGTTGCTACAGCAGCAGCAGCAGGAAACACCATGGCTCCAAATGAGCATCCCAGCGAATGCGAGCAGCAATATTCAATAGATAGTATATAGAGCCATCCATCCTGGATGGATTCTTCCATCCTTCATTCAACCATACTTTACCAACGATGTTGGTAATACTGATGATAATCATCACACCAATGCACTGGTGATAAAGACGATACGGATGTAGCCAAGACCGGCAATTGAATAATAATTAATCATCAGCAGCAGCATAAGAATTTTCAATTCAGCTCAATTCGCTTTTTACCGAATTTCTCATTTTAAAATGGCGAATTTTTGTAATCTGGAGGGATAACAAAGAAGTGGGTATAAAACAAAAGTAGAAGTGGAAAAGAAAACCGAATTTAATTTTGTTGTTATTCACAAATGTGTGAAATCAGTAGTAACAATCATCAGAAATAATCATCATAACCACTTTGAAAGGAAACAAGCAGCATTCGGGTATTAGAGAGACAATCAGGATTTACAAATAAGTCGGCAAGATTATCAGTGCCCGATGCATTGTCAAAAATCCTAAAATTTATGCCAACGATTTTACACACATGTGGCTGGATGTCGTTAATTGGAATGTCTGGACCAAAAAACTACCACAAGAACATATTTTAGTTTGCAAAATTTTATTTCTATTGAAAATTTTGTAAACATTTTTAACAGGTTGGCTGATAATTCCCCGGTCTAACAAAGAAAAAAAATTTTTTGTCAAATTCGTTTTTATTATTCCTTCAAGAGCGATACAACGATTATAACGACCTTCCAATTTTTTGATACCATTTTAGTAGTACTCCTTCGGTTTTGCCTCAAAATAGGCCTCAGTTTCGGCGATCACCTCTTCATTGCAGCCAAATTTTTTCACTGCGAGCATCCTTTTGAGGTCTGAGAACAAGAAAAAGTCGCTGGGGCCAGATCAGGAGAATACGGTTGGTGGGGAAGCAACTCGAAGCCCAATTCATGAATTTTTGCCATCGTTCTCAATGACTTGTGGCACGGTGCGTTGTCTTGGTGGAACAACACACCGCAATTTTTATCCGATTTACCTGAAAGTCAAAATCTGCAGATATTTTGGGTCTACGCATACGTACGCCGGTGTGTATCTGTTCATGTTTTCGTATTTACTTAATCCAGATTTGCCGATCTTAAGATTTGACCTATTAAGTGTGTAGATATCCCATTTATTTTGCATAGCTCCCATGTGCAAAGTCTCCAAATTTTATTTCTATAGAAAATTTTGTCAAAATTTTATTTCTATAGAATATTTTATCAAAATTTTATTTCTATAGAAAATTTTTTAAAAATTTTATTTCTAAAGAAAATTTTGTCAAAACTTTATTTCTGTAGAAAATTTAGTCAAAATTTTATTTCTATAGGAAATTTTGTTAAAATTTAATTTCTTAGAAAATTTTGTCAAATTTTTATTTCTATAGAAAATTTTGTCAAAATTTTATTTCTATAGAAAATTTCGTGTATAGAAATTTTTCTATAGAAAAGTTTGTTAAAATTTTATTTCTATAGAAAATTTTGTTAAAATTTTATTTGTATAGAAAATTTTGTCAAAATTTTATTTCTTTAAAAAATTTTGTCAAAATTTTATTTCTATTGAAAATTTTATCACACTTTTATTTCTATAGAAAATATTGTCAAAATTGTATCTCAATTGAAAATTGTGTCAACATTTTATGTCTATAGAAAATTTTGTCAAAATTTTATCTCTGTGGGAAATTTTTCCAAATTTTATTTTGTCAAAATTTTTAATTTTATAGAAAATTTTGTCAAAATTTTTAATTTTATAGAAGACTAGCGTAACCCGGCCCGCTTCGCTGCGCCTTCCGAAGTGTTTTTGTAGGAACATTTTGCGTTAACTTAGTCAACCATATCCTTCGTGCTGAAAACAAATTCGAAAAGATTTGAATTCTTTCAAACAAATCGGACTACTTGCTTTTTCATTTGTAGATACAAATACGGCGGATATGCATATGTAAAACGGTTCGTCTTAAAAAATGTCGGGAAGAGGGTGTACCCTTTCCTCAAAATTTTTTAAATAATGTTCTGGATTCAAGTAGTTGGAAAATCTTCTATATTTATTGTGAATTTTAAGTGTGGAAGTGTATCCTTCTCCTCAACATATCTGAAAATTAAGCACTATATTATAATAACATAACATACAAAGAATTACTGTTTCCAATTCAATAAATCGGAAAAAGCAAAAGTAGTAAAAAATTTTACCACATTAACATTTGATAAAATGTGGGAAAATGATGCACCCCCCACGTTGGCTGCCAATTTCATGTAAATTTAAGTTCTTTAATAAAAAGAAGTCTGGCAGAAGTCTGTGCAAAAATCATAAAATTATGTACCGAGTTCCCATTTACGGACAACCCTCTACTTTCAATTTAAGAAAAAAAAACGGACAAAAGGGAACCCTCTCCCCACCTTGGCTCCACTCCGACCTGATATCGGACTATGACGTACCCCTATATTAATTTCACAACTACTCAATGGTCCCTATAAACTCTATCGAAGTAAATCGACAAAGTTTATTCAAATTTTCCCCTTCCCCAACCAGATATCGAAAAATCATATACTAATTGAAAAATCATGTATAAATTTAATCACCTCCTCCCACGTTCCCTGTAAATTTCAAGTAGATCGGAGATGTTTAAATTTTGCTCTATTGTTTTAAAGGGACGTCACTTTCCCCGATACAATATCGACAAACACTGTAGTGAATAGCACCCCTAACCTTCCCTGAAAATTCTTGAAACTTTCCTTCAAGTGTGGGGGGGGGGGAGGAAGGAAGTGTCCTCTTCGTTCATAACCTTCCGCCACTGCTTATGTAAATTTCAAGAAAACTTAAGAATTGTTTTTTTTTTCAGTTTTAGAGGAGGACCTCCTCCCCGACTAAATATCGAAAAGTGATGTAGCGTATCTTTTGTAAACGTCCCAGAAAATGTCAACCAAATTATAAGCCTAAAAGGGCGGCCTCTCTTCCGTCCAAATATCACAAAATCAAGTATCAACTATTAATATCGTAACCTCTCCCCAGTCCTCTGTAAATTTCAAGTAATTCGGTAAAAGTTTAATTGTTTCTCTGTATGTACTTAAGAGAAGCGGATGTCTCCCTATGCCCTTTTATTTTTATTAAAAAATCAAGAACCTGATATAAATTTCAAAACCCATTTTTTCCGTAAAATTTCAATCGGGGGAGTTTGGTTTTGTTTGTACTTTCAAACAAAAAAATTGGGGCTAAGGGGTGGTCCCCCTCCCCGGCCAAATATCGAAACATAATGTAGCGGAGTTTTGTCTATATGCCAACCCCAACATTCAATGAAAATTTCAAGCAAATCGCATAATTTTGTTCCAAGTTTCAAAAAGTTGGGCAAGGGGGAGGTCCCCCTCCCCATCCACATATGAAATTATCGGGTACCCCATATTAATTCCATATCCTCACCACATGTTCTCTGTAAATCGCAGATAATTTAGAGAATTTTAGTTTTTTCACTGTACTTAAAAAAAAAAGTCGTACAAAGGGGAGGCCCCCCTCCGCCACCAAATATCGAAATAAAAAGTAGCGGATCTTTGTCTAGATGCCAACCCCAATCTTCAATGAAAATTTCAAGCAAATCGGTCAACTTTGGTCTAATTCTCAAAAAGTCGTACAAAGGGGAGGTTCCTCTCCGCGACCATATGCCAAAAAATGAGGTACCCTATTTTCAGCACATGAGTGCACCCCACGATCTCTGAAAGTTTCAAGTAAATCAGTTCAGCCGTTTTCCCGCCAACCCGGAACATACAAACAAACAAACATAATTTGAATTTTATATATATATAGATTTTGTCAAAGTTTTTAGTTTTACAGAAAATTTTGTCAAAATTTTATTTCTATAGAAAATCTGTATGCATTATGGAGGGGGATAGGTTAAATATCTTGAGTTGTGATTCTAAAGATCGATACAGGTGTTCATTCTGGAAATGGGAAATGGGAAATATCTGGAGTTGTGATGTTGTTTAAATCCTTTAGTAAAAAACGATACTGGTGTTCATCAGATATCTGATTTATTGTTTTTCGATTGATGAGGGTCAAGGGACGGTAATAAAGGAGTTAAATTACACCCAGGGAAGGAATATGATCATCTCAAACATGTTTCAAGAGCAAAATATTATTTTTGGATGGTAACCATGTAACATTTTTATCGCAACCATGTTATTTTCTCGGAAATTATGTATCTGCTTTCGGAAAACATGCTGTATTTGGCGAGAAAACACCATTTTTGCGATAAACATGTTACATGGTCACCATCCAAAATAACATTTTGCTCTTGAAACATGTTTGAGATGATCATATTCCTTCTCTGTGTGTATGGGAGATTAATAAAATTGGGGGACCTTTTATGCATTAAATGCTTTAGAGTAAAACTCGTTGCAGGTGTCCATTGTGAATGGGAAATAGCTAATATCTGGAGTTGTGGTGGTAAAGATCGATGCAGGTTACTATTATATGATTGGACTTAAACATAATGCGTTCAAAATTTGAATTCCAAACATATAATTTTTATACCGAAACATATGAAAAACAACGTTTTTCGTCCGTGTACCTTTATTCATTGCATTTCTTAAAACAAATTCTCTACTACCTCATTTAGGTTTTTTTTGCATTTAATTTTTGAATATCTCTGAATGACATCCCAATTTTGTATGAAACCATCATAGTAGATGCAATTGTTCTCTTGTCCTAGGATTGTTGTCCCTAGTTTGGTTTGTACTACTGCTGCTGTAATTACAGATTGCTCAATATTATTAACAACATCACATTCAATAATGAGCAGCATGACGATAAGGACGACGTATTTGTTATTGACGATGATAATGATGTTGGCTATGATTCCATTGTTGCTGTTGTTCCGATTATTTCACCCAATTGCTGCTTTGGCTGGTTGCATTTCGAAATGTTAACGAAGCATTCCGGACATGATGAGAGCAATCTGCTGTTTTATGTCATGCTGTTCTCCTCCGTTGCCAATAAACACCGCCATGGTAATGACAAACAACTGCTTTTCCAAATAATCAACGCTGGCCATTCGGACAGCTCCATCCAAGTAGCCAGGCCATGCCAACTGTTCAGTGTCAGAGTGAAAAATGCCAACAATGAAAAACAAAAAAAAAAAAACCCACAACCTTTTGGAGTTTCAAAACAAGAGCCAGAGATGCTTCTGACAGTTTGCCAATCGAGAAAAATCAATTATAAATTATATGAAATTTAAAAGCGGCAAATTGCTTTTAAATTTCAGAATATCGGAAATATCTTCAAGTAGGGCTGATACAAGGACCGAGTAAAAATTAGATATAATTTTTATATATAATAATTTTATTTAATATAATAATTTTATTTAATCACATTGCGTTTGTTAATTCTGTATATCAGCTTTCGAAAAAAAAGCAATTTATCAGAAAAAAAAATTAAAAACAAAATTTTGAAAAAATTTCTATAGAAATAAAATGTTTAACAAATTTTCTATACAAATAAAATTTTCACAAAATTTTCTATAGAAATAAAATTTTGAGAAAATTTTCTATTGAAATAAAATTTTGACAAAATTTTCTCTAAAAATAAAATTTTAACAAAATTTTCTAGAGAAATAGAATTTTCACAAAATTTTCTCCAGAAATAGAATAGGAATAAAATTTTGAGAAAATTATCTATAGAAATAAAATTTTAACAAAATTTTCTGTAGAAATAAAACTTTAACAAAATTTCCTATAGAAATAAAATTGTGACAAAATTTTTCATAGAAATAAAATTTTGACAAAATTTTCTATAGAAATAAAATCTTGACAAAATTTTCTATAGTAATAAAATTTTGAAAAAATTTTCTGTAGTAATAAAATCTTGACAAAATTTTCTATAGAAATAAAATTTTGCCAAAATTTTCTAAAGAAACAGAATTTTGACAAAACTTTTTATAGAAATTAAATTTTTACAAAATTTTTTATAGAAATAACATTTTGACAAAATTTTCTATAGAAATAAAATTTTGACAAAATATTTTATAGAAATAAAATTTTGACAACATTTTTTATAGAAATAAAATTTTGGCAAAATTTTCTATAGAAATAAACTTTTGATAAAATTTTCCATAAAAATAAAATTTTGACAAACTAAAACTAAATTTTGATAAATAAATAAATTTTGACATACTAACTAGAACTAAAAATTTTCTTTAGAAATAAAATTATGGCAAAGGAAAAGAGATATGTTTGTACGAATTTATTTCGGCATAAGTCGGCTATCATGTAAAACCTTTTTTCGGAAGGTTCACGTGTAGTGTACTTTTGGGTTTAGTGAACAACCTGAATTTATTCTGATAATTGGTTGATAGTTTTGCTGCAAGTGGAGGATGCTGATGAGGAATGTGGTAATTCCGAAACGTGCGTCCATCCAACCAACTTTCAGACTATAGGGCTTTGCCCAAATAAATTTGACAAACTGTTGGTTAAACTACACTTGTAGTTTAGTCAATGTATGGTTTTAAGCTGAAATCAAAAACAACAATAAATAAAGTTATGACAACATTTTCTATAAAACTAAAAATTTTGACGAAAAATTCTATGGAAATAAAATGTTGACAAAATTTGTATAGAAATAACATTTTGATAAAGTTTTCGATAGAAGTAAAGTTTTGATTCCTTTAGAGATACAATTTTGACAAAAATTCAATAGGAATAAAATTATGACAAAATTTTCTCTAGAAATAAAATTTTGGCAAAAAAAATCCTATGAAAATAAAATTTTGACAAAATTTTCTACAGAAATAAAATTCTAACAAAAAATGCTATAGAAATAAAATTATGAGAAAATTTTCTATAGTTATAGAATTTTGACACGATTTTCTACAGAAATAGAATGATGACATAATTTTCTATAAAAATAAAATTTTGACAAAATATTTTATAAAAACAAGTGATGAAAGTCTAAAGTCGGGCGGGGCCGACTATATTATACCCTGCACCACTTTGTAGATCTAAATTTTCGATACCATATCACATCCGTCAAATGTGTTGGGTGCTATATATAAAGGTTTGTTCCAAATACATACATTTAAATATCACTCGATCTGGACAGAATTTGATAAACCTCTACAAAATCTATAGACTCAAAATTTAAGTCGGCTAATGCACTAGGGTGAAACACAATGTTAGTAAAAAAATATGGGAAACATTTAAATCTGAACAATTTTAAGGAAACTTCGCAAAAGTTTATTTATGATTTATCGCTTTATATATATGTATTAGAAGTTTAGGAAAATTAAAGTCATTTTTACAACTTTTCGACTAAGCAGTGGCGATTTTAGAAGGAAAATGTTGGTATTTTGACCATTTTTGTCGAAATCAGAAAAACATATATATGGGAGCTATATCGAAATCTGAACCGATTTCAATCAAATTTGGCACATATGACTATATTACTAATTGTACTCCTAGTGCAAAATTTCAACCAAATTGGGCCAAAACTCTGGCTTCTGGGGCCATATAAGTCAATATCGGGCGAAAACTATATATGGAAGCTATATCTAAATCTGAACCGATTTCAACCAAATTTGGCTCGCATAGCTACAATGCTAATTCTACTCTCTGTGCAAAATTTCAATTAAATCGGAGTATAAGATTGGCCACTGTGGTCATATGAGTGTAAATCGGGCGAAAGCTATATATGGAAGATATATCTAAATCTGAACCGATTTCAACCAAATTTGGCACACATAGCTACAATGCTAATTCTACTCCCTGTGCAAAATGTCAACTAAATCGGAGCAAAAAATTGGCCTCTGTGGGCAAAGGAGTGTAAATCAGGCGAAAGCTATATATGGGAGCTATATCAAAATCTGAACCGATTTGGATGATATTTTGCAAGTATTTCGAGACTCATAAAATATTCGGATGTACGGAATTTGAGGAAGATCGGTTCATATACACGCCAATTATGACCAGATCGGTGAAAAATATATATGGCAGCTATAACTAAATCTGAACCGATTTTTTCCAAAATCAATAGGGATCGTCTTTGAGCCGAAACAGGACCCTATACCAAATTTTAGGACAATCGGACTAAAACTGCGAGCTGTACTTTGCACACAAAAATACATCAACAGACAGACAGACAGACAGACGGACGGACAGACAGACAGACGGACATCGCCAAATCGACTCAGAATTTAATTCTATGACGATCCGTATACTAAACGATGGGTCTCAGACTTTTCCTTCTTGGCGTTACATACAAATGCACAAACTTATTATACCCTGTACCACAGTAGTGGTGAAGCGTATAAATATGGGAAAAATTTGTATTAGAAGTTTAGGAAAATTAGAGTCATTTTTACAACTTTTCGACTAAGCAGTGGCGATTTAACAAGGAAAATGTTGGTATTTTGACCATTTTTGTCGAAATCAGAGAAACGTATATATGGGAGCTATATCTAAATCTGAACCGATTTCAATCAAATTTGGCACACATGACTATACTACCAATTGTACTCCCTGTGCAAAATCTCAAGCTAATCGGGATAAAACTCTGGCTTCTGGGTCCATATAAGTGCATATCGGGCGAGAGATATATATGGGAGCTATATATAAATCTGAACCGATTTCAATCAAATTTGGCACGCATAGCTACAATGCTAAATCTACTCCCTGTGCAAAATTCCAACCAAATTGGGCCAAAACTCTGGCTATTAGAACCATATTAGTCCATATCGGGCGAAAGATATATATGGGAGCTATATCTAAATCTGAACCGATTTCAATCAAATTTTGCACACTTAACTGCACTACTAATTGTACTCCGAGTGCAAAATTTCAAACAAATTGGGCCAAAACTTTGGCTTCTAGGACCATATTAGTCCACATCGGGCGAAAGATTTATATGGGAGCTATATCTATATCTGAATCGATTTCAACCAAAATCAATAGGGTTCTATTCTGACCCAAATTAGGAACATGTGCTAAATTTGAAGGCGATTGGACTTAAATTGCGACCTAGACTTTGATCACAAAAATGTGTTCACAGACAGACGGACGGACGGACGGACAGACGGACATGGTTATATCGACTCAGGGACCCACGCTGAGCATTATTGCCAAAGACACCATGTGTCTATCTCGTCTCCTTCTGGGTGTTACAAACATATGCACTAACTTATAATACCCTGTTCCACAGTGTGGCGCAGGGTATAATAAAATTTTGACAAAATTTTCTATAGAACTAAAAATTTTCTATAGAAATAAAATTTTGGTAAAGTTTTCGATAGAACCTAAATGTTGACAAAATTTTCTATCGAAATAAAATTTTGACAAAAATTCAATAGGAATAAAATTTTGACAAAATTTTCTCTAGAAATAAAATTTTGGTAAAAAATCCTATGAAATTTCCTAAAGAACTATAATTTTGTCAAAATTTTCTATCGAAATAAAATTTTGACAAAAATTCAATAGGAATAAAATTTTGACAAATATTTTTCTAGAAATAAAATTGTGGCAAAAAATCCTATGAAAATAAAATGTTGACAAAATTTTTAAAAGAAATAAAATTCTAACAAAAAATACTATAGAAATAAATTTTTGACAAAATTTTCTATAGATATAGAATTTTGATACGATTTTTTACTGAAATAGAATGATGACAAAGTTTTCTATAAAAATAAAATTTTGACAAAATATATAATAAAAATAAAATTTTGACAAAATTTTCTATAGAAATAAATTGTTGAAAAAATTTTCGATAGAAATAAAATTGTGACAAAATTTTCTATAGAAATAAAATTATGAAAACTTTTTCTTTAAAAATAAAATTTTGACAAAAATTCTTTTAGAGATAAAATTTTGACAAAAATTATACAGGCATAAAAGTTTGACAAAATTTTCCATAGAACTAAAATTTTGCAAAAAATCCTATGAAAATAAAATTTTGACAAAATTTTCTACAGAAATAAAATTCTAACAAAAAATACTATAGAAATAAAATTGTGACAAAATTTTCTATAGATATAGAATTTTGACACGATTTTCTACAGAAATAGAATTATGAAAAAATTTTCTATAAAAATAAAATTTTGACAAAACATTTCATAAAAATACAATTTTGACAAAATATTCTATAGAAATAAAATGTTGACAAAATTTTTTATAGAAATAAATTTTTGGCAAAAAATCTAATGGAAATAAGATTTTGACAACATTTTCTACAGAAATAAAATTCTAACAAAAAAATTCTATAGAAACAAAATTTTGACAAAAATCCTATGGAAATACAATCTTTAAATTTTTTTTTACAGAAATAAAATTCTAACAAAAAATTCTATAGAAATAAAATTGTGACAAAATTTTGTATAGATATAGAATTTTGACACGATTTGCTACAGAAACAGAATGATGTCAAAATTTTCTATAAAAATAAAATTTTGGCAAAATTTTCTATAGAAATAAAATTTTGACAAAATTTTCTATAGAAATAAAATTTTGGCAAAATTTTATACAGAAATAAAATTTTGACAAAATTTTCTATAAAAATAAAATTTTGGAAAAATTTTCTACAGAAATAAAATTTTGACAGAATTTTCTATAGAAATAAAATTTTGACAAAATTTTCTATAGAAATAAAATTTTGGTAAAATTTTCTGTAGAAAGAAACTTTTGACAAAAATTTCTATAGAACTAAAGTTTTGACAAAATTTTCTGTAGAAATAAAATTTTGACAAAATTTTCTATAGAGCTAAAAATTTTGACAAAATTTTCTATAGAAATTACCACACAATTGCCATAAAAATCTCCGGATCTAAATATGAACGACTTTTGCGTCTGGGACATTTTGAAGAGCAAGGTTGACACTAAAAAATACCAAAGTTCCCTAGATATGGTGGCTAAATATAATGATAATCTGATATAGACCAATTTAATTGAGCTAATTTTTGAGCGAAAGGGCCACAACATGAATTTTTGTAGAAATTATTGTCATTACTTGACGTCAAGAAATTTGCGATTAAATTCTACCAATATTAAAATATTGCTATTATTTAATTAGAGTGTTCAAATTTTACATTACGTCGATGCTTTATGAATCACAGTCAATGTTTAACATATCGACATTTGTGGGTGACAGCACTTCTACAAAATTAAGGAGAGCAGTTAAAATTTTCACTCATCATAACACATGTCGAGAAACGAGGACTTAACTCAATTCCGTGTATCCATTTCATTGCACAATGGGTTAGGTTAGATACAGTGGCAGCCCGTTATTTCATAATCACTTAGGCTATTGTGATTCATTGTGATGCCACAGTCGTTAACTTCTTTCTTATCACGGAGTGCTGCCCGATTCTATGTTTAGTTTAATAACAAGGGGCCTTCTGCTATAACCGAATCCAAACTGGATTTCACATTACGAAGAAACCACTTAGAGAAGCTTTGAACAACTCAGAAATATCACCAGCATTAGTGAGAGGACATAATCCACCGGTCGAAACTGGCTTTGAACCCATGACCCTTTATCAGCAAGGCGGGAATACTAAATAAAAGTAAAACAAGTATATACGGCCGTAAGTTCGGTCGGGATGAATCTTATGTACCCTCCACCATGGATTGCATAGAAACTTCTACGAAAGACTGTCATCCACAATCGAATTGTAAGTTAAAGGGTGATACGGTCAAAATTTGGTCAAGGGAAAACGCGTGTAAATCGGTGAAATCGTTTATTTCAAAAATCAAATTAAATTTCTTTTTCAAGTTCAATTAGTATAAAATTCAGGAAAAATATTCAGTTAGGCTTTCGCTTTTCCAAATCCAAATTGCCGGGCCTCACGCTTGACACCTGTCATCAGATTTTGTACAGCCACCTTGTCCATCTTCTTCGCCGCAGAAAGCCAGTTTGCCTTGAACTGCTGCTCGTCCTTAGCACTTTTTTGGTCTTCTTTAGGTTCCGCTTGACAATAGCCCAGTATTTCTCAATTGGGCGGAGCTCTGGCGTGTTGGGAGGGTTCTTGTCCTTGGGAACCACCTGCACGTTGTTGGCGGCGTACCACTCCATGGCCTTTTTACCGTAATGGCAAGATGCCAAATCCGGCCAAAACAGTACGGAACAACCGTGTTTCTTCAGGAAAGGCAGCAGACGTTTATTCAAACATTCTTTCACGTAAATTTCTTGGTTGACAGTCCCGGAAGATATGAAAATGCTGCTTTTCAAGCCACAGGTACAGATGGCTTGCTAAACCAGATATTTCTTTGCGAACTTTGACAGTTTTATGTGCCTGAAAATATCTGCTACCTTTCCCCTTCCTTTTGCCGTATAAAACTCCTGTCCCGGAAGCTGCTTGTAGTCGGCTTTGACGTAGGTTTCGTCGTCCATTACCACGCAGTCAAACTTCGTCAGCATCGTCGTGTACAGCCTCCGGGATCGCGCTTTGGCCGTCGTATTTTATTTATCATCGCGATTTGGAGTCACTACCTTCTTGGAAGTCGATAGTCCGGCTCGATGCACGGTTGTAGACGATACACCCAGTTTATTTGCGGCATCTCGGAGAGAGAGGTTAGGATTTCGCTTGAAACTACCGGCAACTCTCTCTTTGTCGTCTCAGCGGCTTCCGGTTTTCGATTTCCCCCCGATCCAGACTTCCTGGCTATCGACAAACGTTCCCCAAACACTTTAATTACATTTGTAACGGTTGATTTGGCAACTTTTAGCGATTTTGCCAGCTTTGCGTGCGAGTAGCTCGGATTTTCGCGATGCGCGAGCAAAATTTTGATACGCTGCTCTTCTTGCTTGGACGGCATTTTGACAACTGAAGAGTGAATTCCAAAATCAAAATAGGAGCAACATTCTACACACACACACCTTCAAAATGAGGGGTGTTCAGGTTTTTTAAATGCATCCTTGACCTTGACATCGGTAGGTTTTCGGCCTGGGCTAACTTACGGCCGTATATACTTGTTATACCCACCACCATAAAATGGTGACGGGGGTAAGATAAGTTTGTCATTCCGTTTGTAACACATCGAAATATCGATTTCCGACTATATAAAGTATATATATTCTCGATCAGGGAGAAATTCTAAGACGATATAACGATGTCCGTCTGTCCGCCTGGCTGTCTGTCTGTCTATTGTAATCACGCTACAGTCTTCAATAATAAAGAAATCGTGCTGAAATTTTGCACAAACTCGTCTTTTGTCTGCAGGCAGGTCAAGTTCGAAGATGGGCTATATCGGTCTAGGTTTTGATATAGTCCCCATATAAACCGACCTCCCGATTTGGGGTCTTGGGCTTATAGAAATCGTAGTTTTTATCCAATTTG
This sequence comes from Haematobia irritans, assembly GCF_050003625.1. Classification (NCBI taxonomy): domain Eukaryota; kingdom Metazoa; phylum Arthropoda; class Insecta; order Diptera; family Muscidae; genus Haematobia; species Haematobia irritans. Next base: position 45,800,531 of record NC_134401.1, on the reverse strand, counting down.
CCAGAAATTTGATATCTATAGGTATTTTATGACCATAAAGAGGTGTGCCAAAAATGGTGAGTATCGGTCCATGTTTTGGTATAGCCCCCATATAGACCGATCTCCCGATTTTACTTCTTGGGCTTATAGAAACCGCAGTTTTTATTCAATTTACCTGAAATTGGAAATCTAGAGGTATTACAGGACCACAAATACGTGTGCCAAAAATTGTGAGTATCGGTCCATGTTTTGGAATGGTCCCCATATAAAACGACCTCCCGATTTGGGGTCTTGGGCTTATAGAAATCGTAGTTTTTATCCAATTTGCCTGAAATTTGAAATCTATAGGTATTTTATGACCATAAAGAGGTGTCCCAAAAATGGTGAGTATCGGTCCATGTTTTGGTATAGCCCCCATATAGACCGATCTCCCGATTTTATTTCTTGGGCTTATAGAAACCGCAGTTTTTATTCAATTTACCTGAAATTGGAAATCTAGAGGTATTGTATGACCACAAATACGTGTGCTAAAAATTGTGAGTATCGGTCCATATTTTGGTATAGCCCCCATGTAAAACGACCTCCCGGTTTGGGGTCTTGGGCTTATAGAAACCGTAGTTTTTATCCAATTTGTCTGAAATTGGAAATCTAGAGGTATTTTAGGACCATAAAGAGGTGTGCCAAAAATGGTGAGTATCGGTCCATATTTTGGTATAGCCCCCATATAGACCGATTTCCCGATATTACTTCTTGGGCTTCTAGAATCCGAAGTTTTTGTCCTATTGGCCTGAAATTGGAAATCTAGAGGTATTTTCGGGTCATGAAGAGGTGTGCCGAAAATGGTGATTATCGGTCCATATTTTAGTGTAGCCCCCACGATCTCCCGATTTAACTCCTTGGGTTTCTAGAAACCGTAGTTCTTATTAATATTCTGGTATTTTAGTAAATATTCTGGTATTTTAGGCTCACAAAAACGTGTATCGGATTAAGTTTTTATCGGTCCATTTGGTAATGCCTCCATATAGACCGACTTCACTTCTTGAGGGTGTAGAAGGCGCACTGGTCATGAAAATTGCTTGAAACTCAATGTAAAATTTTCAGATTTTACTTCCACAGATTTAAGATTTCAAATCAAGACGTTATTTTATAATTTTCTTGTACACTTACAAGAGATGTTAATGATTCCTCTAAAACTCAAACAAAAATGGTTCTTATAAATCCAGAATCTGATATAGTCCTCATAGGTGAAATCTTTAAATTTATCTTCGGGAAGTGTCTTCAAGTCCTCAAGCCCTCCTGAAATTTCAAAGGAAACCCTAATATTTGGTTCATGGTGGTGGGTATTTAAGATTCGGCCCGGCCGAACTTAGTGCTGTATAACAGGTTGGCTGATAAGTCCCCGGTCTGGCACATTGATGGTGTCGCCAGTATTAAATGCATATTATTTTTATATAGTACCAACCTTCAAATGATTCGTGTCAAAATTTGACGTCTGTAAGTCAATTGGTTTGTGAGATAGAGCGTCTTTTGTGAAGCAACTTTTGTTATTTTGAAAAAATTGAAAAAAAGGAATTTCGTGTTTTGATAAAATACTGTTTTCTGAAGGGAAAAAAATACGGTGGGATCAAAAACTTGGCTTGATAATGAGTTTTCGGACTCTGTCCCAGGGAAATCAACAATAATTGATTGGTATGCAAAATTTAAGCGTGGTGAAATGAGCACGGAGGACAGTGAACGCAGTGGACGCCCGAAAGAGGTGGTTACCGACGAAAACATCAAAAAAATCCACAAAATAATTTTGAATGACAGTAAAATGAAGTTGATCGAGATAGCAGAGGCCTTAAAGATATCAAAGGAACGTGTCATATCATTCATCAATATTTGGATATGCGGAAGCTCTGTGCAAAATGGGTGCCGCGCGAGCTCACATTTGACCAAAAACAACAACGTGTTGATGATTCTGAGCGGTGTTTGCAGCTGTTAACTCGTAATACACCCGCGTTTTTCCATCGATATGTGACAATGGATGAACCATGGCTCCATCACTACACTCCTGGGTCCAATCGACAGTCGGCTGAGTGGACAGCGACCGGTGAACCGCTTCGGAGGAAAGACTCAAAAGTCCGCTGGCAAAGTAATGGCCTCTGTTTTTTGGGATGCGCATGGAATAATTTTTATCGATTATCTTGAGAAGGGAAAAACCATCAACAGTGACTATTATATGGCGTTATTGCAGCGTTTGAAGGTCGAAATCGCGGCAAAACAGCCCCTTATGAGGAAGAAAAAAGTGTTGTCCCACCAAGACAACGCACCGTGCCACAAGCCATTGAGAACGATGGCCACCCACCGTATTCTCCAGATCTGGCCCCCAGCGACTTTTTCTTGTTCTCAGACCTCAAAAGGATGCCCGAAGTGAAAAAATTTGGCTGCAATGAAGAGGTGATTGCCGAAACTGAGGCCTATTTTGAGGCAAAACCGAAGGAGTACTACCAAAATGGTATCAACAAATTGGAAGTTCGTTATAATCGTTGTATCGCTCTTGAAGGGAACTATGTTGAATAATAAAAACGAATTTTGACAAAAAAATGTATTTTTCTTTGTTAGACCGGGGACTTATCAGCCAACCTGTTATACTTGTTATAAAAAATTTTGTCAAAATTTTATCTCTATAGAAATTTTTTTTTTTTTTAAATTTTTATTTCTATTGGAATTTTGACAAAATTTTATTTCTAAGCAAAATTTTACTTGTATAGAAAATTCAGTCAAAATTTTGTTCTCGACGGTAATGCAAACCGAGCCTTAGGGGCAATTATATCCCCAGATCCCTTTTAAAATGTTGGCGTGCTCGACGTTATAAATTTAGACATAATCAGAAAATTAAATTTCGTTGTATAGCAAATACAAAGGCATAGCATTTGTCGTATGGAAGGAAGGTATGAAAAAATATCCCACTGTGGAACATCTATAGTCTCACATAAATGCTATCGCAAGGTCCATATATAACAACATTGTGACTGTTTATCCTACATCTTTGATGTTGAAATAAAAATTTTTGTTTAATTACTCAAGCTTTTGAATTACAACAATATCGAATAACACAATTCCAATAATATAGGGTAACAGCATATATAGCATCATTATCTCGAGGCTATTTAGAGAATCTTATTAATGTGAGATAACAGGAAGTCATCTCAGAAATTGCTAGGGGCAATATATACCCAGTTTTTTGTTAAGCCGCTCATCGAGTATATTATTGGTGGAAATTTGGATCTTTACATACTTCTATGGATACTACATATCCAAAGTAACCCTGTATAGAATGTACTAGGTTAGGTGGCAGCCCGATGTATCGGGCTCACTTAGAATATTCAGTCCATTGTGATACCACATTGGTGAACTTCTCTCTTATCACTGAGTGCTGCCCGATTCCATGTTAAGCTCAATGACAAGGGACCTCCTTTTTATAGCCGAGTCCGAACGGCGTTCCACATTGCAGTGAAACCACTTAGAGAAGCTTTGAAACCCTCAGAAATGTCACCAGCATTACTGAGGTGGGATAATCCACCGCTGAAAAACTTTTTGGTGTTCGGTCGAAGCAGGAATCGAACCCACGACCCTGTGTATGCAAGGCGGGCATGCTAACCATTGCACCACGGTGGCTAACTAGCCCTGCTATGTCATCCGCTTTGCATCATCATCCCAAATAAACACCAACATTTGGAGAACTGCTCAGTTATGCCATTGAGAGATTTGCTGCAGTCTGTATCTCTTATTACTTCTCTTGTCATAGATAACAATAGGACGTCAGTATCTATAGCTTGAGTTGGCAAAATAATAATTTTGTTTCACCCTGTTAATTAAGGTTTCCACTTGCGTAAACATCTCGAAATGCATTCAACACAAACATCAACATGGTCATCGACGATGCCATTATCAAATGTTGTTGAAATGTACAATTCCAAGTTTACTCGTAGTTATCCTTGCAACGACAGCTTCTTCCTTTTGGACATGGGCATAAAGCGACAGCACCCAAAGAACATCCATAGTCGCCAACAATGATTATTTCCCATACAATATTAGCAATAAATGAAGGCTCTCCTCTCCAAACATGGTGGATGAGGTGGGTGTCTCAGTCTTTGCAAATCTCATTGTCCAAGCATAATGGATGCATGAGAAAATCTAGAAATAAATGCATCTGCTTCAATTTATATGGTATAATAGTTGTGGAATTTCCTGTGTCATTAGGAACATATGAGATAACAGGAAACATAATATAGGAATTCTTTCATCTGACAAGCAAAAGTAAGACATGTGGGACCATGATTGAGATAATCATAGAAATTTTACCCCTAACCTAAAGATCAAGAGCATATGTCAATTAGTAAATCATTAAGTATCTCTATCCTAAGGAAACTCTAAAAGCTGAGGTCAAGTCCGTCCACGAACTTTCACCAAGACTGGGAAATGGATGTGGGAAAATTGGTAAACTTTGCACTGTTCAATCCTCTCGATGAGAATTTTGCCTTAGACATAGCCGTCTTCGAGTTAAGGAATTCAGAGATTTGATTGTAGGTTCACGAGAAGGAATTCAGAGTTTTTATTGAAAGAAATTCAGAGTTTAGGGAAGTTCACGGAATCCTAGGAGCAGTAGGAACTAAGGAGTGGAACTATAGATTCGAAAAACTCATTGGAGGAACTGTAGATCCGAAGAAATCAGAGGAGTAGCTGTAGATTTGAAGAACTAAGTAATGGAATTGTAGCACCGAATAACTCAGTAGAGAAACTGTAGATCCGAAGAACTCATCGGTCTAGGTGATGGAACTCTAGATACGTAGGTAGAATCGAGCAAACTCAGTGGGGGAAACTGTACCAACGAAGAACCCTAACCAAACTAGATCCGTAGAAATCCGAGGTGAGAGGAACTGTAGGTCCGAAGAACTCAGTGGTCTAGGTGGTGGAACTCTAGATATGTATGTAGAATCAAGCAACTCAGTGGGGGAAACTGTACCAACGAAGAACCCTAACCGAACTATGTTAGATCCGTAGCAATCCGACGTGAGAGGAACTGTAGATTTGAAAAACTCAATGGGAAAATGTAGATCCGAAGCACTCGGGGGTATAACTGTAGCACAGAACTATTCGCTGGTGGAACTCCAGATACGTAGAACTTCGAACGGTTATGTAGAATAGAAGAAATCAGTGGTGGAACTGTAGAACCGAAGAATCGAGTTGAGCAACAGAATATTCGAAGGAGTTAGTGGAGAAGCTGTTGATTTGAAGAACCCAGTGGAATTGTAGCACCGAATAACTCAATAGAGGAACTGTAGATCCGAAGACCTCAGTGGTCTAGGTGGTGGAACTCTATATACCCAGAGGGTTAATGTATAACGGAAGAACTCAGTGGGTGAACTGAGTACCTCGGCGATGAAACCGTAAATGCGTAGTATTCAGTAGTGGAACTGTTGAACCGAAAAACCCAGGAACTATACATCCGAAGAAATCAGAGGTGAAACTGTAGATTTGAAAAACTCAGTAGGGAAATGTTGATCCAAAGCACTTCTTGATAGGACTGTAGCACAGAACTACTCGCTGGTGGAACTCTAGATACGTAGAACTCAAAGGGGTAATGTAGAATAGAGAGAGACTCAGTGGTGAAACTGTGGAACCGAAGTACTCGGTAGTTAAACTGTAGATCCAAAGAACTCAGTGGTGGAATTGTATCACTGAATTACTCAGTAGAAGAACTGTAGGTATATCCGAAGATCTAAGTGGGGGAATCTAAATCAGAAGTACTCTGTGATTGAACTGTAGCACAGAAGTAGTCGGTGGTGGAACTGTAGGTTAGGTTAAAGTGGCAGCCCGATTAAGATTCAGGCTCACTTAGACTATTCAGTCCATTGTGATACCACACTAACTAAAAGTACCTATTACATATGGGCACTTCTAGTTTTAACCGTTGAACCTTCTCGATTATTTTCTTCTGTTGAACCAACCAGATTGTTACAAAAACATTAGCAGACTGCTTAAGTTAACGTTTTCCAGGTCCGCCAGTAATCTAAAGCTATATGCCCCTAAAAGTTGCTTACTCCTTACACAAACTGCAGGACACTCACACAAGAGGTGTTTAATTGATTCCTTTTCCTCAGCATCATGACAGCTCATACAATAGTCATTATACTTCGCACCAATAGTTTTTGCAAAATCGCCTATCAGGCAGCGACCCGTTATAGCAGATATCAGGAGTGATATCTGGCGTCTCGAGAACACTAGCATATCTAGTGTGCGGTTTAAGTTTAAATGGGGCCATATTTGCTTGGTGTCGTTACAACCCTTACATTTGCCATCATGACAGCCTTCTCACGCAGTGGAACTGTAGATGCTTAATATTCTGTGGTGGAACTAGAGGACCTGCAGAAACGAACAAATCAGAGGATAAACATCGGGCTGCCACGTAGGCAGCCCGATGTATCAGGCTGATTTAGACTATTCAGTCCATTGTAATACCACATTGGTGAACTTCTCTCTTATCACTGAGTGCTGCCCGATTCCATGTTAAGTTCAATGACAAGCGACCTTTTTTTTATAGCCGAGTCCGAACGGCGTTCCACACTGCAGTGAAATCACTTAGAGAAGTTTCGAAACCCTCAGAAATGTCACCAGCATTACTGAGGTGGGATAATCCACCGCTAAAAAACTTTTTGGTGTTCGGTCGAAGCAGGAATCGACCCCCAAGACCTTGTGTATGCAAGGCGGGCATGCTAACCATTGCACCACGGTGGCTCCCTGAGGAGAAACTATAGATTTGAAGAACTCATTGGGGAATGTAAATCATCCTGATATGCAGATCAAGCGTGTAAATCCCCATTAAAAACTACAGAGCCGTACCAGTCATATAAATGGGAACCCTTCTGTTTATTTTGCTGAATTTCTGTATATGGTTCCGATGGTTCGTAATGGTCCACCAGACGTGGCATCCATAGGTAGCTACTGGTCTTATAACAGCTGTAAAAATCCAGTGAAAAATTTATGGCTTCATCTTTCAGCGTTTCCCGACCAGTTTTTGACACGCATATAGTACCGCATTGGCCTTCCTGTCGTATTTTCCAGCCAGTTTAGTCTGGAGTCTAAGATAAATCCCAAGTATTCGGCCGATCTGGAGAGACTCAATCTCGTTCCTTAAAATTGTGGGTCCTTATAACAGGTTGGCTGATAAGTCCCCGGTCTAACAAAGAAAAACGCATTTTTTTGTCGAAATTCGTTTTTATTATTCAACATAGTTTCCTTCAAGAGCGATACAACGATTATAGCGACCTTCCAATTTTTTGATACCATTTTGGCAGTACTCCTTCGGTTTTGCCTCAAAATAGGCCTCAGTTTCGGGGATCACCTCTTCATTGCAGCCAAATTTTTTCCCTGCGAACATCCTTTTGAGGTCTGAGAACAAGAAAAAGTCACTGGGGGCGAGATCTGGAGAATACGGTGGGTGGGGAAGCAATTCGAAGCCCAATTCATGAATTTTTGCCATCGTTCCCAATGACTTGTGGCAAGGTGCGTTGTTTTGGTGAAACAACACTTTTTTTTCTTTTTCATATGGGGCCGTTTTGCCGCGATTTGGACCTTCAAACGCTCCAATAACGCCATATTATAGTCACTGTTGATAGTTTTTCCCTTCTCAAGATAATCGATAAAAAATTATTCCATGCGCAAAAGCAGAGGCCATTACTTTGCCAGCGGACTTTTGAGCCTTTCCACGCTTCGGAGACGGTTCACCGGTCGCTGTCCAATCAGCCGACTGGCGATTGGACTCAGGAGTGTAGTGATGGAGCCATGTTTCATTCATTGTCACATATCGACGGAAAAACTCGGGTGTATTACGACCGCTCAGAATCATTAACACGTTGTTGTTTTTGGTCAAATGTGATCTCGCGCGGCACCCATTTTGCACAGAGCTTCCGCATATCCAAATATTGATGAATGATATGACCAAGACGTTCCTTTGATATCTTTTAAGCCTCTGCTATCTCGATTAACTTCATTTTACAGTCATTCAAAATCATTTTGTGGATTTTTTGATGTTTTCGTCGGTAACCATCTCCTTCGGGCGTCCACTGCGTTCACCGTCCTCCGTGCTCATGTCACCACGCTTCAATCAATTATTGTTGATTTCCCTGGGGCAGAGTCCGGAAACTCATTATCAAGCCAAGTTTTTGATTCCACCGTATTTTTTCCCTTCAGAAACCAGTATTTTATCAAAACACGAAATTCCTTTTTTTCACAATACCAAAAGTTGCTTCACAAAAGACACTCTATCTCAAAAACTAATTGACTTACAGACGTCAAATTTTGACACGAAGCATTTGAAGGTTGGTACTATACAAAAATAATATGTATTTATAAATATTATAATACTAGCGACGCCACCTATGTGTCACACCGGGGACTTATCAGCCAACCTGTTACGATGTTAAGAGGTTTTAAGATACCTTGACATCGGTAGGTTTTCGGCCTGACCTCACTTACGGCCGTATATACTTGTTATACCCTCCATCATAGGATGGGGGTATATTAACTTTGTCATTCCGTTTGTAACACATCGAAATATTGCTCTACGACCCCATAAAGTATATATTCTGGGTCGTGGTGAAATTCTGAGTCGATCTAAGCATGTCCGTCCGTCCGTCTGTTGAAATCACGCTAACTTCCGAACGAAACAAGCTATCGACTTGAAACTTGGCACAAGTAGTTGTTATCGATGTAGGTCGGATGGTATTGAAAATGGGCCATATCGGTCCACTTTTACGTATAGCCCCCATATAAAGGGACCCTCAGATTTGGCTTGTGGAGCCTCTAACAGAAGCATATTTCATCCGATCTGGCTGAAATTTGGCCTATGGTGTTGGTATATGGTCTCTAATAACCGTGCAAAAATTGGTCCACATCGGTCCATAATTACATATAGCCCCCATATAAACCGATCCCCAGATTTGGCTTGCGGAGCCTAAAAGAGAAGCAAATTTCATCCGATCCGGCTGAAATTTGGTACATAGTGTTGGTATATGGTCTCTAAAAATCGTGCAAAAGTTGGTCCACATCGGTCCATAATTATATATAGCCCCCATATAAACCGATCTCCAGATTTGGCTTGCGATGCCTCAAAGAGGAGCAAAATTCATCCGATCCGGCTGAAATTTGGTTCATGGTATTGGTATATGGTCTCTAACAACCGTGCAGAAATTGGTCCACATCGGTCCATAATTATATATGGCGCCCATATAAACCGATCCCCAGATTTTGGTTGCGGAGCCTCAAAGAGAAGCAAATTTCATCCGATCCGCCTGAAATTTGGTTCGTGGTATTGGTATATGGTCTCTAACGACCGTGCACAAATTGGTCCACATCGGTCCATAATTACATATAGCCCCCATATAAACCGATCCCCAGATTTGGCTTGCGGAGCCTAAAAGAGAAGCAAATTTCATCCGGCTGAAATTTGGTACATGGTGTTGGTAGATGGTCTCTTACAACCATGCAAAAATTGGTCCACATCGGTCCATAATTATATATAGACCCCATATAAACCGATCTATAGATTTGGTTTGCGAAGCCTCAAAGAGGAGCAAATTGCATCCGATCCGGCTGAAATTTGGTACATGGTGTTGGTATATGGTCTCTAACAATCATGCAAAAATTGGTCCACATCGGTCCATAATTATATATAGCCCCCATATAAACCGATCCCCAGATTTGGCTTGCGGAGCCTCAAAGAGAAGCAAATTTCATCCGATCCGGCTGAAATTTGGTACATGATGTTGGTATATGGTCTCTAATAACCATACAAAAATTGGTCCACATCGGTCCATAATTATATATAGACCCCATATAAAGCGATCTCCAGATTTGGCTTGCGAAGCCTCAAAGAGGAGCAAAATTCATCCGATCCGCCTGAAATTTGGTACATGATATTGGTATATGGTCTCTAACAACCATGAAAAAATTGGTCCACATCGGTTCATAATTATATATAGCCCCCATATAAACCGATCCCCAGATTTGACTTGCGAAGTCTCCAAGAGAAGCAAATTTCATCCAATCCGGTTGTAATTTGGAACATGGTGTTAGTATATGATCTTTAACAACCGTGCCAGAATTGGTCCATATCGGTCCATAATTATATATAGCCCCCATATAAAACATTCTCCAGATTTGACCTCCGGAGCCTCTTGGAGGAGCAAAATTCATCCGATCCGGTTCAAATTAGGCATGATCGCTAACAACCATACCATAAAATTGGTCCAATCACACCAAAATTGGTCCATATCGGTTCATAATCATGGTTGCCACTAGAGCCAGAAATAATCTACCAAAATTTTATTTCTATAGAAAATTTTGTCAAAATTTTATTTCTATAGAAAATTTTGTCAAAATTTTATTTCTAGAGAAAATTTTGTTAAAATTTTATTCGCATCATAATAAAATTTTCATCCTTGTCAAAATTTTATTTCTATAAAAAATTTTGTCAAAATTTTATTTCTATAGAAAATTTTGTTCAAATTTTATTCGGTTCATAATCATGGTTGCCACTCGAGCCAAAAATAATCTAACAAGATTTTATTTCTATGGAAAATTTTGTCAAAAGTTTATTTCTAAGAAAATTTTGTTAAAATTTTATTTCTGTAGAAATTTTTGTCAAAATTTTCTTTCTATAGAAAATTTTGTCAAAATTTTTATTTCTATAGAAAATTTTGTGAAAATTTTATTTCTATAGAAAATTTTGTTAAAATTTTATTTCTGTAGAAAATTTTGTCAAAATTTTATGTCTACTTTGTCAAACTGAATTATATACGTATTGGATCGATCTTTTTTGATTTAATATATACCACGTATGGACTTACATACAATTTAGAAGATGGTGTTAGGAGGTTTTAAGATACCTTGCCATCGGCAAGCGTTACCGCAACTTAAGTAATTCGATTGTGGATGGCAGTGTTTAGATGAAGTTTCTACGCAATCCATGACGGAAGGTACATAAGCTTCGGCCTGGCCGAACTTACGGCCGTATATACTTGTTTTTAATTAACTTCACTTAAGGTGAATTTTGTAAATACAAATTTCCATCAGTCTCATTTTCTATTTATAGCCAGACATCTATTATTATGATGAAAAGCAAATTCCAAATCCAATTCACAAAAAATTCACAAATATTTTCTGATATAAATTCACAAAAAAAAAACGAAATATAATTGCAATTGTCGGAAAATCTTGCTGGTTCCAAATGAGAGTTGTGCTACAGATGTCAACAACAGAAGCTCTAAGAACAAAAGCAAATTCAAAGAAATAGAAAACTGAGAGGAAACCCAAACAAATTATGGCAAAAAATATTCTGGCAAGTTGCAGGATACCAAGAAATCCTTACGTCTACTGATTCACAAAGCTACACACATACACACAAACTTTCACATGAACACATAGCTCATATGCCCCGAATGGCAAACACTAATTGAGGAAGGAAACAAGTGTCGTCTCCAGTAAAGATGAAGTAAATGCTGCAAATGAAATGGGCTGAATTGAAAGTTTTGCCAGAAGAATTGAACTGTTGCCACAATACTCTCAGGTCCACAGTGGATGTGAAATTGTAAATTCAATAGCTAATAAAAAAAACTTATATTCCCTAAAGCCAGAATTGATGTGAATATTTTAATTCGGCCAACTAACTTATAGAGCTAAAACTCCAGATGAAAACTAAGGTTTTCAAACAAAATAATAAGAGTGAAAATGAGGAACTAAGGTTCCACGGGATTATTCAATGGATGATTGAACTTAGCCTCCTGGGTTAATGGGTCTCTTTAATGTGTGATGACACTACCACAACGAATACCTACGTGGGAATCAACGTTTCGTAATAGACAAAACAAGTATATACGGCCGTAAGTTCGGCCAGGCCGAATCTTATGTACCCTCCACCATGGATTGCGTAGAAACTTCTACTAAAGACTGTCATCCAGAAATTTCAACTCACGTGGTTGTTAAATATCATATACTACCACCACGTACCAAATTTCAACCAGATCGGGTGAATTTTGCTTCTCCAAAAGGCACTGGAAGTCAAATCTGGGGATCGGTTTATATGGGAGCTATATATTATTATGGACTGATAGGAACCAATTCCTGCATGGTTGTTGGAGACCCTATACTAACATCACGTACCAAATTTCAACCGAATGGGAAGAATTTTGCTCTTCCAAGGTGCTCCGGAGGTCAAATCTGGGGATCGGTTTATATGGGGGCTATATATAATTATGGATCGATGTGAACCAATTTTTGCATGGTTGTTAGAGACCATATACTAACACCATGTACCAAAATTCAGCCGGATCGAATGAAATTTGCTTCTCTTAGAGGCTCCGCAAGCAAAATCGGGGGATCGGTTTATATGGGGGCTATATATAATTATGAACCGATATGGACCAATTTTTACATGGTTGTTAGAGACCATATACTAACATCATGTACCAAATTTCAGCCAAATCGGATGAAAATTGTTTCTCTTAGAGGCTCTGCAAGCCAAATCGGGGGATCGGTTTATATGGGGGCTATAAAGGGTGATACGGTCAAAATTTGGTCAAGGGAAAACGCGTGTAAATCGGTAAAATCGTTTATTTAAAAAATCAAATTAAATTTATTTTTCAAGATCAATTAGTATAAAATTCAGGAAAAATATTCAGTTAGGCTTTCGCTTTTCCAAATCCGAATTGCGGGCCTCACGCTTGACACCTGCCATCAGATTTTGTACAGCCACCTTGTCCACCTTCTTCGTCGCAGAAAGCCAGTTTGCCTTGAACTGCTGCTCGTCCTTAGCAGTTTTTTTTGGGTCTTCTTTAGGTTCCGCTTGACAATAGCCCAGTATTTCGCAATTGGGCGGAGCTCTGGCGTGTTGGGAGGGTTATTGTCCTTGGGAACCACCTGCACGTTGTTGGCGGCGTACCACTCCATGGCAAGATGCCAAATCCGGCCAAAACAGTACGGAACAACCGTGATTCTTCAGGAAAGGCAGCAGACGTTTATTCAAACACTCTTTCACGTAAATTTCTTGGTTGACAGTCCCGGAAGCTATGAAAATGCTGCTTTTCAAGCCACAGGTACAGATGGCTTGCCAAACCAGATATTTCTTTGCGAACTTTGACAGTTTTATGTGCTTGAAAATATCTGCTACCTTTCCCCTTCCTTTTGCCGTATAAAACTCCTGTCCCGGAAGCTTCTTGTAGTCGGCTTTGACGTAGGTTTCGTCGTCCATTACCACGCAGTCAAACATCGTCAGCATCGTCGTGTACAGCCTCCGGGATCGCGCTTTGGCCGTCGTATTTTGTTTATCATCGCGATTTGGAGTCACTACCTTCTTGGAAGTCGATAGTCCGGCTCGTTTTTTGGCTCGATGCACGGTTATAGACGATACACCCAGCTTATTTGCGGCATCTCGGGGAGAGAGAGGTTAGGGTTTCGCTTGAAACTACCGGCAACTCTCCTTGTCATCTCAGCGGCTTCCGGTTTTCGATTTCCCCCCGATCCAGACTTCCTGGCTGTCGACAAACGTTCCCCAAACACTTTAATTTCATTTGTAACGGTTGATTTGGCAACCTTTAGCGATTTTGCCAACTTTGCGTGCGAGTAGCTCGGATTTTCGCGATGCGCGAGCAAAATTTTGATATGCTGCTCTTCTTGCTTGGACGGCATATTGACAACTGAAGAGTGAATTCCAAAATCCAAATAGGAGCAACATTCTACAAACACACACCTTCAAAATGAGGGGTGTTCAGGTTTTTTAAATGCAAAATTGAAAGAAATACGTCAAGTTTATATTGACCAAATTTTGACCGTATCACCCTTTATATAATTGTGGACCGATGTGAACCAATTTTTCCGTGGTTATTAGAGACCATATACTAACACCATGTACCAAATTTCAGCCGGATCGGATGAAATTTTTTTCTCTTATAGGCCTCGCAAGCCAAATTTGGGGGTCCGTTTATATGGGGGCTATACGTAAAAGTGGACCGATATGGCCCATTTGCAATACCATCCGACCTACATCAATAACAACTACTTGTGCCAAGTTTCAAGTCGATAGCTTGTTTCATTCGGAATTAGCGTGTTTCAACAGACGGACGGACGGACATGCTCAGATCGACTCAGAATTTCACCACGACTTAGAATATATATACTTTATGGGGTCTTAGAGCAATATTTCGATGTGTTACAAACGGAATGACAAAGTTAATATACCCCCATCCTATGGTGGAGGGTATAAAAACTTTTAATATTCGTACAAATTACACTATCAATATCTATCAATATACAGATACAAAAAATCTATCAATACAGATACAAATCATGACGCCGAGAGTGGAATTTATTTTGAGAAGTAAAGAAAGGGAGGATATAGAGCAAAGAGAAAACCAACGAAGAGAAAGTAGATACAAGTTTGAGACAATTATTTTGAGACAAGAGGGTTTCATTGAGATTGAGCAGCCCGATGTATCAGGCTCACTTAGACTATTCAGTCCATTGTGATACCACATTGGTGAACTTCTCTCTTATCACTGAGTGCTACCCAATTCCATGTTAAGCTCAATGACAAGATACCTCCTTTTTATAGCCGAGTTCGAACGGCGTTCCCCATCGCAGTGAAACCACTTAGAGAAGCTTTGAAACCCTCAGAAATGTCACCAGCATTACTGAGGTGGGATAATCCACCGCTGAAAACTTTTTGGTGTTCGGTCGAAGCAGGAATCGAACCCACGACCTTGTGTATGCAAGGCGGTCATGCTAACCATTGCACCACGGTGGCTCCCGTGGGAGTTGTAACTCCTTTAAATATTCATCTTTCGAACGACGAGCAAATTCATGGTGTTATGTATTCAATTTATCCCTGCTACTAAAGGAGCACCTCGAAGAAAATGACCGGGAATCAAGGCAAGGATTTCAAATGGATCGTCAGTCATGGGAACGAACCTATGACCTGAAAACTGACTTTTCAGTGTTTGATCTGCAGTGTTAACCTGCAAAACTTCTGTAAACTTGTTCAACTTACAGACAAAAGATCCTTTGTTTGGATGGCAGACCGATGTCTCAGAGTTACAATTTGAAATTTCAGTGTTTGAACAGCAGATCAAAATATCAGAATTTAGATTTCGGCCATGCCTGGACGGGTGGGGATATTGTGCTCCCGCACACCCAGTATCTCCCATACTGGCCACCGACGTCACTGATAGACTCAGAATGTAGTTTCAATCATTGAACTGGAGTAAGAATCATTGCCCTTTGAACGTCAGATGCACGCTTTAATATTTGAACGGCCGGCCAAATATTAAAGCCAAGTTCTTGGAATTTTTGATCAATAACCCATTGTAGGCCAGGAGCCTTTCAACTGCATATCGAAGTCTCGTTGTTAGGATTACAAACCGAAGTTCCAGTGCTTGAATGGCAGATCGAAATCTTAAAGTTTGAACTGAAGATCGAAATCTTAATTGTTCAAAGATGTACAAAGTCGAATTCCCAATGTTTGAATAACAGACCGAAGATCTGTGTGTGAAAGGTAGAACATAGCGCAAGTGGTTGAACTGTAGTACAAAATATCAATGTTTGAACTTGCGATCGAAGTATAATTGTTTGAACGACAAACGAAAATCTCAGCTGATCGAATTCCTAATTGTTTAACGGTAGACCGAGGTCTCAGCGTGTGATTCACAGACCGAAATGTCAGTGTTGCACTCATAGGCGCAGCCCCTTGAACTGTAGGCCTCTGTGTATGAATTGAAAACGGAAGAGACCCAACGTCTTCACCATAGTTCATTCTGTAATGGTAAGAAAAACGTCCGCTAGGGCATTATTCTTTCCTCGAGTGCCCTCCTTAGCCAATACATCGACCTGCTCATACCCAGTACCCAGGTACCCAACACGGAGTTAGGTTAGGTTAGGTTAAAGTGGCAGCCCGATTAAGTTTCAGGCTCACTTAGAATAGTCTAAGTCCATTGTGATACCACATTTAACTAAAAGTACCTACTAAAGGGTGGTTAAAATTGCAAGGGCCGATGTTGATTTTGAATAAAGCAAAAACGATTTAGGAAATTATTGTAATTTTATTTTATTATGATATATTGGTATTACTCAATTATGTATGGAACAAAATATCGGCCAAATGGGCGCCGCGACCTCGGTGACAGACCTTCATCCGATGGTCCAAATTTTCGATGACGCTGAGGCTTAATGGAGGTTCTATGCCGTTAATGTGCCGAATTATCTCATCCTTTAGCTCTTGAATTGTTGCTGGCTTATCGACGTACACCTTTTCTTTCAAATAACCCCAAAGAAAAAAGTCCAACGGGGTCAAATCACATGATCTTGGCGGCCAATTGACATCGCCGTTATGTGAGATAACGCGGCCATTGAATTTGTTGCGCAAAAGAGCCATTGTTTCGTTAGCTGTGTGGCAAGTGGCACCGTCCTGCTGAAACCACATATCGTCCACATCCATATCTTCCAATTCGGGCCACAAAAAATTCGTTATCATCTCACGATAGCGAACACCATTCACAGTAACTGCCTGACCGGCCTCATTTTGGAAAAAATACAGCCCGATGATGCCGCCAGCCCATAAACCGCACCAAACAGTCACTCTTTGTGGGTGCATTGGTTTTTCGACAATCACTCTTGGATTATCATTCGCCCAAATGCGGCAATTCTGTTTATTGACGAATCCACTAAGGTGAAAATGTGCCTCATCACTGAAGATGATTTTCTTCGAAAATTGATCATCTACTGTTGCAATTTCTTGGAACCATTTAACACGTTGTTGGATTGTGTATCTCTCCATGGTTCAAATTGAGTAAGTCTGAAATAGAGAAATGTCAAATAAAATTTGGAAAAAAAACTTGGCGTTTAGGTGTGGTTCACATTCAACATCGGCCCTTACAATTTAACCACCCTTTACATATGGGCACTTCTAGTTGTAACCACTGAACCTTCTCTATTATTTTCTTTTGTTGAACCAACCAGATTGTTCCAAAAACATTAACTGACTGCTTAAGTTAACGTTTTCCAGGTCCGCCAGTAATCTAAAGCTATATGCCCCTAAAATTTGCTTACGCCTTACACAAAATGCAGGACACTCACACAAGAGGTGTTTAATTGATTCCTTTTCCTCCGCATCATGACATCTCATACAGTAGTCATTATACTTCGCACCAATAGTTTTGGCAAATTCGCCTATCAGGCAGCGACCCGTTATAGCAGATATCAGAAGTGATATCTGACGTCTTGAGAACACTAGCATATCTAGTGTGCGGTTCAAGTTTAAATGGGGCCATATTTGCTTGGTGTCGTTACAACCCTCCCATTGAACATTTTGCCTTCCCACGCAGTAAGAGCTTGCAGGTTGCCAGAGACATACCAACAGATTCTAGTTCCCCTGGAATATGTAAGGTAGTTCCTAGCCTTGCTAACACATCTGCTTGACAGTTCCCCGGTATGTTCCTATGGTCAGGCACCCATAGGTTTGGTTAGGTGGCTGCCC
This sequence comes from Haematobia irritans, assembly GCF_050003625.1. Taxonomy (NCBI): domain Eukaryota; kingdom Metazoa; phylum Arthropoda; class Insecta; order Diptera; family Muscidae; genus Haematobia; species Haematobia irritans. The sequence goes on along the minus strand of NC_134401.1, from coordinate 45,782,986 downwards.
GATGTATCAGGCTCACTTAGACTATTCAGTTGGTGAATGTGGTATCACAATGGACTACGGGAGTCATCGTGGTGCAATGGTTAGCATGCCCGCCTTGCATACACAATGTCGTGGGTTCGATTCCTGCTTCTACCGAACACCAAAAAAGTTTTTCAGCGGTGGATTATCCCACCTCAGTAATGCTGGTGACATTTCTGAGGGCTTCAAAGCTTCTCTTTCACTGCAATGTAGAACGCCGTTCGGACTCGGCTATAAAAAGGAGGTCCCTTGTCATTGAGCTTAACATGAAATCGGGCAGCACTCAGTGATAAGAGAGAAGTTCACCAATGTGGCCAGGCACCCATATTAGGTGAATATTGTACTGCTAGCCATCTCGTTGAGAGATTTGCGGCAGTCGATGGCCGTTTTCGAGTAAAGGAACACAGAGTCCAAGGATTTTATTGACTGTCCGAGTATATATTAATGCCAACATTTTTTGGAACATTACCCACTTGTCCATCCAATTTGGAGCCATCAGTGTAGAAATCTATATATCTATTATTCCCCGGGGTCTGTGTACACCACGCCTCACTGTTAGGAATTAGAGTTTCACACAGAGTTATATTATGCTGTTCGTCAACTTAAGCGATTCGTTGGCATAACTTAAGTGCTAGTGTAGCCGAATCCTCTCCTTTCCCTTTTCTATTTATAGAAACTGAACAGACACGAGAACGACCACAGTACCATCGCCATCCCCGTTCACGAGCATCAGTCGGCACGACATCATGACCATCCCCGTTTCACGAGCACCAGTCGGAATGACACCATCGCCACCCCCGTTTCACGAGCACCAGTCGGCACTAAACCATCGGCATCTCCGTTCCACGAGTACCAGTACGGATCGCAACGTCCATTACCGTTACCCCCGTTTCACGAGCACCAGTCGGCACTAAACCATCGACATCTCCGTTCCACGAGTACCAGTAGGCATCGCAACGTCCATTACCGTTACCAGGCAACATCACATCCGTCACAACCGCAGTTCATCCTCACCAGTAAGCAATACACGGTCCATCACCACCCTTCACCCAGTTCCTCGTCACCAGTCAGCATTACACTGTCCATCACCATCCCCAGTTCATCACTACCGTCCAGCCCACCAGAACCCTGAGTTCTCTACGGCTAGCGGCTGACTACTGTAGACTAGAGGTGTGCGCGTGACTGAAATTTCACTCACACTCACGCACATTCAGGAAACAAAATGTTTATTCACGCACGCTCACGCACGATACGTGTTGTAGCCAATCCCACTCACGTACATTCACGACATGAAAACCAATACTCACGCACGCTCACGCATGAACTACTTTTAAAGACTCACGTTCACGCACGATTCACGACAATTCTCGTGATTCACGACATTTTCCAAACAAAAATCTGCAAAGGTAACAAACTTCAAAAATAGAATATAGTTCGAGAGCCAAATTAATTACAGTTAAAATACGAGTATGAATTAAATCTTGATTTTTTTTTTCGTGAGCGTGATTTTGCAGGAATTTTATTCACGCACATTCACGAGCCGATTTTATTTCTCATGCACACTCACTCACGACATATTTATTTTAGTCCCATTCACGCTCATTCACGAGACTTGCTTTGGATTTTGTTCACGACTCATGTGATTCACACGTGAATCACGCGTGTCACGAGAATTTCGTGTCACGCGCACACCTCTACTGTAGACCCTATGTCAGCGCTGCACAAGGCTTTTATAGCTGCTTGACTGTCTATGAAGAAACTGATATAGCTTCTGAATAACGGCCTCATCATTAGCGACTCAACACAGCTTTTGTGATCGCAGAAATCTCCTAATGGGTCATACATTACGGTCAAATTCAAATCTAGCTTCAATATCCTTTTCCCCACAAAATACCATCCCAAATAGTGAAGTGGATAAATGGATTATCATATCGGAGTTATGAAGCCATAAAACAGACTCCCATACCCATTTGAGGATTTTATCTCACTACTTCGAGTCAGTTCACTCTAAGTTCACACTGGACCATGAGATTGTGCCTTTGCACCACTGTGTATCGCAACTAGAATACAAAGGACTTGGTTAAGAACAAAAAACAACAACAAACAGCACCTCAACGACAAAAAATAGGAAATAAAATTTAAGCTGTTACAACAACAACAACAACATAAGCACCAATAACAACACCTCCAACAGCATCATTGGGTATTGGAAACCGGCATCAGGCGGCAAATGATGGAAAACACCATTAGGTGAGATTTACGCACACCAAAAGCATTTGGGGAAAATGAAGCACACTCGCACACACACCCACCCAAACATCTACACAGAAACCCGCATGCAAACACCCAACCGAAGTAGCAGCAACAGCAGGAAACACAGTAAAACTCTGCCGACTGGCATCTTGGCGTCAGCCAAAATGGGTGTGATTTGTGCCAGTGACAGCTTTTGGGAACACAGAATCCACCAACACCACATCCATCCATACAAGAAATGATTTTTCCAAACTCTCGACTAGGATATCTCAGAAACACCCAGCACTATTGCACACAGATTGCACAGGGAAAGATGATGGTGTGTGTGTTGGTAGTGCCTGTGACAATACCTCACCGCCAGTGCGATGAATCGGGAGTGGAGGGAGAGAGTGAATGTGAACATTCGTTAACGTTTACTTGGTGGTGTCAGGAAAACTAAATTGTCCGGACAACTGTTTAAAACCTGCTGTTGCTGGCGCTTAGGGATGCCACTGGAATTTCAGTTTTGTTTTAAGAGAGAGTTTTGAGAGATTTTTAGTGGACCGAATAGAGACTTCAAGGTTAGGTTAGGTTGAAAGGATGACTCAGATTTTCTCTGTCTCACTTATAAAGACAGTTCTTGCCATATTTGTCCAACTTAGAAACTCTACCAGATTCACTCTCTATCAGATTCAGGTTCAGCATTGAATTGAACTTAGAATACAAAGCCCACTGGAGAATACAAACTCTATAGAGAATACGTGGCCGAGTTAGATGAATGAACACGACAGACACATGGGGCTATTGCAATCGGAAAAGGAGATGGAAATTTTGACAAAATTTTCTAGTTATAAAAATAAAATTTTGACAAAATTTTCTATGGAAATACAATTTTGACAAAATTTTCTATGGATATAAAATTTTGACAAAATTTTCTATGGAAATAAAATTTTGACAAAATTTTCTAACGAAATAAAATTTAAAAAAAAAACAAGTAAGGAAAGTCTAAAGTCGGTTTGGACAGAATTAGATAGACTTTTACAAAGTCTATAGACTCAAAATTTAAGTAGGCTAATGCACTAGGGTGGAACACAATTTTAGTAAAAAACAAATAAGGAAATTCTAAAGTCGGGCGGGGCCGACTATATTATACCCTGCACCACTTTGTAGATCTAAATTTTCGATACCATATCACATCCGTCAAATGTGTTGGGGGCTATATATAAAGGTTTGTCCCAAATACATACATTTAAATATCACTCGATCTGGACAGAATTTGATAGACTTCTACAAAATCTATAGACTCAAAATTTAAGTCGGCTAATGCACTAGGGCGGAAAACAATGTTAGTACAAAAAAAATATGGGAAACATTTAAATCTGAAGCAATTTTAAGGGAACTTCGCAAAAGTTTGTTTATGATTTATCGCTCGATATATATGTATTAAAAGTTTAGGAAAATTAGAGTCATTTTTACAACTTTTGGACTAAGCAGTGGCGATTTTACAAGGAAAATGTTGGTATTTTGACCATTTTTGTCGAAATCAGAAATATATATATATGGGAGCTATATCTAAATCTGAACCGATTTCAACCAAATTTGGCACGCATAGTTACAATGCTAATTCTACTCCCTGTGCAAAATTTCAACTAAATCGGAGCAAAAAAATTGGCCTCTGTGGTCATATGAGTGTAAATCGGGCGAAAGCTATATATGGGAGATATATCCAAATCTGAACCGATTTCAACCAAATTTGGCACACTTGACTATACTACTAATTTTACTCCTACTACAAAATTTCAACCAAATTATCTCTGGCTTCTGAGACCGTACTAGTCCATATCGGGCGAATGATATATATGGGAGCTTTATCTAAATCTGAACCGATTTCTTCCAAAATCAATAGGGTTCTATTCTGAGCCAAAACACATACTTGTGCCAAATTTGAAGTCGATTGGACTAAAACTGCGACCTAGACTTTGATTACAAAAATGTGTTCACGGACAGACGTACATGGCTATATCGACTCAGGAGCCACCCCTGAGCATTTTTGCCAAAGACACCATGTGTCTATCTCGTCTCCTTCTGGGTGTTGCAAACATATGCACTAACTTATAATACCCTGTTCCACAGTGTGGCGCAGGGTATAATAAAATTTTGGAAAAATTTTCTATGGGTATAAAATTTTGACAAAATTTTCTAACGAACTAAAATTAAAAAAAGAAAATTTCTATTGAAATAAAATTTTGAGAAAATTTTCTATAGAAATAAAATTTTAACCAAATTTTCAATACAAATAAAATTTTGAAAAAAAATCTATGGACATTAAATTTTGAAAAATTTGATTTTGAAAAAATTTTCTATAGAAACAAAATGTTGAGAAAATTTTCCATCTAAATAAAATTTTAAAAAATTTCTATAAAAATAAAATTTTGACAAAATTTTCTATAGAAATAAAATTTTGACAAATTTTCTATAGAAATAAGATCTTGAATTTTTTTTTTAGAAATAAAGTTTTGACAAAATTTTCTATATAAATAAAATTAAAAAAAAAAAATCTGCAGAAATAAAATTTCGATAAAACTTTCTATAGAAAGAAAATTTTGATAAAATTTTCTATAGAAATAAAATTTTAATAAAATATTCTATAGAAATAGAATTTTAATAAAATTTTCTACAGAAATTAAATTTTAATAAAATTTTCTACAGAAATAAAATTTTGACAAAATTATCTATAGAAATATTATCTATAGAATTTTTTAGAAAATTTTCGATTGCAATAAAGTAATGATAGAATTTACTATAGAACTAAAATTTTGACAAAATTTTCTATAGAACTAAAATTTTGACAAAATGTTCTACAGAAATAAAATTTTGACAAAATTTTCTATAGAAATCAAATTTGACAAAAATTTTCTCCAGAAATAAAATTTTGAAAAACTTTTCGACAGAAATAAAATTTTGATAAAATTATCTATAGGAATAAAATTTTGACAAAATTTTCTACAGAAATAAAATTTTGATAAAATTATCTATAGGAATAAAATTTTGACAAAATTTTCTACAGAAATAAAATTTTGACAAAATTTTCTATAAAAATAAAATGTTGACAAAATTTTCTATAGAAATAAAATGTTAAGTTTTAAATTTTCACCTGCTTTGGAAAATAACGTTATGTTTTCAAAATTAGCAAACTAAAATTTTAAAAAATTTTCTATAGAAATAAAATTTTGACAAAATTTTCTATAGAACTAAAATTTTGAAATCAAATATGACAAAATTTTCTTCAGAAATAAAATTTTGAAAAAATTTCGACAGAAATAAAATTTTGATAAAATTATCTTTGAAATAAAATTTTGACAAAATTTTCTATAGAAGTAAAATTTTGGCAAAATTCTCTATAAAAATAAAGTTTTGACAAAATTTTCTATAAAAATAAAATTTTGACAAAATATTTTATAAAAATAAAATGTTGACAAAATTTTCTATAGAAATAAAATGTTAACTTTTAAATTTTCACCTGTTTTAAAAAATAACGTTATGTTTTCAAAATTAGCAAACTAAAATTTTAACAAAATTTTCTATAGAAATAAAATTTTGACAAAATTTTCTATAGAACTAAAATTTTAACAAAATTTTCTACAGAAATAAAATTTTGACAAAATTTTCTATAGAAATCAAATTTGACATAATTTTCTTCAGAAACAAAATTTTGAAAAAATTTTCGACAGAAAAAAAAATTGTGATAAAATTATCTATAGAAATAATATTTTGACAAAATTTTCTATAGAAATAAAATTTTGGCAAAAGTTTCTATAGAAATAAAATTTTGACAAAATTTTCTATAGAAATCAAATTTGACAAAATTTTCTTCAGAAACAAAATTTTGAAAAAATTTTCGACAGAAAAAACATTGTGATAAAATTATCTATAGAAATAAAATTGTGACAAAATTTTCTATAGAAATAAAATTTTGACAAAATATTTTCTATAGAAATAAAATTTTTGACAAAATTTTCTATAGAAATAAAATCTTGACAAAATTTTCTATAGAAATAAAGTTTTAATAAAATTTTCTACAGAGATAAAATTTTGACAAAATTTTATGTAGAAATAGCATTTTTACAAAATCTTTTATAGAAATAAAACTTTTACAAAATGTTCTATAGAAATAAATTTTTAAGAAAATTTTCGATAGCAATAAAGTAGTGATAAAATTTACTATAGAACTAAAATTTTGATAAATTTTTCTATTGAACTAAAATTTTGACAAAATTTTCTACAGAACTAAAATTTTGACAAAATTTTCTACAGAAATAAAATTTTGACAAAATTTTCTATAGAAATCAAATTTGACAAACATTTTCTTCAGAAATAAAATTTTGAAAAAATTTTCGACAGAATAAAATTTTGATAAAATTTTCTATAGAATAAAATTTTGGCAAAATTTTTTATAAAAATAAAATTTTGACAAAATTTTCTATAAAAATAAAATTTTGACAAAATTTTCTATAAAATAAAATTTTGACAAAATATTTTATAAAAATAAAATGTTGACAAAAGTTTCTATAGAAATAAAATGTTAAGTTTTAAATTTTCACCTGTTTTGAAAAATAACGTTACATTTTCAAAATTAGCAAACTAAAATTTTGACAAAATTTTCTACAGAAATAAAATGTTGACAAAATTTTCGATAGAAATCAAATTTGACAAAATTTTCTTCAGAAATAAAATTTTGAAAAAATTTTCGACAGAAATACAATTTTGATAAAATTATCTATAGAAATAAAATTTTTACAAAATTTTCTATAGAAATAAAAGGTTTACAACATTTTCTAACGAAACAAAATTATGACAAATTGTCTACAGAAATAAAATTTTAAAAAAATTTTCTATAAAAATAAAATTTTGACAAAATTTTCTATAAAGATAAAATGTTGACAAAATTTTCTATAGAAATAAAATGTTAAGATTTAAATTTTCACCTGTTTTGCAAAAATAACGTTACGTTTTCAAAATTAGCAAAATTTAGTCAATATCTCAGCTCTAAACGTACAAAATTTCAAAGATTGATATATAGACGTTCCCAAATGACGGACATTTTGCTATTTGTGTTATCTCAACATTTTATGCAATCAGATATTTTTGATACCTTTGTATGGGAGGTACGTGAAGGTGTGATCCGATCGGAACCACCCTTCGCATTTGTCTTAGATTTGACCATCAAAAAGTCCTTTCAAAGTCTCACTTTCCTACGATACCTCCTTCTGGTTTTGTCCATTCGTTGTTAACAAAAATGGGTCAGCTTCATTCTTTGGTTTACTTCCATGTAGAGTAAATTGTAGAAAATTTTCTGCAGGTCATACCTACATGAGGCGTCTAAATTTGCTTTCGCGTAGCAAAGAGTGGCGGTACCTTTTGTAGATTGCCCACGCTTTGAGATTTGTGAATGTAGAAATGTGTGTGTGTGTATGTGTGTGCTTGTATCGATGGTAGCTAACATTTGCTGCAGCTGCCATTTCCAGTCTAACTGCTGATGTGGCAAATAAAACAGACGCCCGATTATAACCAAATGCCAAATGACTACTCCAAATGTTGCTGTATTCGAGAATTTTGTGTCAGATGGCGATGGCAATCTCCACAATGGAGAGATGTGCGTTGAAGAACGAATGGTGGCAGAGGGCACAATTCGAAATATTAAAATCACAGCAAATTGGTTCAGCTCAGATCGGTTATTCTATGGTGGGTCTGATGTGATTATGGGGCGACGAGGTGAGAATTGGCAGAAATGTTTATTAATTTGTTATTCAGAGTTTATTTTTTAATATGTCTCTGATTTTCCAAAAAAAAAAAAAAAACTACTAAACAAAAAAAGTTTCTGCAAAGTTTTGTTTCTGTAGAAAATTATGTCAAAATATCATTAATTCTATAGAAAATTTATTCAAAATTTTAGTTCTATAGAAAATTTTGTCAAAATTTTATTTCTATAGAAAACTTTGTCAAAGTTTTATTTCTATAGAGAGAATTTCACCACTGTGGTATCACAATGGACTGAATAGTCTAAGTGAGCCTGATACATCGGGCTGCCACATAACCTAACCTAACCTATAGAAACTTGTGTCACAATTTTATTTCTATACAAAATTATGACAAAATTTTATTTCTAGAGAAAGCTTTGTCATAATTTTATTTCTATAGAAAATTTTGTCAAAATTTTATTTCTATAGAAAATTTTGTGAAATTTTTATTTCTATCGAACATTTTGTCAATTTCTATAGAAAAAATTTTCAAAAATTTATCTCTAAGGAAAATTTGTCAAAATTTTATTTCTATAGAAAATTTTGTCAAAAGTTTATTTCTACTGAAAATTTTGTCAAAATTTTATTTCTTTAGGAAATTTTGTCAAAAAATTTTCTATAGAAAATTTTGTCAACACTTCAGTTCCATAAAAATTGTTGTCAAAATTTTAGTTCTATAGAAAATTTTCTCAAAAATTTGTTTAGAAATTTTATTTCAATAGAATTTTTTCTCAAAACTTTATTTCTGTAGAAAATGTTGTCAAAATTTTATTTTTACAGAGAAAATTTTTCTTAATTTTATTTCTAAAGAAAATTTTGTCAAAATTTTATTTCCAAGTTTTGACAAAATTTTCGTCATAGAAAATTTTTGTCAAATCTTTATTTCTATAGAAAATTTTGTCAAAATTTTATTTCTATAGAAATTTTCGTCAAAATTTTATTTTTACAGAGAAAATTTTTCTTAATTTTATTTCTAATGAAAATTTTGTCAAAATTTTATTTCCATAGAAAATTTTGTCAAAATTTTATTTCTACTGAACATTTTGTCAAAATTTTATTTTTATAGAAATTTTCGTCAAAGTTTTATTTTTATAGAAAAAAATTTTCTAAATTTTATTTCTAATGAAAATTTTGTCAACATTTTATTTCTATAGAAAATTTTGTCAAAAGTTTATTTCTATAGAAAATTTTGTCAAAATTTTATTTCTATAGAAATTTTCGTCAAAATTTTATTTTTATAGAAATTTTCGTCAAAATTTTATTTTTATAGAAAAAATTTTTCTAAATTTTATTTCTTACGAAAATATTTTCAAAATTTTATTTCTGTAAAAAATTTTCCCAAAATTTTATATCTATAGAAAATTTTGTGAAAATTTTATTTCTATAGAAAATTTTGTCAAAATTTTATTTCAACAGAAAATTTTGTCAAAATTTTATTTTTATAGAAATTTTCGTCAATTTTTTATTTTTATAGAATATTTCGTCAAAATTTTATTTTTATAGAAAAAATTTTTCTAAATTTTATTTCTAATGAAAATTTTGTCAAAATTTTATTTCTATAGAAAATTTTGTCAAAAGTTTATTTCTATAGAAAAGTTTATTTCTATTGAAAATTTTGTCAAAATTTTATTTCTATATAAAATTTTGTCCAAATTTTATTTTTATAGAAAATTTTCCCAAAATTTTACTTCCATAGAAATTTTTGTCCAATTTTTATTTCAATAGAAATTTTTCTCAAACTTTATTTCTATAGAAACTTTTGCAAAATTTTATTTCTATAGAAATTGTCGTCAAAATTTTATTTTTACAGAGAAAAATTTTCTTAATTTTATTTCTAATGAAAATTTTGTTAAAATTTTATTCCCATAGAAAATTTTGTCAAAATTTTATTTCTATAGAAAATTTTGTCAAAATTTTATTTCTATAGAAAATTTTGTCAAAATTTTATTTCTATAGAAAATTTTGTCAAAATTTTATTTCTACAGAACATTTTGTCAAAATTTTATTTTTATAGAAATTTTCGTCAAAATTTTATTTTTATAGAAAAAATTTTTCTAAATTTTATTTCTAATGAAAATTTTGTCAAAATTTTATTTCTATAGAAAATTTTGTAAACATTTTAATTTTATAGAAACATTTGAGGTAAAATTTTGTCACAAGTTTATTTCTATAGAAAATTTTGTCAAAAGTTTATTTCTATAGAAAATTTTGTCAAAATTTTATTTCTATAGAAAAGAAAATTTTGTCAAAATTTTATTTCTATGGAAAAGTTTGCCAAATTTTATTTCTATATAAAATTTTGGCAAAATTTTATTTCTATAGAAAATTTTGTCAAAATTTTATTTCTATAGAAAAATTTATTTCTATTGAAAATTTTGTCAAAATTTTATTTCTATAGAAAATTTTGTCAAAAGTTTATTTCTATAGAAAATTTTGTCAAAATTTTATTTCTATAGAAAGGTTTGCCAAAGTTTATTTCTATAGAAAATTTTGTCAAAATTTTATTTCTATGGAAAAGTATGCCAAATTTTATTTCTATATAAAATTTTGAAAAAATTTTATTTCTAAAGAAAATTTTGTCAAAATTTTATTTTTATAGAAAATTTTGTCAAAATTTTATTTCTATAGAAAGTTTTGTCAAAATTTTATTTCTATAGAAAATTTTGTCAAAATTTTATTTCTACAGAACATTTTGTCAAAATTTTATTTTTATAGAAATTTTCGTCAAAATTTTATTTTTATAGAAAAAATTTTTCTAAATTTTAGTTCTAATGAAAATTTTGTCAAAATTTTATTTCTATAGAAAATTTTGTAAAGATTTTAATTTTATAGAAACATTTGAGATAAAATTTTGTCAAAAGTTTATTTCTATAGAAAATTTTGTCAAAATTTTATTTCTATAGAAAAATTTATTTCTATTGAAAATTTTGTCAAAATTTTATTTCTATAGAAAATTTTGTAAACATTTTAATTTTATAGAAACATTTAAGGTAAAATTTTGTCAAAAGTTTTTTTCTATAGAAAATTTTGTCAAAATTTTATTTCTATAGAAAGTTTTGTCAAAATTTTATTTCTGTAAAAAATTTTCCCAAAATTTTATATCTATAGAAAATTTTGTCAAAATTTTATTTCTATAGAAAATTTTGTCAAAATTTTATTTCTATAGAAAATTTTGTCAAGATTTTATTTCTATAGAAAATTTTGTCAAAATTTTATTTCTATAGAACATTTTGTCAAAATTTTATTTTTATAGAAATTTTCGTCAAAATTTTATTTTTATTGAAAACATTTTTCTAAATTTTATTTCCAATGAAAATTTTGTCAAAATTTTATTTCTATAGAAAATTTTGTAAACATTTTAATTTTATAGAAAAATTTGAGGTCATTTTATTTCTATAGACAATTTTGCAAAAGTTTATTTCTATAGAAAATTTTGTCAAAAGTTTATTTCTATAGAAAAATTTATTTCTATTGAAAATTTTGTCAAACTTTTATTTCTATAGAAAATTTTGTAAACATTTTAATTTTATAGAAACATTTGAGGTAAAATTTTGTCAAAAGTTTATTTCTATAGAAAATTTTGTCAAAAGTTTATTTCTATAGAAAAGTTTATTTCTATAGAACATTTTGTCAAAATTTTATTTCTATAGAAAATTTTGTCAAAATTTTAGTTCTATGGAAAAGTTTGCCAAATTTTATTTCTATATAAAATTTTGGCAAAATTGTATTTCTATAGAAAATTTTGTCAAAATTTTATTTTTATAGAAAAAATTTTTCTAAATTTTATTTCTAATGAAAATTTTGTCAAAATTTTATTTCTATAGAAAAATTCGTCCAAATTTCATTTCTATGGAAAATTTTGACAAAATTTTACTGTCATAGAAATTTTTGTCAAAATTTTATTTCTATAGAAAATTTTTTCAAAAGTTTATATCTATAGAAAATGTTGTCAAAATTTTATCTTTCTATAAATTTTGTCAAAATTTTATTTCTATAGAAAAATTCGTCCAAATTTTATTTCTATAGAGTAACAGTAGTTATCATTTGTGTTCATTTTATAACTTTTTAAAATCCGATTTCTCATCCCTGACTTGCGATCATGCTCCTAAAAATTCAAGCCCAATCCAACTTTTTATCACATTCTATTCTATATTATTCCCACCTGATCATACTATCCCTCTTACAGGATAAAGCTGCTGAATTGCACAAACTTCAGAAACCTATCACAGCAAACACGCACTTACACAAACGCGAAGTCATACACAAGCATTTGTAGTCAAAACACAAAAAACGATGAGAACCAAAATAAAAATGAATCACTGTTGGTTGTGTGCGTTTGTGGCTGTGTATTCGTATCTAAAATGAGAAAAATGTTGATGGCCAAAAATTGTTTGTTTGTAATTGTGGAATGCCCTATTGGATAAGAGTGTGGGGGTGGTGGCTAAGTATCATCCTGTATTAAATGTCTGTTCCTAGCAGAATGTACCCGAGAGTGTGTAAGTGGCTGTGATGTTGGTTGCAAAGAGCAATGTGTTAACATTACACTCTGCTGCTATGTGCGTTTTTTTTTTTGCTCAGTGGGCTCTTTGTATGTCCTTTGTCAACGGGCGTTAGCTGTTACTGCTGCTGATGCTGGTGGCTGGCTGCTGACACCGGATGCTATTTTCTACGGCAATGTGGGCAAACAAATTCAATTCAATTTAAATGTGTGTTGTCGTTGGATAGATAACAAAATAGAAATTGCTGGCTGGCTGACTGGCTGACTGGAGCATAGCATTAGGGAAAATGTTCATAGTCGTCATCATCGTCATCGTCGTGTATTAAAATGATATGTGAATCATTTAGATTTGTGTTGTTGGTTTGTTTGTTCGTTTGTTAGCTAGGCCATCTGCACGTTCCTATCATTGTTTGGCAAGGCTCTGATGAATGTGTGATGGTATGTAGCAACCACCAGATGAGTATCAGATTTATAAGGAGAATAACATTTACTAAAAATACCTTTTCTATCATTTTGATAATAATTAATTAAAATATAATATGATTTTAACGATGTACAAAACGTGTTCTAAATAGCACTTAGACTTATTCTAGCAGGGATTTTAGGAACGAACATTGACTATTCAGCTCTGAGGCAAAAATTTTTTCTTATAGGTTGGTCATCTACAGTTATGGTCAAAAAAATAGGGTCACCTCCCTCTATTCAAAACAAAATGGAACAAATGATTTTTTAATTTCAAATACTTGCATTTTTATTTGTATTTTGCTTTAAGTATGTCTATTCTACTTATATGAACAAAAAATTTAATGTTTGCTTATCACTACACAAAAAAACAAAACAAAAATGTTAAAGTCCTTAAAATTCGGGTGGACAAAAAATAGGGTCAGGTGTAAAAAAACATATAAATTCCTAAAAATAACTAAAATTATTAACACTTTTAACTAGTATTTTGTCGTAAAGCCTTTATTTTGCAAAACTGCTTGACATCTCTTTGGCATTGAGTCCACCAATGCTCTACAGGTTTCCCTTGGTATAGAGTACCAAGCCTCTTGAATTTTTTCCCATAATTCGTTTTTATTCGATGGGTTTTCCGTTCCAATTTTGTGTTTTACTATTTTCCACAAATTTTCAATCGGATTTAAATCGGGCGATTGTACTGGCCATGGTAATACCTTTACGCCATTATCACCAAACCATTTTTTAACAATGCCTGAAGTATGTTTTGGGTCATTGTCTTGCTGGAAAACCCATTTCAAGGGCATTTCCCATTCAGCATAGGGCAACATTACTTCATTAAGGATATGGCAGTAAAGATTTTTATCCATATTTTCTTTTATCCAATATATTGGTCCTACTCCATACCAAGAAAAACATCCCCAAATCATGATGCTTCCTCCACCATGCTTGACAGTCTTTTTAGTATATCGGGAACATAATTCTTTATTTTTTGGACGTCTAACCCATTGTCTGCCATCAATTCCAATCAAATTAATTTTGCTTTCATCAGACCAAAGCACATTTCGCCAGTTTTGTCCATATACCGACCCTTGCCAATTTATGTGCAGTTTTGCAAACTCTATACGATTTTGCCGATGCCGCTTGGTCAATAATGGGACTTTCCTCGCCGATCTTCCAAATAAATTAAAGTCCACTAGTCGGCGTCTTACGGTTCTATCAGAAATTTTCAGCTCTAACTCGCGCTTTATGCTTCTGGAAGATTTAAAAGGATCCCTACATGACAATATTTTTATGTGGTTGTCTTCTATTGCAGCAGTTTTGCGGGGTCTACCTCGTGGACAGTTATTAGTTTTCTCTTTTAAGGCATTGAAAAAAAAAATGTTGAGATCTATTCACGATTTCTGCGATTTACCGTTGACTTTTGCCTTTAGATTTTAAATTTATTATAATGGATCTCTCTTCGTCGGTACAATGTTTTGCGCGACCCATATTTTTTGGTATATGCAACTTGGCGATAGGTGAACGTCTATGAAGATGACTCAGGAATCTCAAAATTTACACTAACAGATCACATTTAACTATCAGTTATGTTTATTTACGTAGATTACACAAAGTTGTATTGTAATTTACCGTTGACCCTATTTTTATGTCCATCCTTTTTTGTGACATTTATCACTATGGACCAATTTTCACATTCTTATAGTAACCAGATGTTGCCAGATTTTTGTATTTATTAATACTCACCATGAGTAATAATTTAAATAAAAAACGTTATGAAATAAGTTTAAAAATTCTCTAAAATAACTAAACTATTTTCGGCACTTATAGTGACCCTATTTTTTGACCATAACTGTATATACCGCATCGATTCCCCTGATGATTTGAGCATTTTTAGAGGATGATTAACAGAACAGTAAGGAAAAAAGTAATGGCTGGTTCACTTTTCGTATCAGGGAACTGATCAATCAAAGGGATTTGAGGTTCGCCCGCCACAATTTTCTAAAGAAATAAAATTTTGAAAAAATTTTCTATAGAAATAAAATTTTGAGAACATTTTCTATAGAACTAAAATTTTTACAAAATTTTCAATAAAAATAAAATGTTGATAAAATCTATATATATAAAATTCAATCTATGTTTGTTTATTTGTTTGTTTGTTTGTTTGTATGTACCGAGTTGGCTACGAAACGGCTGAACCGATTTACTTGGAACTTTCAGAGATCGTAGGGGGCGTTCATGTGGTGAAAATAGGGTACCTCATTTTTTGACACCTGGTCGCGGAGGGGGACCTCCCCTTTGTCGGACTTTTTGAAAATTGGACCAAAGTTGACCGATTTGGTTGAAATTTTCGTTGAAGATTGGGGTTGGCATCTAGAGAAAGATCCGCTACTATTTATTTCGATATTTGGTGGCGGAGGGGGGGCCTCTCCTTTGATCAACTTTTTTAAAAGTACAGTGAAAAAACTAAAATTCTCAAAATTATCTGAGATTTACAGAGAACATGTGGTGAGGTTATGGAATTAATATGGGGTACCCGATGATTTCATATGTGGATGGGGAGGGGGACCTCCCCCTTGCCCTACTTTTTGAAACTTGGAACAAAATTATGCGATTTGCTTGAAATTTTCATTGAATGTTGGGGTTGGCATGTAGACAAAAATCCGCTACATTATTTTTCGATATTTGGTCGGGGAGGGGGACCACCCATTTGCCCGACTTTTTTTTTTTTAAAGTACAGTGAAAACAAAACTAAACTCCCCCGACTGAAATTTTACGGAAAAAATGGGTGAGGTTATGAAATTTATATCAGGTTCCTGATTTTTTAATATTTGGTCGGGGAAAAATAAAAGGGCATAGGGAGACATCCGCTTCTCTTAAGTATGTTACATACAGAGAAACCATTAAACTTTACCAAATTTACAGAGGACTGGGGAGAGGTTACGATAATAATAGTTGATACCTGATTTTGTGATATTTGAACGGCCTCTCCCCTTTAGGCTTTTAATTTGCTTGACATTTTCTGGGACTTTTACAAAAGATACGCTACATCACTTTTCGATATTTGGTCGGGGAGGAGGTCCTTCTCCAAAACTGCAAAAAAAAAATTCTAAAGTTTTCTTGAAATTTACAAAAGCAGTGAGGGAAGGTTATGAACGAAGAGGCAACCTTCCTTGCCCCACATTTGAAGGAAAGTTTCAAGAAGGTTAGGGAGTGTTTGTCGATATTGTATCGGGGAAAGTGACGTCCCTTTAAAACAATAGAGCAAAATTTAAACATCTCCGATCTACTTGAAATTTACAGGGAACGTGGAAGGAGGTGATTAAATTTATACATGATTTTTAAATTAGTATATGATTTTTCGATATCTGGTTGCGGAAGGGGAAAATTGAAATAAACTTTATGGATTTACTTCGATAGAATTTATAGGGACCATTGAGTAGTTGTGAAATTAATATAGGGTACGTGATAGTCCGATATCAGGTCGGAGTGGAGCGAAGGTGGGGAGAGGGTTCCCTTTTGTCCGTTTTTTTTTTTAAATTGAAAGTAGAGGGTTGTCCGTAAATGGGAACTCGGTACATAATTTTATGATTTTTGTACAGGCTTCTGCCAGACTTCTTTTTACTAAAGAACTTAAATTTACATGAAATTGGCAGCCAACGTAGAGGGTGCATCATTTTCCAACATTTTAGCAAATGTTAATGTGGTAAAATTTTTTACTACTTTTGCCTTTTCCGATTTATTGGATGGGAAACAGTAATTCTTTGTATGTTATTATAATATAGTGCATAATTTTCAGATATGTTGAGGAGAAGGATACCTTTCCTTGACAAACCACTTAACAATGACAAACCACTAAAAAATTCACAAGAAATATAGAAGATTGTCCAACTACTTGAATACAGAACATTATTAAAAAAATTTGGAGGAAAGGGTACACCCTCTCCCCGACATTTTTTAAGAACCGTTTTACATATGCAAGTAGTCCGATTTTACGAAAAAGCAAGTAGTCCGATTTGTTTGAAAGAATTCAAATCTTTTCGAATTTGTTTTCAGCACGAAGGATATGAATGACTAAGTTCACGCAAAATGTTCCTACAAATATGCTTAGGAAGGCGCAGCGAAGCGGGCCGGGTTACGCTAGTTTTCAATAGAAATCAAATTTTGAGAAAATTTTCTATAGAAATAAAATTTTGAGAAAATTTTCTATAAAAATAAAATTTTGATTAAATATTCTACAGAAATAAAATTTTGATTAAATATTCTATAGAAATAAAATCTTGACAAAATTTTCTATAGAAATAAAATTTTGACAAAATTTTTATAGAAATAAAATTTTGACAAAATTTTCTATAGAAATAAAATTTTGACAAAATTTTCTATAGAAATAAAATTTTGACAAAATTTTCGATAGAAATAAAATTTTGACAAAATTTTTTATAGAAATAAAATTTTCACAAACTATTCTATAGAAATAAAATTTTGAAAAAAAAATTTCTATAGAAATAGAAATTTCTATTGAAAATTGTTTCAAAATTTTATTTCTAAAGAAATATTTTTCAAAATTTTATTTCTATAGAAAATTTTTAAAAATTTTATTTCAATAGAATATTTTATCAAAATCAAATTTTGACAAAATTTTCTATAGAAATAAAATTTTGATATAATAGTCTATAGAAATAAAATTTTAAAAAAAATTTCTATAGAAATAAAATTGTGACAAAATTTTTTGTAGAAATAAAATTTTGACAAAATTTTCTATAGAAATAAAATTTTGACAAAATTTTCTACAGAAATAAAATTTTGACAAAATTTTCTAGAGAAACAAATTTTTATATAGAAATAAAATTTTTCAAAATAAGAAATTTTCTCCAAATTTTGGTAGATTATTTTTTGCTCGGGTGGCGGAGACTCATATTCCTATATCCAACTCCAAAAATGTATAAAATTTTTCAAAATGAATTTTGTAGATTTTTTGGTAGAAATTTTTGGTAGACCGTAAATCTCATCTGTTTGTGTATATAGTTACTTTGCCATTTGACGACAAATTCTGTTGAAAAAAGCGCACATAATCATTCCATCTTTAATCTTTGGCCAATTTTTGCAACAATTATTAGAATGTGGGAGGTGTTCTAGAGTTCCTTTGGCCAGAAACTGTCTGTCGGACATTGTAAATTCCCAGACGACACAGAGATATCACTACTACTACTACTCGTACTCTTACTTTAAAAGTATATCCGGTGATTTCGCACAATATTGCCACCGAGGCTTTCGCAGACGTGATCATTATTGGCACGCTTAATCTTAGGGAATAAGTCCGCTGGACAAATTGCAATATTCACATATAACACTGATATTTAATTTTTGTCCTTTAGATTATCGACATTTATACACAAACATCTCTGAGCATATGTTACAGAAGGGATTTGTTGTGAGAGTACATGCGATAAAAGGAGGAGTCGGATTTTCTCTCTCTCACCATGTGACGGCCTTAAACAGGGTACAATTTTTTCTAATTTTAAAATTATCTGGAAAACTGTTGGACCGCCAGAAATATTTTGGAAATCTTACTTCGGTTTATATGGGACAATGTCACATTATGGAGGTATTTAAACTGTGTTTAATAAACCTTTTGCTATAGTAGAGGATTTAAAAAATCAAAATAAATGGCACTTCTTGCTTTTGCGGAATGCTTTGAAATCCATTCAATTGCCTATCTGTCCGAGTGTCTATTTGTCTTCCCATTTTTATATTGGAAAACAGCAAGAGCAGCAACCAATGTAGGCATCATCTGGCAAATGTTTTGCGTTGACACAGTTTCATGCGGCATTTGAAAATGGTGAATCCAAAATCCACATACGAAACTGAATAGCATCTGAATCAGGGCATTTGCAATGGCCAAATTTTGCGTTTTTTTTCTGGTTTCCTTCCTATCTAAGTAACGAACAAATTGCCGACTTCGGTGTGTGCGAGAGTGGCATTAACACGTAAATCACACCAACACAAAACTAAGCCTCAGCCAATATCTGGCCAAACATCCAGTTGTTGGCCACCCACCATTTTACAGTAGCAGCCAGCAGACATCACCAATAGGGGGCCAAACTTCGATTGGTTATCTTGCATTGCGTGGCCAAATGTTTTGCCATGATTTGTGAATATCCTCTACGGGATTAGTGCTAAGCTTTTTTTTCCAACTCTCTTCCTCACTCAGATGTTTTTTTTTTGTCGCAAATGGATTTTTTGGTAATAATTTAAATAAACGATGTGTAATACTTTTTTCTGGGGGTGTCTAGCTAGCAATCCGACAAATTGTATGGATGTGGTAAGAGTATACAATTAGGATTTGGTTTAAAGGATTTTTTTAATGGAATTTGTAGCGAGGGTTGCCCCATTGGTTATATGCTGAATTAAATTGAAAACTAACTTCCAACAAAGTGATTTGGATTTCAATCTGGGATCTGGAATTAAGACATATTCGTCGTACAAACGATGGCGATAGTTAGAGAGCTACTCGTGAAGTCTTGGTTAGAGGCTATCAGGACAGTTGGATCTGTCCACGATGCAATGACAAAAATTTCTATAGAAATAAAATTTTGACACAATTTTCTTTAGAAATAAAATTTTGACACAATTTTCTTTAGAAATAAAAACTTGACAAAATTTTCTATAGAAATAAAATGTTGACAAAATTTTTACAAAATTTCCTATAGAAATAAAATTTTCTTCTTTAGAAATAAAATTTTGACACAATTTTCTTTAGAAATAAAAACTTGACAAAATTTTCTATAGAAATAAAATTTTGAAAAAAAGGTCTATAGAAATACAATTGTGACAAAATTTTCTATAGAAATTAAATTTTGACAAAATTTTCTATAGAAATAAAATTTTGACCAAATTTTCTTTAGAAATAAAATTTTGACACAATTTTCTTTAGAAATAAAAACTTGACAAAATTTTCTATAGAAATAAAATGTTGACAAAATTTTTACAAAATTTCCTATAGAAATAAAATTTTGAAATTTTTATAGAAAAATACAATTTTGAGAATATTTTCTGTAGAAATAAAATTTTGAGAAAATTTTCCATTGAAATAAAATTTTGAGAAAATTTTCTATAGAAATAAAATTTTGAGAAAATTTTCTATAGAAATAAAATTTTGAGAAAATTTTCTATAGAAATATAATTTTATGAAAATTGTGTACAGAAATAAAATTTTGACAAAATTTTTTATAGAAATAAAATTTTGAAAAAAAGGTCTATAGAAATACAATTGTGACAAAATTTTCTATAGAAATTAAATTTTGACAAAATTTTCTATAGAAATAAAATTTTGAGAAAATTTTCTATAGAAATAAAATTTTGACAAAATTTTCTTTAGAAATAAAATCTTGACAAAATTTTCTATAGAAATAAAATTTGGATAAAATTTCCTATAGAAATAAAATTTTGAAATTTTTATAGAAAGCTGCAATTTTGAGAAAAGTTTCTATAACCATAAAATTTTGAGAAAATTTTCTGTAGAAATAAAATTTTCTATAGAAATAAAATTTTATAAAAATTGTGTACAGAAATAAAATTTCGACAAAATTTTCTATAGAAATAACATTTTGAGAAAAAGTTCTATAGAAATACAATTGTCACAAAATTTTCTATAGAAATAAAATTCTGACATAATTTTATATAGCAAAACACATTTTGATAAAAATTTCTATAG
Source organism: Haematobia irritans (assembly GCF_050003625.1). Classification (NCBI taxonomy): domain Eukaryota; kingdom Metazoa; phylum Arthropoda; class Insecta; order Diptera; family Muscidae; genus Haematobia; species Haematobia irritans. The sequence continues at coordinate 45,762,270 of NC_134401.1, read as the reverse complement.
AAATAAAATGTTGACAAAATTTTCTATAAAAATAAAATTTTGACAACATTTTCTATAGAAATAAAATTTTAAGAAAATTTTCTATAGAAATAAAATTTTGACAAATTTTTCTTTAGAAATAAAATCTTGACAAAATTTTTTATAGAAATCAAATGTTGACAAAATTTTTACAAAATTTTCTATAGAACTAAAATTTTGAAATTTTTATAGATAAATGCAATTGTGAGAAAATTTTCTGTAGAAATAAAATTTCGACAAAATTTTCTATAGAAATAAAATTTTGAAAAAAAGGTCTATAGAAATACAATTGTGACAAAATTTTCTATAGAAATTAAATTTTGACAAAATTTTCTATAGAAATAAAATTTTGAGAAAATTTTCTATAGAAATAAAATTTTGACAAAATTTTCTTTAGAAATAAAATCTTGACAAAATTTTCTATAGAAATAAAATGTGGATAAAATTTCCTATAGAAATAAAATTTTGAAATTTTTATAGAAAACTGCAATTTTGAGAAAAGTTTCTATAAAAATAAAATTTTGAGAAAATTTTCTGTAGAAATAAAATTTTCTATAGAAATAAAATTTTATAAAAATTGTGTTCAGAAATAAAATTTCGACAAAATTTTCTATAGAAATAAAATTTTGAGAAAAAGTTCTATAGAAATACAATTGTGACAAAATTTTCTATAGAAATAAAATTTTGACATAATTTTATATAGCAAAACACATTTTGACAAAATTTTTGATAGAAATAAAATGTTGACAAAATTGTCTAGAGAAATAAAATTTTGACAAAATTTTCTTTTGAAATAAAATCTTGACAAAATTTTCTATAGAAATAAAATGTTGACAAAATTTTTACAAAATTTCCTATAGAAATAAAATTTTGAAATTTTTATAGAAAAATACAATTTTGAGAAAATTTTCTGTAGAAATAAAATTTTGAGAAAATTTTCCATAGAAATAAAATTTTGAGAAAATTTTCTATAGAAATAACATTTTGAGAAAAATTTCTTTAGAAATACAATTGTCACAAAATTTTCTATAGAAATAAAATTCTGACATAATTTTATATAGCAAAACACATTTTGATAAAAATTTCTATAGAAATAAAATTTTGAGAAAATTTTCTATAGAAATAAAATGTTGACAAAATTTTTACAAAATTTTCTATAGAAATAAAATTTTGAAATTTTTATAGATAAATGCAATTTTGAGAAAATTTTCTATCAAAATACAATTTTGAGAAAATTTTCAATAAAAATAAAATTTTGAGAAAATTTTCTGTAGAAATAAAATTTCGACAAAATTTTCTATAGAAATAAAATTTTGAGAAAAAGTTATATAGAAATACAATTGTGACAAAATTTTCTATAGAAATAAAATTTTGACATAATTTTATATAGCAAAACACATTTTGACAAAATTTTCTATAGAAATAAAATGTTGACAAAATTTTTACAAAATTTCTATAAAAATTTTCTATAAAAAAAATTTGACAACATTTTCTATAGAAATAAAATTTTGACAAAATTTTCTTTAGAAATAAAAACTTGACAAAATTTTCTATAGAAATAAAATGTTGACAAAATTTTTACAAAATTTTCTATAGAAATAAAATTTTGAGATTTTTGTAGAAAAATGCAATTTTTAGAAAATTTTCTATAAGAATACAATTTTGAGAAAATTTTCTATAAAAATAAAATTTTGAGAAAATTTTCTGTAGAAATAAAATTTCGACAAAATTTTCTATAGAAATAAAATTTTGAGAAAAAGTTCTATAGAAATACAATTGTGACAAAATTTTCTATAGAAATAAAATTTTGACATAATTTTATGTAACAAAATACATTTTGACAAAATTTTCTATAGAAATAAAATGTTGACAAAATTGTCTAGAACAATAAAATTTTGACAAAATTTTCAATTGAAATAAAATTTTGAGAAAATTTTGTTTTGAAATAACATTTTGAGAAAATTTTCTTTTGAAATAAGATTTTGAGAACATTTTCTATAAAAATATTTCTATAGAAATACAATTTTGAGAAAATCTTCTATAGATATAAAATTTTGAGAAAAATGTCCCAAAAAATACCTCACGCAAATTGGATAAGAACTACGGGCTATATCAAAACGTGGACCGATACTCACCGTTAGATTTCCATGGACCGATACTCACCTCTAGATTTAAAATTTCAGGCAAATTTGATAAAAACTACGGTTTCTATAAAGACAAGACCCCAAGTCGGGAGATTGCTTTATATGGGGCCTATATCAAAACCTTGACCGATATAGCCCATTTTCGAACTTGACTTGCTTGGAGACAAAAGATGAGTTTGTACAAAATTTCAGCACGATTGCTTCATTATTGAAGACCGTAGCGTGATTACAACAGACAGACGGACATGGTTATATCGTCTTAGAATTTCTTCCTGATCAAGAATATATAAACTTTATATAGTCGGAAATCGATATTTCGATGTGTTACAAACGAAATGACAAACTTATTATACACCCATCACCATTCAATGATGGTGGGTATAAAAATAGATTTTATTCTCATTATACCCTCCACCATAGGATGGGGGTATTTGACTTTGTCATTCCGTTTGTATCACATCGAAATATTGCTCTAAGACCCCATAAAGTATATATATTCTGGGTCGTGGTGAAATTCTGAGTCAATCTAAGCATGTGTGTCCGTCCGACCGTCCGTCTGTTGAAATCACGCTAACTTCCGAACGAAACAAGCTCTCAACTTGACACTTGGCAAATGGGCCATATCGGTCCATTTTTACGTATAGCCCCCATATAAACCGAAGCCCATATTTGGCTTGCGGAGCCTCTAAGAGAAGCAAATTTTATTCGATCCGGCTGAAATTTGATACATGGTGTTGGTATATGGACTCTAACAACTACGCGAAAATTGTTCCACATCGGTCCATAATTATATATAGCCCCCATAGAAACCGATCCCCCAATTTGGCCTTCGGAGCATCTAAAAGAAGCAAATTTCATCCGATCCGACAGAAATTTGGTACATGGTGTTAGTATATGGACTTTAACAACTGTAACTGTAATTGGTCCACATCGGTCCATAATTATATATAGCCCCCATATAAACCGATCCCCTGTTTTGGCTTTCGGAGCCTCTAAGAGAAGTAAACTTCATCCGATCCGGCAGAAATTTGGTACATAGTGTTAGTATATGGTCTCTAACAACCATGCAAAAATTGTTCCACATCGGTGCATAATTATATATAGCCTCCATATAAACCGATCCCCAGATTTGACCTCCGCAGCAGGGTTGGCCTGTCGCAAACTGTGACTTTTGCGACATACGTTTACGACGGTATAATACGTATGTCGCAAAAGTCGTAAACCTAATGTAAAAAACCAAATTTTGAATTAAAGAAATTGTGAATATTTTTTAATTTAATTTAGGGCTTCCCGATGAAAGGGACGAAAAAAAATGCTATGTTCAAAACTCCACTAGTTTTACATCACTCATTCGCAACTCCAAACTATTCTTGGTTTGCGTGGTTCATAATGTCAACCTAAGCCTTAGTTGCATCAGCGAATGACTAGCTACAATTTTGAAAAATTTTAATTAGTATGGAAATTGGCTCTAATAAGCCAAAACGTGATTTTATAAAATTCTCTCTAAACAAAAATTCACTTTTGCAAGACTCAAGTAGTCTTCTTTCCTTCAAGTTTCGGCAGAAATTTTGGAAAGAAAGGATGAGCGAATACCGGCCGTCCCGTTTACTGCACCATCAAGTAGTTCATTGTAATTTCGGCTTGGAGCCTCCAATTGAAATAACTCTATTCTCAAGTTTTTTTTAAACTCGTTAATAACTTCCTGATAATTTAAATTTTTCGCACATATCATCATGTTGAATATCATTCGCTGCCTAGCTGAAGGGGCTGAAGTATTTTGAGTTTGCGACGTTTGCTACTTTTCTTACATTTACGACGCGTCGCAAACCTAAAATAGCTTAATACAGACCATCTCTGCTCTGCAGCCTCATGGATGAGGTTGAAATTTGGTACGTGGTGTTAGTATATGGTCTCTAACAACCATGCAGGAATTGGTTCATATCGGTCCATAATTATATGTAGCCCCCATATAAATCGATCCCAGATTTGACCTCCGGAGCTCTTGGAGGAGCAAAATTCATCCGATCCGTTTGAAATTTGGTACGTGGTGAAAGTTGGTACATGGCGCTAGTATATGGCTGCTAACAACCATGCCAAAATTGGTACGTATCGGTCTATAGTTATATATAGCCGATCCCCAAAAATAATCTCCCAAAAATTTTATTCCTATAGAAAATTGTGTCAACATTTTATTACTATACAAAATTTTGTCAACATTTTGTTTCCATAGAAAATTTTGTCAAAATTTTATTTCTATAGAAAATTTTGTCAAACTGAATTATATACGTATTTAGTCGTCCTTTTTTGTTTAATACATAACCGTGTGGACTAACTTACAATTGAGAAGACGATGTTAAGAAGTTTTAAGATACCTTGCCATCGGCAAGTGTTACCGCAACCCAATTAATTCGATTGTGGATGACAGTCGTTAGTACAAGTTTCTATGCAATCCATGGTGGAGGGTACATAAGATTCGGCCTGTCCGAACATAAGGCTGTATATACTTGTTTTATGTTTAGAACTTGTTTTATGTTTAGAACTTGTTTTATGTTTAGATCTAGTTAGTTCGTGTTCCGAACTAACTAGAGAATAATAACGTACACAAATTTTCCTTAATTTCTTTGTCTTTGGTTTCGGCTTACTGAGATTTCCTTCTATTCTACTTAGACAGCACCTCCCCCGTAGCCTTCAATTGAACATATTGCAAAAATCGCCTTTTCTCTGACTAAATCTGATATTTCAAAAGCCCCCATTTAAAAATTGCCCAAATAATGGCAGACTGAAATCACATCAAAAAGCAGCCAGCTACTCCAAATGTTTGATGATGGTGTGGCATGATTGAGGATAACAGCAATGTTCAAATGTGAGAGGAGACGAGAGATGGCTGACACAAATGTAGCATCGATTCGTAGCAACTGCAGCATCAGCAACAACAATAAAATGTACAATCTAATGCCATGCCATTTGGATGATGATGCTCCTCTAATAAGAGCAAACAAATGTTTGAGATGTGATAAAATACACCCACACACACACCCGGATTTACACTAGATATGTTTCACAAGTTCGTCCATATTGTCCGTTCATACCAAATAGCAAGACTACAACATACCGATATTCTCTACAGAGCTATGAGAAAAAAACCTACACGTGTATGGCAAGTAGCAGGAGCAAAGAATACGAAACACGTTTATCTACCTCTTGCAATGATTCCACTTGATTTGGAACTTATCCATCCATGCCACAGTGAATGTGTTGTTGCCAACTAGTCCGTCCATGTTGGTGGTGGTGATGATGGTGGCGGTGATGACGGCATTGTTGGTTGACGCTTTCCTTGGTTATTGCTTCTACTGATTTTGCTCGTCATTTGTTTGTTTGGAACACCATACAAACAACTTGTATTGGATAATTGGTAATTATAATGTCGCACAATCATCCTGCGATGGCCTTATGCATCGCATGGCAAGCGGAAGAGGAAGCGAAAATGACAAAAACAGCTGTTTTCATAAAGAGCTCTTGTATCTGTTGGAGCAACAGAGTACGCTTGCGCTATATTAATGCTAGTTCGGCTGGAGCACGAATACAAAAATTGCATGCAACTTGTTTTCATTGTTGCCCGAAGAGATGCAAGAGAATGAGAGCCACCAGAATCAAGTGTTTGTTTTGTAAAATGCTTGGTTGGTGGGGAAAGAGAAGGACAGCTTAAGAGTGTTGATAATTTGGCGTTTTTTATTCCCTGCGCCACACTGTGGAACAGGTTGTTATAAGTTAGTGCATATATTTGCAACACCCAGAAGGAGATGAGATAGACATACAATGGTGTCTTTGGCAATATTGCTCAGGGCAAGTCCCTGAGTCGATCTAGCCATGTCCGTCTGTCTGTGAACACATTATCGAGATCACAGTCTAGGTCGCAGTTTTATTCGATACGACTTAAAATTTGGCACAAGTACGTGTTTTGGGTCAGAACAGAACCCTGTTGATTTTGGAAGAAATCAGATATAGCCCTTATCTATATCTTACGCCCGGTATCCACTTGTATGACCCAGAAGCCAGAGTTTTAGACTGATTTGATTTACATTTTGCACATGGCGTACAATTGATTGTGTCATAAAGCGTGCCATATTTTGTTGAAATCGGTTCAGATTTTGGTATATCTCCCGTATATCTTTCGCCCGATTTACACTCATATGATCCCAGAGGTTGATGTTGTATCCGATTTATGTGAAATTTTGCACAGATAGAAGAATTTGCCTTGTAGCTATGTATGCCAAATTTGGTGGACATCGGTTCAGATTTAGATACTGCTCCTACACGCATATTACCACAGACAATGTTACCGTTGAGAATTTTGAAAAAGTGGCACAATTATTTTTGAAAAGTGGAACATTCTTTTTATACCCTCCACCATAGGATGGGGGGTATATTAACTTTGTCATTCCGTTTGTAAGACATCGAAATATTGCTCTAAGACCCCATAAAGTATATATATTCTGGGTCGTGGTGAAATTCTGAGTCGATTTGAGCATGTATGTCCGTCTGTTGAAATCACGCTACCTTCCGAACGAAACAAGCTAACGACTTGAAACTTGGCATAAGTAGTTGTTATTGATGTAGGTCGGATGGTATTGCAAATGGGCCATATCGGACCACTTTTACGTATAGCCCCCATATAAACGGCCCCCCAGATTTGGCTTGCAGAACCTCTTGGAAGAGCAAAATTCATCCGATCCGGTTGAAATTTGGTATGTGGTGTTAGTATATGGTCTCTAACAACCATGCAAAAATTGGTCCATATCGGTCCATAATTATATATAGCGCCCATATACACCGATCCCCATATACACCGATCCGGAGCCTCTTTGAGGAGCAAAATTCATCCGATGCGGTTGAAATTTGGTACGTGGTGTTAGTATATGGTATTTAACAACCATGCAACAATTGGTCCATATCGGTCGATAATTATATATAGCCCCCATATAAATCGATCCCCAGATTTGATCTCCGGAACCTCTTGGAGGAGCAAAATTTATCCGATTCGGTTGAAATTTGGTACATTGCGCTAGTATATGGCCGCTAACAGCCATGCAAAAATTGGTCCATATCGGTCTATAGTTATATATAGCCAATACCCAATCACACAAAACTTGGTCCATATCGCCAAAAGTACTCTACCAAAATTTTATTTCTATAGAAAAATTTGTCAAAAGTTTATTTCTATAGAAAATTTTGTCTAAATTTTATTTCTATAGAAAATTATGTCAACATTTTATTTCTATAGAAAATTTTGTCGAACTGAATTATATACGTATTTAATCGGCCTTCTTTTTGTGCATTCAACAAATGTGAAGGATTTGAGAAAGGGTATATTATAGTCGGACCCAACCGACTCTAGACTTTTCTTAGTTGTTTTTTGGGATTCATTCATTATACCCTTCACCACTACTGTGGTACAGGATATAATAACTTTGTGCATTTGTATGTAACGCCAAGAAATAGTGGTCATAGACCCATCTTTTAGTATACCGATCGGCTTAGAATTAAATTCTGAGTCGATTTAGCGATGTCCGTCTGTTTGTCTGTCTGTCCGTCTGTCTGTATATGTAATTTTGTGCACAAAGTACAGCTCGCAATTTAAGTCCGATCGTCCTCAAATTTGGCATAGGGCCGTTTCTTGGGACAGAGACAATCGCTATTGGTTTTGGAGAAAATCGGTTCAGATTTAGATATAGCTGCCATATATATTTATCCCCGATTTGGTCATATTTAGTTAGCGTGTTTATCAACCGATTTTCTTGAAATACCGTACATCCAAATATTTTATGAATCTCGAAAATCTTGCAAAATATTAGCCAAATCGGTTCAGATTTAGATATAGCTCCGATATATATCTTTCGTCCGATTTAGACTCATATGACCACAGAGGCCAAAGTTTTCTACCGATCTTCGTTAAATTTTGCACAGAGGGTGGAATTGACATTCTACCAATGCTTGGTAAATTTGATTGAAATCGGTTCAAATTTCGATATAGCTTCCATATATATCTTTCGTCCGATTTGAACTTATATGGCCACAAAAGCCAGAGTTTTGCCGTGATTTAGTTCAAATTTAGTTCAAGTTTGCACTAGGAGTACGTTTAGTAGTATCGTTAAGTGTGTAAAATTTTGTTAAAATCGGTTCAGATTTAGATATAGCTCACATATATATCTTTCGCCCGATTTGGACTTATATGGTCTCAAAAGCCAGAGTTTTGCCCTGGCTTACTTCAAATTTTGCACAAGCGGTACTTTTAACGATACTATTGTATGTGCCAAATATGGTCAAAATCGATTCAGATTTAGATATAGCTCCCATATATATCTTTCGTCCGATTTGAACTTATATGGCCTCAAAATGCAGGGTTTTGCCGTGATTTGCTTCAAATTTCGCACAAGGAGTACGTTTAGTAGTATCGGTAATTGTGCCAAATTTGCTTGAAATCGGTTCAGATTTAGATATGGCTCCCATATATATCTTCCGTCCGATTTGCACTCATATGACCAGGGGGGCCAAAGTTATACTCCCATTTACGTGAAATTTCGCATAGGTAGCAGAATTATTATTCTAACTATACATGTCAAATTTGTCAAAATCGGTTCAGATTATATATAGCTCCCATATATACGTACACCAGAGTTGGGGAAATATGGTAGACTGTTACACATTTTAGACACATTTTCAATGGAAGTTTTCTCCAATTAACTGGATAGCGTTAGCCGATTTAAATTTTAATTCTAGAGATTTTGTAGAAGTAAAAAAATTGTCTCCTTTATGTTATATAGCTTCCAGCAAATGTGAAGTAGTTGAGATGGTAACACAAATGTTGGCCTACATAGGGGTGAAGGGTATTATATAATCGGCCCCGTCCGACTTTAGACTTTACTTACTTGTTTTTTATTTGAAATTTTTTCAATTACCGAATTTATTAGATATAAGAAATAGAGTTGATTAAAATATTAATTGATTTCTTCGACACTTTAAATTGCTTTAATTAAAAATGTAATGTAATAGATTCTGGTCAAAAACTTAATTAAGTTATAAACAATCAATTATTTATTTATTTATCCTTTAAAAATAACGTTCGTATAAAGTTACAAGAGTTTTTTACTTTCTTGTGAATTTTCCGATTATAATTAATATTTTAATACAAAATGTTCAATCATTTTCTTGATTGTCATAATTTTTTTAATTTTATTAAAATTTTATTGTATCGGTTAATTCTTTAACTTAAATAAATTTATTCCAACCTTTGTGAACGCAATACACTGTAGTCCAATTAGAAAAGCGTGTTTAGCATTACAGCGTTTTCTCTCTGCATATACCAATTAGCAACACTCCAGCAAACATTAAGGCAGACACTCACAATATTTGAAATTCCTTTCACCTCATACAACAACTGGACGTTGCAAAGACAACTCGTTCAAACGGATAAACATTTGGCAACATCTGCCGATTTACACAAATTTATGATAGTGCAGTTGTCGTATTTTCCATCCGTCTCAGTCCGTCTAAGTACATACAGAGAGAGAAGCAAACACAAAACAGTTCAATTAACTCGTATTGGAACAGAAAGGCGTTGGAGCAAGTGTTTTTCGTTTTTCATTAGATTTGTAGATATTTGAGTGGTAGCAGCACTTACTATTCGATAAAAACAGACATTGTGCTCTGCTCAAAAGGGCCGGTGACAGAGAGAGACCGAGTGTGAGAATAAGAGCATAAGGGAAACCCCATAGTTGTTTATATTATTTGTGTCGTGCAGGAGGATGGAGGGGGAGGAGGATTTAATCGACAAGAGTGATTGAGGGAAACAACTGTGTAAACAATAAACGTGCTAAGCTGGCGGCTGCTGTTGCCCAACTGCGTCCGATTGAAATGAGGGTAGGTCGGTTTTACGAAGAACACTTGTGTGTAGTCAACCAAACAGTCAAGCAACCAGCCATCCAGTCATTCAGCCTTGTTGGCTCTGCAACATTCTGCAAGGCATTGTGCGTGTAATTGAACATTTTCGTTTTGTTTGTATTCGTATTCGGCCAAGTGTTCTTCTTCGGCTATAAACAAGATTTTTGCACACATACTGCTTTCGAAATTCCAATGGGCGCATTTAGTCGCGTTGCAAACGTCGACACGACCGGTTATGTGTCACGGATCTGAAACGGAGCAGCCAATAAGAAAAGTGAATTGGAAATTAATAACAACATAATAATAGAAAGAATAAATAAACAAAAAACAAAGGAAAAATCTTATTAGAAATGTTTTAAATGAATTTTAAGAGATTCCAAAAAGAAAGAGAAAAAAACATAAACCTGTCACTGTGTTTGAAACCAAGTTTAGCGCAAAGTGTAATTTTGACAAAAACATTTTTGTGGAAAAAAAAATCCAAGGAATAAAATTTCTTTTGGCACCATAGCCAATTAAATGAAACACTGCCTTTCAACTTCCCAAAAGCTGCTCAAGGTTGTCATACAAATGTTGGAGCACGTGCTAATAACGGTTTATCTCTTTTAGTAGCTGAGTGTATGCGTGTGTTTACTGTGCATTGCATCTCTTGCCTTGCCTTTGTGGCGGCGTATGGGTTTAATTGATTGTATCTTTGTACGTGTTTGTGTGTTTGTCAATCCGAATTGAGGCATTTTCCGGTTCGTCAACGTGAACGTGTGCGTGTGTGTGAATCTATCTACACCTCATCATATATGAGCTTGTAGACAAAAACGTACGTATGTGGAGTGGAGGATGTTAGTTAACTAAATCGCGGCGACTACTTTGTTGTGTTTTTGTTTACATTTTCTCCGTGTCTTCACCGTGTTTGTGGGATTGTGAGAACAAACCAAAACATCCAGCCCCACCCCCCCCACAATTTGTGTAATCCTCAGTTTTGTGGTATTGATGACAGTTATCCACAGTGATTTGATTATTAAATTCACTCATCGTTGCTTACTAATTTTCATTGCAAATTGCAAAAAGTTACCAATTTCTCGATTTTTGTTTTTGTTTTTTTGCTTATATAAAAGTGTGTTAGTGTGTTTTTGAAAACCCCATAACGATTTCATTATTATTCCGGAATATCAATGAATTGAAAGAACCATACATTCAATGAACTCTGCGAAGTCAAGTGACGAAATCTTCATATGCAAAGGACCGTACATCAGTTGATTGCTTTTTGGATACATTTGAATTGAAATTAGAATAATTCGATTGATTCATCAACGCATAGCTATGGTAAGTGAAATAATTTATATTTTAAATAAATCGATGCAAAAACTATTCTCGAAATAAAAGCCAAATAAGAGCGGGATTAATGATTTTGCACTAGAAGCTAAAGGGAAGGTTTATTTTTGTGCCAAACACAAAACTTCCATTCACTGAAGAAAATATTGACCAACATTTTGGGACGAGCAACTTGCAAATCTTTAAGTATAATTATACCCTGCGCTACACTGTGGACACGCAGAGAAGGAATATGATCACCTCAACCATGTTTCAAGAGCAAAATGTTATTTTTGGAGGGTGACCACGTAACATGTTTATCGCAAAAATGTTCTTTTCTCGCCAAACATAAAATGCTTTCTGTAGACAGATACATAATTTTCGAGAAAATAACATGATTGCGATAAAAATAGTACATGGTCACCATCCAAAAATAACATTTTGCTCTTGGAACATGTTTGAGGTGATCATATTCCTTCTCTGGGTGGAACAGGGTATTATAAGTTAGTGCATATGTTTGCAACACCCAGAAGGAGACGAGATAGACACATGGTGTCTTTGGCAAAAATGCTCAGGGTGGGCTCCTGATTCGATATAGCCATGTCCGCCTGTCCGTCTGTCCGTGAATACATTTTTGTAATCAAAGTCTAGGTCGCAGTTTTAGTCCAATCGACTTCAAATTTGGCACAAGTATGTGTTTTTGCTCAGAATAGAACCCTATTGATTTTGGAAGAAATCGGTACAGATTTAGATATAGCTCCCACATATATATATTTCGCCCGATATGGACTAATACGGTCCCAGAAGCCAGAGTTTTACCCCAATTTGGTTGAAATTTTGCACTAGGAGTACAATTAACAGTGTAGTCAAGTGTGCCAAATTTTATTGAAATCGGTTCAGATTTAGATATAGCTCCCATATATATCGTTCGCCCGATTTACACTCAAATGACCACAGTGGCCAATCTTTCAATCCGATTTAATTGAAATTTTTCACAGGGAGTAGAATTAGCATATACCCTCCACCATAGGATGGGGGGTATATTAACTGTGTCATTCCGTTTGTAACACATCGAAGTATTGCTCTAAGACCCCATAAAGTATATATATTCTGGGTCGTGGTGAAATTCTGAGTCGATCTAAGCATTTCCGTCCGTCCGTCCGTCCATCCGTCTGTTGAAATCACGCTAACTTCCGAACGAAACCAGCTATCGACTTGAAACTTGGCATAAGTAGTTGTCATTGAGGAAAGTCGTATGGTATTGCAAATGGGCCATATCGGACCACTTTTACGTATAGCCCCCATAGAAACCGATCCCCAGATTTGACATCCGGAACCTCTTACAGGAGCAAAATTCATCCGATCCGGTTGAAATTTGGTACAGTATATGGTCTCTAACAACCATGCAAAAATTGGTCCATATCGGTCCATAATTATATATAGCCCCCATATAAATCGATCCGCAGATTTGGTTTGCGGATCCTCTAAGAGAAGCAAATTTCATCCGATCCGGTTAAAATTTAGTACGTGGTGTGAGTATATAGTCTCTAACAATCATGCAAAAATTGGTCCATATTAGTCCATAATTATATATAGCCCCCATATAAACCGATCCCCAGATTTGACCTCCGGAACCCCTTAGAGGAGTAAAATTTCATCCGATCCGGTTAAAATTTAGTACATGGTGTAAGTATATGGTCTCTAACAACTATGCAAAAATTGGTCGATAACAGTCCATAATTATATATAGCCCCATAGAAACCGATCCCCAGATTTGACCTCCGGAACCCCTTAGAGGAGTAAAATTCATCCGATCCGGTTAAAATTTAGTACGTGGTGTAAGTACATGGTATCTAACAACTATGCAAAAATTGGCCCATATCAGTCCATAATTATATATAGCCCCCATATAAACCGATCCCCAGATTTAAACTCCGGAACCTCTTAGAGGAGCAACATTCATCCGATCCGTTTGAAATTTGGTGCATGGTGTTAGTATATGGTCTCTAACAACCATGCGAAAATTGGTCCATATCGGTCCATAAGTATATATAGCCCCCATATAAAGCGAACCCCAGATTTGATCTCCGGAGCCTCGTGGAGAAGCAAAATTCATCCGATCCGGTTGAAATTTGCAACGTGGTGTTAGTATATGGTCGCTAATAACCATGCCAAAATTGATTCATATCGGTCTATAGTTATATATAGCCGATCCCCAATCACACAAAAATTGGTCCATATCGGTTCATGGTTGCCACTCGAGCCAAAAATAATCTACCAAAATTTTATTTCTATAGAAAAAATTTGGAGAAATTGTATTTCTATAAAAAATGTTTTCAAAATTTTAATTCTATCGAGAATGTTGTCAAAATTTTAATTCTATTAAAAATTTTGGCAAAATTTTATTTCTATAGAAAATTTTGGCAAAATTTTAATTCTATTAAAAATTTTTACAAAATGTTATTTCTATAGAAAATTTTGTCAAAGTATTATTTCTATAGAAAATTTTGTCAAAAATTTTGTTTCTATAGAAAATTTTGACAAAATTTTATTTCTTTAGAAAATTTTGACAAAATTTTATTTCCATAGAAAATTTTGACAAAATCTTATTTCTTTAGAAAATTTTGTTAAAATTTTATTTCTATAGAAAATTTTGTCCAACTTAATTATATACGTATTTAATCGATTATGGATGATAGTCTTCAATAGAAGTTTCTACGCAATCCATGGTGGAGGATACATAAGCTTCGGCCTGGCCGAACTTACGGCCGTATATACTTGTTTTTAATTTGGAAAATTTTTCTTCTAATTCTTCATCATGAAGAGTTACCCTAATTGTTATTTTGGGGTGTTTTTTTCATGTTATTCGTTTTTAAATAATATTAAATAAGTACTTATGTTTGTAGTATTTTTTAAGAAAAATAATACCCAAAACTATTTGTCATTTAGGATTTATTTCACATTAAACTAATTCTTCAAATTTTGAACTTATTTCATTTGTGATGTTGGTCATTTAGTATCCATATAAGGACTTATTTCGTTGTGCTTAATCTTTTCTATTAAATCAGTATTTTTTCAGAGTTCTTGTCTTTTAAATCAATGTTTTCCCATTACACATAAGGGCCCTTCAAAAATTAAATAAATTAGAAATTAGCTGAGTTTTTTAATTTAGGAAAAACCCAAAAACAAAAATCTAAAATAGAAATTCCTAGTTGTTATGAAGATACTACATCCTTGAATTAAAATTTAATTCAATTAAGAAATAACCAAATGCATTTTACTTCTAATTGTCTGTTACAATTTTTAAAAAATGTATCTAGAATTACTTGATTTTTAACCATTTTTTAAGATATTTAAAAAATCAAATCATGAATATGGAATGTGGACCCCATGAAAATTAGCCACAAAAACCTAAATTACGTGGGGCTCCAAAAAATTGTATGGAAAACAGAAAAACATTTTTTTTTTTTTGGGGGGGGGGGGGTGAGTAACCTTATTTCATTATTTGGGCCCGTTTGCATTATGAAAATAAACCCCAATATTTCAAATAAAAATAAACCCCAATTTCCTTTCTAGGATTGTGCTTACTTTTCAAGCAGGGGCTATTTTGCCATTCTGGGATTTGACAATGGTGGCAACTACACGCTCACAAAAAATCGCTTCTGTAACATATACTCCCAAACATATTTTGCTTCAAGCATATACATTTTTGGGTATTGCCCAAACATTTATATGTTTGATCTCTTCCAATATATAATATGTTTGAAAGCATATTAGTCTAAACAATATATGTTTGGGTAGTCTAAGTTTCAAACATTTTGTATTTTTGCATCCAAATTCAATAATGTTGTCTTCCAAAAAACAATATGTTATTATGTATATAATATGTTTGGAAGCATTTTGCACCCAAATATATTATATGCTTAAAAAAATTCTCCCAAACAATATTGTGCTCAAAATTTTATTTATTTATTTATATATTTACAATCATAACGAATTATGAAAATAAACAGGTAATATAGGTGCTAACAACATAGGTTTTCGACCTGAATGCTCAAAATTTTGTTTCTGCCCAATTGTATATTCCCCAACATCTTTCTCACTTCCACGAGATTTTTTAGTTCTTAGCACCTTTTTCTGTAATACAAACATTGTAGAAGAAATTATTCAATTGTATGATTTTTTTTTATTTTAATTTTACCTTTTGCCGGACGGGGATTCGAACAGCGGACCACACAGTTTGTAAGGATCAAAAAAGTAGCTGATCAATTGCCCAAGGAAAAATAAAATGTTAATTTTGTAATAACAAGCAACAACCACCAACTTAATTCAATATCGCTCCCTGTTAAATAGCGCTCCAAGCTACTAAACACATATATGTTTATAGGCTATTTCTAAATTAATATATGTTTGCATCCAAACATTTTATATTTACAAACATTTTATGTCCCAAACATAATATGTTCTAACATATTAACATATATGTCCCAAACATGTTATGCTAGTTTATGAACATTATATGCTTGCACTCAAAAATATTGTGTTTAAAAATTTGTGTTCCAAACATATAATGTTTATAGCCAAACATATGAAAAACAGTCTTTTTCATCCGTGTATACACACTTTTGTTTTGTTCTGAATAGCATTGTATCGTATCAGATTTGGTTTTTGTGTGTCCAGCCTTCGGCCGGATTTTAAGACTTCTCCTATGGACAGAGTGCAAAGTTGGCTAACATAATTCCCACGACATTTGTACTGAGTAACAAATATTTACATTTATAAAAACATGAAACTAAAAATTGATTCGCAAGTAATAAAATAAAATATCACAAAAAATTAAAAATATCTAAAATAGAATACCTACCAGAAAGACATTATTCATCCCAGACAAAATTAGACCACAAAGAAGATATTGCAGTCCAAATAAATTTTTTGCTAGGGCGAGTAAACGAAAATTAGGGTCGAGGCAGTAAATCTCCGTCTTATCTATGGCTTTAAACATTTCACAACTAAAATTAAAATCGGATCCATCAAAATGACACGTTTTTTTTGGACACTCTTCATTAGCTGCATATTACAATTCCTATAGGATCAATAACCTAAAGCATTTTAAACAGAACGTGCTTGTTAAGCAAACATTAAAAAAAAATATATATATTGTCGATAATTAAATGCTTTTCTGATAAAACCAAATAAATGGCCTCATTTGGGAAAATACACTTTTATCACCCAACTAAATAAATATTTGCAAATCTATAGCAAATTGCAATTGATCCCATTTAATTGAATTGAACATATGTTTAAACTTCACAAAGACAAAAACAAACATAGAGTAAAAAAAAAAAGAAAACAGAATGAGAAAATTTGGAACACAATATGTGCCAACTAATTGGACAATGAAAAATATGAAACATATGTGCCTAATAGTATCTCCTTAAAATTTGAATAATTTATGTCAAGGAATTGTACACTTGGCGAAAAAAAAAAAAACAAAAACTCTGGATGATGTTATTAATTTCTAGCCAAAGACACCTCTTTTCTTAATTCAACAGTTTGTACTATAGGACTAACATACAAGACTTTTTAAGTCTTAATAATGCGAGATTATATATTTTATAAAATTTTTAATATTACAAATTGCGTTTGTAGAACATCAAAATATCGGTTTCCAATTATAAAATGGTCAGTTATTCTTGGATCAAGCTTGAAAAGACGATTCAGAGATCCTCCATCTATTTGGCGTGCTAAAATATGCAGCAAAAAGTAAGTCGGTCGATATTTCCTAATGAAATTGAAACTCCTATTTCATTCATTAAGAACATAAAAGGGCCCCTTTCAATATATTCTATTTAGTACACTAAAACAAAAAACTTGTCGTAAGCACAAACATTTTCTATCCTTTAAATACGAATGTGAATCTTCTGTTGCATAGAAGACTCATTTTACCGATATATGCACATTTTTACTTAACCAAAAGTCGAACATATTTTCAGTGAAGCTGCTTTGTCGTTAGTGTTAAGCGATTTCATCCTAAAATTGGTATATCTCATTCTCTATCCTATCTTTCCTATTTTTATCAAATAAAGCCCCAACATATTGGTGATATTTTTTATTTAGGTTTTTTGACCAAATTTTTTATAGAAATAAAATTTTGACAAGATTTTCTATTGAAAAAAGTTTTGACAACATTTTCTATACAAAAATATAAAATTTTGACAAAACTTTTTATAAAATTTTAACAAAATTTATTATAGAAATAAAATTTTGACAAAATTTTCTACAAAAATAAAATTTAAAAAAAAAATTTCTATAGGAATAACATTTTGACAAAATTTTCTATAGACATAAAATTTTACCAAAAATTTCCAAAATTTTCTATAGAAACAAAATTTTGACAAAATTTTCTATAGAAATAAAATTTTAACAAAATTATATATAGAAATAAAATTTTTACAAAATTTTCTATAGAAATAAAATTTTAACAAAAAATTCTATAGAAATAAAATGTTGACAACATTTTCTATAGAAATAAAATTTTGACAAAATTTTCTATTGAAATAAAGGGTGATTAAAATTTCAAGGGCCGTTGTTGATTTTGTATAAAACACAAACTATTTAGGAAATTATTGTAATTTTATTTTATTATGATATATTGGTATTACTTAATTATGTATGGAACAAAATATCGGCCAAATGGGCGCCGCGACCTCGTTGGCACACCTTCATCCTATGGTCCAAATTTTCGATGACGCTGAGGCATAATGGAGGTTCTATGCCGTTAATGTGCCGAATTATCTCATCCTTTAGCTCCTGAATTGTTGCTGGCTTATCGACGTACACCTTTTCTTTCAACTAACCCCAAAGAAAAAAGTCCAACGGTGGCAAATCACATGATCTTGGCGGCCAAATGAAATCGCCATTACGTGAGATAGCACGGCCATTGAATTTGTTGCGCAAAAGAGCCATTGTTTCGTTAGCTGTGTGGCAAGTGGTACCGTCCTGCTGAAACCACATATCATCCACATCCATATCATACAATTAGGGCCATAAAAAGTCCTTTTATCATCTCACGATAGCGAACATCATTTACAGTAACTGCCTGACCGTCCTCATTTTGGAAAAAATACGGCCCGATGATATCGCCAGCCCATAAACCGCACCAAACAGTCACTCTTTGTGGGTGCATTGGTTTTTCGACAATCACTCTTGGATTCTCATTTGCCGAAATGCGGCAATTCTGTTTATTGACGAATCCACTGAGGTGAAAATGTGCCTCATCACTGAAGATGATTTTCTTCGAAAATTGATCATCCAATGTTGCCATTTCTTGGAACCATTTAACACGTTGTTGGATTGTGTATCTCTCCATGGATCAAATTGAGTAAGTCTGGAATAGAGAAATGTCAAATAAAATTCGGAAAAAACTTGGCGGTTAGGTGTGGTTCACATTCAACATCGGCTCTAACAATTTAACGACCCTTTAAAAAATAATTCTATAGAAATAAAAATTTTGACAAAATCTTCTATAGAAATAAAATTTTGACAAAATTTTATATAGAAATAAAAATTTTACAAAATCTTCTCTAGAAATAAAACTTTGACAAAATTTTTATAGAAATAAACTTTGACAAAATTTTATATAGAAATAAAATTTTGACAAAATTTTTTATAAAAACAAAATTTTGACAAAATTATCTATAGAAATAAAATTTTCAAAAAATTTTCTATAGAAATAAAATTTTGACAAAATTTTCTATAGAAATAAAATTTTTACAAATTTTTCTAAAAAAATTAAATTTTGACAAAAATTTCTACAGAAATAAAATTTTAACAAAATTTTCTATAGACATAGAATTTTGGAAAATTTTTCTTTATACATAAAATGTTGACAAATTTTTCTATAGAAATAAAATTTTGACATTTTCGATAGGAATACAATTTTGACAACATTTTCTATTGAAATAAA
Organism: Haematobia irritans; assembly: GCF_050003625.1. Classification (NCBI taxonomy): domain Eukaryota; kingdom Metazoa; phylum Arthropoda; class Insecta; order Diptera; family Muscidae; genus Haematobia; species Haematobia irritans. The sequence continues at coordinate 45,742,899 of NC_134401.1, read as the reverse complement.
ATTATGACAAAATTATCTATTGAAATAAAATTATGACAAAATTCTCTATTAATAATTCTCTTCCATAGAAATCGAATTTGGTAAAATTTTCTTTAGAAATTGAATTTTGGCAAAATTTTCTATAGAAATAAAATTTTGACAAATTTTAACAAAAATTTCTATAGAAATAATATTTTGACAAAATTTTCTATAGAAATAAAATTAAGAAAAAATTTTCTATTGAAATAAAAAAATTCTTCTATAGAAATAAAATTTTGACATAGGTTTCTCTAGAAATAAAATTATGACAACATTTTCTATACAAATAAAATTTTGACAAGATTTTCTAAAAAAAATAAAATTTTGACAAAATTTTCTATAGAAATAAAATGTTGACAAAAATTTCTATAAAAATAAAATTTTAAAAAATTTTTCTATAGAAATTGAATTTTGGCAAAATTTTCTTTAGAAATAAAATGTTGACAAAATTTTCTATAGAAATAAAATGTTGACAAAATTTTCTTAAGAAATAAAATTTTGACAAAATTTTCTTTAGAAATAAAATTTTGACAAAATTTACTTTAGAAATAAAATTTTGACAAACTTTTCTTTAGAAATAAAATTTTGACAACATTTTCTATAGAAATAAAATTTTGACAAAAATTTTCTATAGAAATAAAATTTTTGACAAAATTTTCGATAGGACTAAAATTTTGACAAAATTTTCTATAGATATAAATTTTTTAATAAAATTTTCTATAGAAATAAAATTTTGACAAACTATTCTATAGAAATAAAATTTTGACAAACTATTCTATGGAAAGAAAATTTTGACAAAATTTTTATAGAAATAAAATGTTGACAAAAATTTCTATAGAAAAAAAATTTTAACAAAATTTCTATAGAAATAAAATTTTAACAAAATTTCTCTAGAAATAAAATTTGGACAAAATTTTCGATAGGAATAAAATTTTAAACAAAATTTTCTATAGAAATAAAATTTAGTTACGCGATTTCATCCTAAAATTGGTATTTTTCCTTCTCTATACTATTTATATTTCCTATTTTTATCAAATAAGGCCCCAAAATATAGGGGATATTTTTTATTTACGGTTTTGAAAATTTATTTCATTTTTTTGGGAATACTTTTACAAATGGCTTAGAGAATTTATTTTATAGTGAAATAAGTCCCCGAATTTTCGAACCTATTTCATTTGTGATATTGATGACTTATTGCAAGGGGACTGTTTTCGTGCTGCCTTTTATATTAGGACAAAATTTTGACAAAATTTTCTATAGAAATAAAAATTTGACAAAATTTTTTATAAAAATATAATGTTGACAAAATGTTCTTTAGAAATAAAATTTTGACAAAATTTGCTATAGAAATAAAAATCTGACATCATTTTCTATGCACATAAAAGTTTGATAAAATTTTCTATAGAAATAAAATTTTGACAAAATTTTCTAAAAATATAAAATTTTAACAAAATTTTGCTATAGAAATCGAATTTTTGGCAAAATTTTCTTTAGAAATAGAATTTTGACACAATTTTCTTTAGAAATAAAATTTTGACAAAATTTTCTTTAGAAATAAAATTTTGACAAAATTTTCAATAGGAATAACATTTTGACAAAATTTTCTAAAAATATAAAATTTTAACAAAATTTTCTATAGAAATCGAATTTTGGCAAAATTTTCTTTAGAAATAAAATTTTGACAAAAGTTTCTATAGATATAAAATTTTGACAAAATTTTCTATAGAAATAAAATTTTGACAACTTTCTCTATAGAAATAAAGTTTTGAAAAAATTCTTTATAGGTATAAAATTGTGATAACATTTTTCTATAGAAATACAATTTTGACAACTTTTTTATAGTCCCAATTTTGTGCCCTCTTCATTAGAAAAAAAATCAGAAGCAAATTTCATCTGATCGGGTTGAAATTTGGTACGTGGTGTTAGTCTCTAACAACCATGCAAAAATTTGTCCATTTGGTTTTGGAGCATCTTGTAGGAGCAATTTCATCGGATTCAGTTGAAATTTGGTACATTGTGCTGGTATATGGCCGCTAACGACCATGCTTAACTAGGTCCATATCGGTCTATAGTTATATATAGCCCTTAGATAAACCGATCGCAAATCACACCAAAATTGGTCCAGTTCTGTTCATAATTGTATATAGCCCCCATATTTCAATTCTGGCTCTTTAATTACCGCGCAAAAGGTCATATCGGTTCATTATTATTTGTAGACTTACCTACTATATATACCTTTTTTGTCTAATATATTCCACATATGGACTAACTTACAATTTAGGAGACGATGTTAAGAAGTTTTAAGATACCTTGCCATCGGTAAGTATTACCACAACCCAAGTAATTCGATTTTGGATGACATTCTTTCGTAGAAGTTTCTACGCAATCCATGGTGGAGGGTTCATAAGTTTCGGCGTGGCCGGACTGCAATTGCCAACTGCATTCCAGTTTGAGAATAATCATCTAACATTACCGACAAATATTTATTATTGTCATTATATGCACTGAAAAAAGCATGCCCGGTTCCAAAGATTTTGTCTTTGCTTTAACATTTTTGGTATTGATTCCGAGCCAAAGAAGCGGAGAATACAAGTAAGGATACTTTTAAGACACAATTCTCTTTTAAATTTGGATTTTTGTACTTACTTCTAGGAAGCAATTTTTAATTTTTGGTTTTTTCAGATTTTTTTCTTCATAACCCTTCAATGTCCCTTAAAAACGAGTTAACGATAACTTTACTTTACAAATTCAGACTATAGTTCTAGTAGAATGTTTGCTATGTTTCAAGTAAAAAACGTCTTTAAAATAAATTGTTGAAAAACATGTCCTATATTTGAAAGATTTTTTGCTTAGTAGTTAAGATGCAAAAAGACAACAAATTTAAATACAATTTAATTAATTTTAAAGAATTTTTCTGAATTATTAAAGTCAAGTTGACCTTAGCCCAAACATTTTTTCTTTCATGTTATGATACCCATTTTTAAGTCAAATTACTTAACTATAAGGACAACGACGACTTCATTAAAAAGTTTGTCGACTTTTGGACAAGGAAAAAAGCTTTATATTAGAGAAATGCGTCTTCTAGGCTAAGCAAAATTTGCATTCGTATTTTAAAGACATGAAATCTTTGACTTCACGACAATATTTTCTTCAGTGTGCTAGACATTATAATTGACCACAATGTAATGCAATGTGCAATGACACTTTTACTACTGGAAATGCAAATTGTAATGAGATCCAAGCGTTTGCTTGGTTGATATAAGTAAAAGATGTTTACAACTTTTTGTCATTAGAGAACCAAAAAACTGCTACTTGGATCATCTTACTTCTCAGCCAATTTGTCATCTCTTTTATTGCTAATATGTATTTCAGCCTGAAAAATACTACACTTATAAGGTATAGTTTTCGAGATTTTAAGTTCTACCCTAATGTCTTTAATTAAGGCAATTAATTTTTTGCAATGTACTAAACTATTTTTAGAAGGTGCAAATATTAAATTCCAATCCAATACAAAAATAACTCTCTCTCTCTCACTCTCTTGAGTAGAGCTCCATTCGTGCTAAAACACTTGTTTAAGCAAAGAACAAAATCGAACACTTGCCAAATGGAAACCTCAAGAAAATAAAAAAATGCGGGGCATTCGAGGTGTGGGTACATATGCTGGTGACCAAGCTTCCATATCTTTTCCTCTCACATGCACTCATAAAACCAGACCAAAAACAAAAACGTAAGCAAGCAAATTGTTAAACGGTATTTATGCAGGTGGCTGACAAGCAGCTATACCGGCTCATGGAAATAAAAAAAGAGCAACGAAACATTGATGTTCCAATAGCGAACACTTTAAGAGGAGAAACAGCTGAGAAAATATTGAGAACAAAAAAAACAACAACAACACCAACACCATATGTATTTTTGTGGTGGCAGATAAACAAGGACACAACAGGATGGATAATGATTGAGGTGGTTGAAAGGACACATGCTAAAATTTCCATAGTCTTAATAGGGAAATAGAGGAAGTCCTGTATCAACAGCAGACTCTTACAATGAGTCTGAAATTAGATCAGTAATGTTATCTATTCAATATTTAAAGGGGAAATGAGATTTCATTAGAGATAAAGAGAGGGAGAGTGGCAGAGTGAGTTTCCTTTACTCATCAATACAAGGAGTTGCCAATTTATATTGCTCATTAGCAAGAGCAACTCACATAGAAATAAAACTTTACAACTGCTGTCGTTGTTGTTGTTTTTTTCTGTTTTCTCACCCTTACTACTAAGCTTTTAAATGTGAATGTTAACATCGAAAGCAGAAGCGAAACATGTGTTTTCCTTTTAGTTTTTTCTCTGTCTTTTTTTGTTTTGTTTCACAAAAGGCCATTTGTTGTCGTTATTCTGGATGCTGCTGTTTCTGAATTTATTTCATCTTTTTTCAATGGCTTTAGCCATAATACGGCGCAATTATGAACAGACGCCAGTCGCGTTTTTGGCAGTAACACTCATGACACGTTCACATCCTGGTAACATTTACTCACATACCACATCACACACAGGCATATACATCCACTTAATAACATCACCATCAATTGCAGATATTTTTCAATAGCAGCAGCAGCAGCATCAACAGCAGCCAGAACATTCCAAACCGCATGGCAAAAAAAAACAACAACAAAAAACACAGAAATATTAAGGGAATAATAATCATATCATCATCTGTTTCTGATGGTTTGCCTTTGAACATTCGAAACTGAAAAGTTTTATTTTCATTGCATATGAAAAAAGACGACGAAATTTTCAAATTGATAACATTGAAAATTTTTCAAAATAATTGTAGAAGGTTAAGGTGGGTACTATGTTCGGTGAAAATTCGACGAAAATCACTTTATTTTCCCGACTACTTTTCCTGAAATAATCAAAATTATATATGAAAATAAACATATTCCTTTCAAATCTTGCCGAAATCTAGAGGAACAAGAAACTGCGCATCGATTGAGTTAATTTTGCCCGCTTTATATTGAACTGATTTAATAAAGTAACCGCGAAAATTTCAAAGCGAAAAGCGAACATAGTACTGACGCTTAGGGTGTAGTGGCAATTTGGCCATTGCACTATGGCTGAAATCGTGATTTTAGCGGCAAAAAGTCAGTTTTTTTGTTTTTAATTGGAAGTTAGTCAATACGTTCCATATTGCAGTGAAACCACTTAGAGAAGCTTGAAACCCTCAGTAATGCTGGTGATATTTCTGAGGGTTTCAAAGCTTCTCTAAGTGGTTTCACTGCAATGTGAAACGCCGTTCGGACTCGGCGGTCTCTTGTCATTGAGCTTAACATGGAATCGGGCAGCACTCAGTGATAAGAGAGAAGTTCACCAATGTGGTATCACAATGGACTGAATAGTCTAAGTGAGCCTGATACATCGGGCTGCCACCTAACCTAACCTAGTCAATACGGGGTATATATTAGGAAACAAAAACAAGATTAAAAACCTATATAATTCAGAAGTGAAATATGGAATATATATATGAACGTATATGGTCCTATTTTTGTGTGACTAGTACCAAATTTTAGCAAAATCATATGAAATTTGCTTATCCAGGAAGAAGTAAAATCTGAGGATCGGTTTATCTGTGGCCTACATATAACTAACAGGTTGGCTGATAAGTCCCCGGTCTGACACATAGATGGCGTCGCTAGTATTAAATGCATATTTTTTTTATATAGTACCAACCTTCAAATGATTCGAGTCAAAATTTGACGTTTGTAAGTCAATTAGTTTGTGAGATAGAGCGCCTTTTGTGAAACAACTTTTGTTATTGTGGAAAAAATGGAAAAAAGGAATTTCGTGTTTTGATAAAATATTGTTTTCTGAAGGGAAAAAATACGGTGGAAGCAAAAACTTGGCTTGATAATAAGTTTCCGGACTCTGCCCCAGGGAAATCAACAATAATTGATTGGTATGCAAAATTCAAGCGTGGTGAAATGAGCACGGAGGACGGAGAACGCAGTGGACGCCCGAAAGAGGTGGTTACCGACGAAAACATCAAAAAAATCCACAAAATGATTTTGAATGACCGTAAAATGAAGTTGATCGAGATAGCAGAGGCCTTAAAGATATCAAAGGAACGTGTTTGTCATATCATTCATCAATATTTGGATATGCGGAAGCTCTGTGTAAAATGGGTGCCGCGCGAGCTCACATTTGACCAAAAACAACAACGTGTTTATGATTCTGAGCGGTGTTTGCAGCTGTTAACTCGCAATACACCCGAGTTTTTCCATCGATATGTGACAATGGATGAAACATGGCTCCATCACTACACTCCTGAGTCCAATTGACAGTCGGCTGAGTGGACAGCGACCGGTGAACCGTCTTGAAAGCGTGGAAAGACTCAAAAGTCCGCTGGCAAAGTAATGGCCTCTGCTTTTTTGGGATGCGCATGGAATAATTTTTATCGATTATCTTGAGAAGGGAAAAACCATCAACAGTGACTATTATATGGCATTAATGGAGCGTTTGAAGGTCGAAATTGCGGCAAAACGGCTCCATATGAAGAAGAAAAAAGTGTTGTTCCACCGAGACAACGCATCCACCGAGACAACGCATCGTGCCACAAGTCATTGAGAACGATGGCAAAAATTCATGAATTGGGCTTCGAATTGCTTCCCCACCCATCGTATTCTCCAGATCTGGCCCCCAGCGACTTTTTCTTGTTCTCAGACCTCAAAAGGATGCTCGCAGGGAAAAAATTTGGCTGCAATGAAGAGGTGATCGCCGAAACTGAGGCCTATTTTGAAGCAAAACCGAAGGAGTACTACCAAAATGGTATCAAAAAATTGGAAGGTCATTGTTAGACTGGGGACTTATCAGCCAACCTGTTATGAACCCTTCTGGACCACTTTCGGCATGGTTGTTGGCATGACCATATACTAACACAATGTACAAAATTTCAGCCGAATCAGATGAAATTTGCGCCTCCAAGAAATTTGATCTTCCAAGAGCCTCCCGAGGTCAAATCTGGTTTATATATAATTATAGTCTGATATGGACCAAATTTTTCATGGTTGTTAGAGGCCATATACTAATATAACGTAAACAATTTTAACCAAATCGGACGAAATTTGCTCCTCCAACAGGCTCCGGAGGTCAAATCTGGGGATCGGTTTATATGGGGGCTATATATAATTATGGACCTATACGGGCCAATTTTAGCATGACAATTAGAGACCATAGACTAAAACCATGTATCAAATATCAACCGAATCGGACGAAATTTGCTCCTCCAACAGGCTCCGGAGGTCAAATCTGGGGATCGGTTTATATGGGGGCCATATATAATTATGGACCGAAATGAATAAATTTTTGCATGGTTGTTAGAGACCATACTCTAAAACCACCTACCAAATTTCAATCGGATCGAATGAATTTTGCCCCTCCAAGAGGCTCCGGAGATCAAATCTGTTAATATGGGGCTATTTGTAAATACCCTACGGAAAATTGGTGCAAAGTGCCATTGACGGACATATCACAGGACTGGTAACGGTGCTCCTGTTTGTCGCAAATTTTAAATAGTCGTAATTTATAGATTTCCGTACTCGCTTGAATTAAAATCTTATTGGATATACACATTTAGTGAAATACGATTATCTGAATGACCTCTTGTTCAACATAGTTCGAATGGTTTTCACTTCTGATGCGATTCGTGCCAAAACGGAAACATATTCCCAATAGTTTGTACGAGACTGGTTCATGAGTAACTGTCAATGGGGTGCCCCTGCTAAATTTTCCCATGACGTGTTCTTTGGAATGAGTCCAAGACGTGTCGTAAAGGTTAAATTTACCCCATCAATGACAAACCCATGTTAAAGTGACCGGTCCCTTCCATACGTTTTGACCAGAACTGGGACTGGTCCATACACACCAGGGACTAGTCCTGTACTGCTCCTGTGGATGATCCATTTCCCGTAGAGTATGGACCGATATGGACCAATTGTTGCATGGTTGTTAGAGACCATATACTAAAGCCACGTACCAAATTTCAAGCGGATCGGATAAAATTTTATCCTCCAATAGGCTTTGGAGGTCAAATCTGGGGATCGAATGGAATAGGCCTTGGTACAGGCAATGCGTAGCAGACTTTTATGTTAGAAAAAAAATCGTCTTATGCAGCACACAGCGTTAGAGGCTTAAACCCCGAATATTAGATACCACTGAATAGTTTAAAAAGGATGACAATTTCGTCATTCATTGGTGGAAGAGCAAAAGCACAACCTTTCATAACAGAGAGGGAATATGCAAAAACAAACCTGAAACTTTTTTTGAACCTTCGTTGACATCGCCGACGGGAATTAGCTCACGAAAGGTATACAGAGTTATTATCTACTAACTAACTACTTACTACTGTCCATATTCCTACGGATGCTATCAACAATGTCAATCACCAGAGTAGTTCCAAAAACCTGATTGAAATCGCGAAACCAAACTGTTATCCCGAATGTATTCTGAAATTTGTTAATTGATTAAAAACTCTAACACCTTGGAAAGTGCCGGAAGAATGCTAGTGGGGCGACAATCTGTAAACTCCGAAGGACAGCTAACTTACGGCACAGGGACAACTCTCGCACAAGTCCACTGTTCTGGAAATACTAAAGTGATAACAACAGTAGTAAAAATATGCAGGATGTGGCGATAGACAGCTGGGAAAAACCAACTTAATCAATTTTACTGCAATTCCATCACTTCCAACAGCATTTGACTTTATGCTTTGGATGGCAGACCAAATTTTAGATATATCCACGGTCCTAAGAGAAAATCCAGTATTGAGGTCATCAGAAACGGTGGATTAACCAATGGAGCCATGGTGAAAGATTCTTTACATCCATTGACTTAAAGATCCATTTTTGCCGCAGTGTCTTCCTCACGCCTCAGCTCCGTTCACATATCCCGTGTAGACTCAGCCGAAAACACCCCTCTATAAAACTTCGCCCTGCTACTCCTTATAGGCTTTTTAAACCGATTTCTAAAGGGTGATTCTTTTGAGGTTAGGATTTTCATGCATTAGTATTTGACAGATCACGTGGGATTTCAGACATGGTGTCAAAGAGAAAGATGCTCAGTATGCTTTGACATTTCATCATGAATAGACTTACTAACGAGCCACAACGTCGAATTTTCAGTGAATGGGCCCTAGAAAAGTTGGCAGAAAATCCGCTTTTTTATCGACAAATTTTGTTCAGCGATGAGGCTCATTTCTGGTTGAATGGCTACGTAAATAAGCAAAATTGCCGCATTTGGAGTGAAGAGCAACCAGAAGCCGTTCAAGAACTGCCCATGCATCCCGAAAAATGCACTGTTTGGTGTGGTTTGTACGCTGGTGGAATCATTGGACCGTATTTTTTCAAAGATGCTGTTGGACGCAACGTTACGGTGAATGGCGATCGCTATCGTTCGATGCTAACAAACTTTTTGTTGCCAAAAATGGAAGAACTGAACTTGGTTGACATGTGGTTTCAACAAGATGGCGCTACATGCCACACAGCTCGCGATTCTATGGCCATTTTGAGGGAAAACTTCGGAGAACAATTCATCTCAAGAAATGGACCGGTAAGTTGGCCACCAAGATCATGCGATTTGACGCCTTTAGACTATTTTTTGTGGGGCTATGTCAAGTCTAAAGTCTACAGAAATAAGCCAGCAACTATTCCAGCTTTGGAAGACAACATTTCCGAAGAAATTTGGGCTATTCCGGCCGAAATGCTCGAAAAAGTTGCCCAAAATTGGACTTTCCGAATGGACCACCTAAGACGCAGCCGCGGTCAACATTTAAATGAAATTATCTTCAAAAAGTAAATGTCATGGACCAATCTAACGTTTCAAATAAAGAACCGATGAGATTTTGCAAATTTTATGCGTTTTTTTTAAAAAAAAAGTTATCAAGCTCTTAACAAATCACCCTTTATATATGCAATAATTCTACAACGCGATCCATCATTCAACTAGCACCCTTGACATTAACTCCTGTCCCGAAAAGCACATTTCTGTTAAATATGTCAGGAATTATGTCATTAAAATCACAATGGACTGAATAGTCCAAGTGAGCCTGAATCTTAATCGGGCTGCCACTTTAACCTAACCTATGTCATTAAAGTATTGCAACTGCAAATTTGGATCACTGGTGCTATACACCATACTAAAATCAGAAATATCAATATCCAACAAGCAATCGACTAAATTCAGTCGGGAGTAACCACACATGCACTTCCGTACCCTGTGTAAATGGCAACGTTATTAATCGATTGTATTAGCTCCGTTCGAGAACCCGATAATTTTTGACAATTATTACAAATTCGTTCGTTTACACCAAAAGAGAGCCGTAGAGAGACTACATTTGACAGTTATCAGATAGAGAAATTGAAAGTTTTTGCTAGAGATTTGTTCCCCAGGAAAATCTTGCAAACCATAGCATACGTTACCAGCTGGTTGTTAATAACAACAAAGCACCTGAACAACGTACATGTTCTGCAACTACAATTGGAAGTTAAAAACATGATTCGTTTTTTGTTTTTAATGTTTTAGAAGCTGAAAATTTGAATGTACAAATAGTTACTGGATGTCGTTCGCGTACGTAGCAATTTTAAGCAAAGAGAGTAACATTCACTCTTTCTCTCTTGCTAGTTTTTACTGGATATTTTTTTTTTTGCTGGATAGTACGCGAACAGACCTATTGTTTGTACTTTTTCGGGAACAACTGTTGTCTTCATCGTTAAAGTTTGGTCCTTATACTTGGCTGGAAAACATCAGCTGTTCTGTTTATTTTATTGCGGTTGTGTTTGTTTTCTCAATTTTTGAGTGATAAATATTTTTTGTTATTTGCGAAAATTACCGTCACCGTCGTCTCAATACTCAGCACTTGAAGTGAATGCTGATTCTTAACAATTCGGCTGTTTAACAATTCTGTTCAAGTTCAATATGGTGAGGAATATACTTGTTTACTACTGTTTCATGTGCCAAGTGTAAAGAGACCCTCAAATACACATTCGCTGATAAGTATGATGATACAATCCCTCTTCTCTCCCGGTTGTAAAATGTCGTGATTCTCGTGAGTCATGTGAATTGTCGCGACACGTGAGTCTTAAAAACTAATTCTAAATTTCATTGAATGAATATGCGTGAGTGTGAGTGATAACCACGCATTTTCACTTTTGATTTAAAAGACCGGTAATTGGTGCGTTTCAGATATGGGTCAAGTGCTATTCTCCAGTTTGATTTATGGCTTGCCTCCAGTTGCTAACATTGGTTGGTGTTGGGATGAAATTGTAAAATGATAACGTTATCGCAGTTTGTTACAATTTAATAGTTTAAAAATCGGACTTTTTATGCGGATCCCTAAAATGTGACGAGAATAAGGGGAACTCAAGTTTGATTTATGGCTTTCTGCCAGTTATGTACAAAAATTATTGTAGGGTTCTGCCCAAGTACGTATGTTGAGTGTGGATTGTTGGTGTACGCGTGAGGGCTCTGCTGATCTTGAGGTGATGTTGTTGGCTAAAAAAATGTGAATGTGGAAACAACAGAAAATGTACATGGAAATTGTAAGTGTGTGTGTGTGTGTGTGTGTGTGTGGATGGTATTTTCTGGGGAAAATTGTGTATGATCGTTAGCCCTTGTGTTTGGTGGCCGTTGCAGTGATATTGAAAGTAGCTGATGAAACTAATTGATAAGGATATTGATAATATATGTTTGAGTGCAAATATTGTTTGAGAAACAAACATTTGTGTTTGCTTTGGTTATAGGTGAGCTCGTTGAGTAGTCATTTGGAAAAGTAAACAAGCTAAAGTAAGGAATTTATGATGTGACAGGTATAGAGTTTTCTTATAACACACTTTCACAGGGTCTTAATTTCACTTCTAGAATAGTGTCATCAGTTTGTGATAAATCGCGAACCCTTCCATATCGTTTCGAAGTTTTTCTAAATTTCCAAATTTAGAACAAAACACAAATGTTTGAAATATTACAATAAATTTAATTTATTTCTTTGTTAATAACATACAACAAAAACGTGTTCACGGGCTCCATTACAAAAAAAAAAAAAAAAAAATAAAAACAACAAGTAAATAAACAATTATCAAAAACATTTTTACGAGTGCGAGAAAATCCAAATCCAACGAGATAAAATGGGAACCTATGTCTGCAATTTGTGCTCCATCAGCTTTGCTGGTAAAAGAGACTTCAATGCTCATGCTTATAGACACTGCATATGCGGCGAGTTTTGTGAAAACAAATATATTTTGAAATGTCACAAAGAGAAATGTCCTCAAGTCCTTGGAGGGCGCGTTATGGGAATATATTCCAATAAAAGGAAAATTAATGATTGTTTTCTTCAAAACTCGATAGGAGGCGGGGCTTCCTTTCAAAATGGAAGCGAGCTCAGTCAACTACAAGAATATTGGGGCAATACACAACTCCAACAATTTCATCCTGTCAATGATCACGTAAGTCGTATAAGTAAATTACGTTTGTGTATTCTTAGAAGTCTGTAAGGTGGAAACAAAATCGCTATAGATTCCCAGAAAAAAATTTGGAAGTCTTCCAAAAGCACAACTTTAAAAGCACTTCGAAAAGATGCACTCCCAATGATGTTCTTTATTTGAACTAACCAGGAAGTTATTTTAATTCAATTTTTTATAACTTGAGGTTTTCTTACTTTTAATGGGTAATTTTAACATTTTTTGTTTCAAATAGGTTAAAGACAGTGTAAAAGTTAATAAAATGGTATAAATTATTGCAATTTTGTTGAACAAAAATTTAAAATCTATTCTAGAAAAATTGCAAATTTTTGAAAATATTTGAGGTCAAACGTTTCCGACAAGCGTTAGATCCTTTAAAAATTATAAAAAATTACAAAAAATATTTATTTGACAAAATATCACAGAATTTTTTAATTTACATCCAAAACATTGAATTCGGATCACACCAAAAAAAGTGATGCAAATTCTGTGCAACGGCTGTTGCAATGGAGGACTTCCGTCCTATGACAAGCCCATGTTAAATTCATCGCTTCTGCGTCAATTTTGCACCCCTTCCGGATCCAAAAAGAACATTTTCATTCCTTTTTTGGCGACGCTTTTTTTGCTGGGTTAAACATATTTACAATTAAATATGTTCATGTGAATTATTTCTATAGAAAATATTCTCAAAGTTTTATTTCTGTAGAAAATGTTCTCAAAATTCATTTTCTATAAAAAGTTTTCTCCAAATTTTATTTCTATAGAAAATTTTCTCAAAATTTTATTTCTGTAGAAAAAGTTCTCAAAATTATATTTCTATAAACCACTTTGTCAATATAGAAAATGTTGTTAATTTTTTTTTATAGAAAATTTTCTCAAATTTTATTTCTATAGAAACTTTTGTCAACATTTTTATATTTATAAAAAATTTTGTCAAAATTTTATTTATATAGAAAATTATATCAAAAAATTTTTTTTCTAAGAAAATTTTTATTTTTATAGAAAATTTTGTCAAAATTTTATTTCTAAAGAAAATCTTGTCAAAATTTTGTTTCTATAGAAAAATTTGTCAAAATTGTATTTCTATAGCAAATTTGGCAAAAACTCTTAACTTTGGAAAATTTTGTCTAAATTTTATATCTATAGAAAATTTTGTTAAAATTTTATTTCTGTAGAAAATTTTGTCTACATTTTATCAACATTTTATTTCTTTATAAAAATTTGTCAAAATTTTATTTCCACGAAAATTTTGTCAAAATTTTATTTCTATAGAAAGTTTTCTCAAAACTTTATTTCTATGGAAAATTTTGTAGAAATTTTATTTTTATGGAAAATTTTGTCAAAATTTTATTTCTATGAAAAATTTTGTCAATTTTTTTTCATAGAAAATTTTTCTAAAATTTTTTTTCTATAGAAAATTTTCTTAAAATTTTATTTCTGTAGAAAATTTTGTCAACATTTATTTCCATAGAAGATTTTCTTAACATTTAGTTCTATAGAAAATTTTGTCAGAATTCTATTTCTATAGAAAATTTCTATAGAGTTTTCTCAAAATTTTATTTCTATAGAAAATTTTGTTAAAATTTTATTTCTATGAAAAATTTTGTCAAAATTTCATTTCCATAGAAAGGTTTGTCAAAATTTTATTTCCATAAAAAAATTTTTGTAAAAACTTTAGAAAATTTTGTCAAAATTTTATCTCTACAGAAAATTTTGTCAAAATTTTATTTCTGTAGAAAATGTTGTCAAAATTTTATTTCTGTAGAAAATTTTGTTAAAATATTTCTTTAGAAAATTTTGTCAAAAATTTATTTTTTTTATTTTATTTTATTTATATTTTTTTTATTTTATTTTATTTCTATAGAAAATTTTATCAAAATTGTATTTCTATAGATAATTTTGTCAAAATTTTATTTCCATAGAGGTTAGGTTAGGATAGGTGGCAGCCCGATGTATCAGGCTCGCTTAGACTATTCAGTCCATTGTGATACCACATTGGTGAACTTCTCTCTTATCACTGAGTGCTGCCCGATTCCATGTTAAGGTCAATGACAAGGGACCTCCTTTTTATAGCCGAGTCCGAACGGCGTTCCACATTGCAGTGAAACCACTTAGAGAAGCTTTGAAACCCTCAGAAATGTCACCAGCAGGCTCACTTAGACTATTCAGTCCATTGTGATACCACATTGGTGAACTTCTCTCTTATCACTGAGTGCTGCCCGATTCCATGTTAAGGTCAATGACAAGGGACCTCCTTTTATAGCCGAGTCCGAACGGCGTTCCACATTGCAATGAAACCACTTAGAGAAGCTTTGAAACCCTCAGAAATGTCACCAGCATTACTGAGGTGGGATAATCCACCGCTGAACAATTTTTGGTGTTCGGTCGAAGCAGGAATCGAACCCACGACCTTGTGTATGCAAGGCGGGCATGCTAACCATTGCACCACGGTGGCTCCCATAGAAAATTTTGTCAAAATTTTATTTCTATAGAAAGTTTTCTCAAAACTTTATTTCTATGGAAAATTTTGTAAAATTTTTATTTCTATAGAAAATTTTGTTAACATTTAATTTCTATGGAAAATTTTGTAAAATTTTTTTTCCATTGAAAATTTTTCTAAAAGTTTATTTCTATAGAAAATATTGTCAAAATTTATGTCCATAGAAGATTTTCTCAACATTTAGTTCGATAGAAAATTTTGTCAAAATTCTATTTCTATAGAAAATTTTGTCAACATTATTTCTATAGAAATTTTTTTCTCAAAATTTTATTTCTATGGAAAATTTTGTCAAAATTTTATTTCTATAGAAAATTTTGTTAAAATTTTATTTCTATGAAAAATTTTGTCAATTTTTTTTTTTCATAGAAAATTTTTCCAAACTTTTATTTCTATAGAAAGTTTTCTCAAAAATTGTATTCTAGAGAAAATTTTCTCAAAATTTTATTTCTATAGAAAAGTTTTCTATGGAAAATTTTGTCAAAATTTTTTTCTATAGAAAATTTTTCAAAAATTTTATTTCTATAGAAAATTTTGTTAAATTATTTGCTATAGGAATTTTTCTCAAATTTATTTTCAATAGAAAATTTTCACAAAATTTTATTTCTAATTTTACAATTATTAATCGAGCTTTATGGACAAATTTAGATTAAGGAACTTGATTAATAGAGTCAGATACAATGACGCTAGTAATGAAGTTCCTTAATCTAAATTTGTCCATTGATTAATAATTATAAAATTAGATATAATGCATTTGGACATTAATTGCCTGTTTCGGTATCAGGTTAACATGAAAAATAAAATTTTATTTCTCTAGAAAATTTTCTCAAAATTTTGAAACGTTCAACAATTCTTTCACATACATATTAGTGCTTTCCATGACAAATTTCGAGAAAGCATAACAAAAGCAATCAAAAACAGCTGCAAATTACATACCAAAACATCCCTACGGGAAATGGATCACCACAGAACCGGTACAGGACTAGTCCCTGTTGTGTATGGACCAGTCCAAGTTCTGGTCAAAACGTTTGGAAGGGACCGGTCTTTTTAGCATGGGTTTGTCATTGACGGGGTAAATTTACATTTTAGGACGCGTCTTGGACTCATCCCAAAGTACACGTCCTGGGACAATTTATCAGGAACACCCCATAGACAGGTCCTCAGGAACCAGTCTCGGACAAACCCTTAGAAATCTGTTTCAATTTGGGCATTCCAATCAAACCCGAAATGAAAAAAAACAACTTTTGAAATATGTCGAACAATAGGTTATACTGATAATTTTATTTCAGTAAATGTGAATATGCTGGAAATTAAAATCTTAATGAATCTAAGATTTTAATATCATGCGAGTACGGGAATAAATAAATTAAGACTATTTAAAAATTGCAACTAAATGGAGCACAGGTATCATTTCTGTGATAGGTGCGTCAGTGGCAATTTGCACCAATTTCCCGTAGGGATACTACACCCAAATTAGCCTGCATGGTAATAACAAGTTTGACATTCCTTAAAAAATGTTGGCGGATTTTGCTACCTGCAGGTCTTCATTGCCATATAATCTGGTGTATATATTTAAATTCATATTTTTGTTGCACCGTTTTAATTTTTCCCCATAGCTTAAGTTTCGAATGTCGCCGCATAAATTAATTTGGCAATCGAATCTCTTCGATGACCCCATTATGAATTTTATCACCTTTCCCTCTTTATAAGTAATTTATGATATGATCTGAGAGAAACTCACGAGAAAGCATATGAATGCTAAAATTAACTTCCTTACCTTAATTCCGTTGTGTACAAAGTCATCTTAGCACGATTTTGAAGCATTGACTGAATTTCATTTTAATATGGCGATTAAACTGTGTGACTATGTGTATTAGGGTGTGGTAAAAAATTATATTTTTCTTTTGTAAAATATTCCCTTACATTTTGCAAATTGAAATATTGCAAAGGTCGCCTTTAATTATAAACCAGTGTATTCAAAAAGTTTTTTTTTTTTAATTCACATTGAGAAAAATTTCCAAAAAAAAAAAACATATTTATGTACTCGTCTAATGGACACATGGCCCCATAGGTTATGAGGTGCTTTTAAAACGTCCCTCATACACGAACATTTATTCTCAACGTCAAACATGCTGCGTTTCTGAATTTGGCAGTTGTCTTGAACACAAACTTCGCACCAAACAAAGAAGGCCCCAATTCAAAGGATGTCAAACGCACACATACACAGTCACGCACCCACTTCCATTCTCACTCATTGGAAACGAAAAACACAGACAAGACTCAATTCATTCATTCAATAACAATTCAGAACTCTGGCGAATGCACATGACATTAAAGGTGTCTGTGTGTGTTTGGGAGTGTAATTTATGGGTTTATGGGATCTGACGATGTGTTGAGTCTGAGATGTGAGTAAAACGCGATTTTATTTTATAGGGGATATGCTAGCATGTGTGTTTATATGGCATTTGTCGGTTTTTGATCAATGTTTATAAAATTTCCATTGCGAAAGTGAATGTGTGTGTGTGTATGTTTTTGCTATGCTGGTCTTTTTCCATCTGTAATCTGTTTTTAAAATGTTTTGTAGTCAAAATCATAAACAGATCTTTTGTTTTTATGGTCTTTAAGTTGGGACTAATAGTTATGGAAGTTTAGATAGTTTTTTAATTTAAATTTCTTGACTTTAAGATTGCTATTCAAAAAAAAAATTTATTTGCTCAATATTTTATTAATACAGTGCACTCGCGGTAACGTGAACCAAGAGAGTTCACGTTAGCGAACTTCAACGAATTTCGCAACAAAACATAGCGATATTCGAGAGTTTTACACGTTTTAGCGTGATAGTCTTTTTATACCCTCCACCATAGGATGGGGGTATATTAACTTTGTCATTCCGTTTGTAACACATCGAAATATTGCTCTAAGACCCCATAAAGTATATATATTCTGGGTCGTGGTGAAATTCTGAGTCGATCTGAGCATGTCCGTCCGTCTGTCAGTTGAAATCACGTCAGTTGAAATCACGCTAACTTCCGAACGAAACAAGCTATCGACTTGAAACTTGGCACAAGTAGTTGTTCTTGATGTAGGTCGGATGGTATTGAAAATGGGCCATATCGGTCCACTTTTACGTATAGCCCCCATATAAACGGACCCCCAAATTTGGCTTGCGATTGCTCTAAGAGAAGCAAATTTCATCCGATCCGGCTGAAATTTGGTAAATGGTGTTAGTATATGTTCTCTAATAACCATGCAAAAATTGGTCCATATCGGTCCATAATTACATATATAGCCCCATATAAACCGATCCCCCGATTTGGCTTGCGGAGCCTTTAAGAGAAGCAAATTTCATCCGATCCGGCTGAAATTCGGTACATGGTGTTAGTATACGGTCTCTAACAACCGTGCAAAAATTGGTCCATATCGGTCCACTTTTACGTATAGCCCCCATATAAACGGACCCCCAAATTTGGCTTGCGGAGCCTCTAAGAGAAGCAAATTTCATCCGATCCATGCAAAAATTGGTTCACATCGGTCCATAATTATATATAGCCCCCATATAAACCGATCCCCCGATTTGGCTTGCGGAGCCTCTAAGAGAAGCAAATTTCATCCCATCCGGCTGAAATTTGGTACATGATGTTAGTATATGGTCTCTAACAACCATGCACAAATTGGTCCATATCGGTCCACTTTTACGTATAGCCCCCATATAAACGGACCCCCAAATTTGGCTTGCGATCGCTCTAAGAGAAGCAAATTTCATCCGATCCGACTGAAATTTGGCACATGGTGTTAGTATATGGTCTCTAACAACCATGCAAAAATTGGTTCACATCGGTCCATAATTATATATAGCCCCCATATAAACCGATCCCCCGATTTGGCTTGCGGAGCCTCTAAGAAACGAAACTTTCATCCGATCCGGCTGAAATTTGGTACATGGTGTTGGTATATGTTCTCTAATGACCATACAAAAATTGGTCCATATCGGTCCATAATTATATATAGCCCCCATATAAATCGATTCCCAGATTTGTCCTCCGGAGCCTCTTGGAGGAGCAAAATTCATCCGATCCGGTTGAAATTTGGAACATGGTGTTAGAATGTCGTCTCTAACAAACACGCAAGAATTGGTCCACATCGGTCCATAATTATATATAGCCCCCATATAAACTGTTCTCCAGATTTGATCTCCGGAGCCTCTTGGAGGAGCAAAATTCATCCGATCCGGTTGAAATTTGCAACGTGGTGTTAGTATAAGGCCGCTAATATCCATGCCAAAATTGGTCCATATCGGTCTATAGTTATATATAGCCGATCCCCAATCACACAAAAATTGGTCCACATCGGTTCATATTCATGGTTGCCACTCGAGCCAAAAATAATCTACCAAAATTTTATTTTTATGGAAAACATTGTCATTGTTATTTCTATAGAAAATTTTGTAAAAATTTTATTTCTATAGAAAATTTTCTCAAAATTTTATTTCTATAGAAAATTTTTTCCAAATTTTATTTCTATAGAAAATGTTGTCAAAATTTTATTTTGTCAAAATGTTATTTCTATCGGCCTTTTTTAGTTTAATATATACTACGTATGGACTGCCTTGTAATTTAGAAGACGGTGTTAGGAAGTTTTAAGATACCTTGCCATCGGCAAGTGTTACCGCAACCCAAGTAATTCGATTGTGGATGACAGTCTTCAGAAGAAGTTTCTACGCAATCCATGGTGGAGGGTACATAAGCTTCGGCCTGGCCGAACTTACGGCCGTATATACTTGTTTTGTTATAAGTAATATTAAAAACTTAATTTAATTTCATGAAAAAATTAAAAGAAAAGAGATCGGTATGGAATTATAACGCAATTTAAATTAAAAATTAAAATTCACGAAACATCGATCTAACAAATTCCGTAGGTTAGATTAGGTGGCAGCCCGATGTATCAGGCTCACTTAGACTATTCTGTCCATTGTGATACCACATTGGTGAAAATTTCATGGTTTTCAGCGTTACGGAGTAGTTACCCAGCAAAAACTCTCATTACCCGGTAATCTTGTAGGTAAGCCTATTTAAAAATTAATAACCACTTATTAATTGGCATCGCTTCGGATTACATTTACATACGCATGTCCTAGGAGGGAAGTACTTCTTCCCAGGCATACTATCGGCCATAAAATAAGTAGTGCATTTAAAGCATATAATCACCTAATATGTAATGACTTATTCGTAGATACACCAAAACTTGCAAAATAGCCACTTATTGTCTCAGGCAACCAAATCTCGAAAATATTGATTTCTATCGCCGATTACAATGGATCAAAATATGGCGAGTGGTGCTGTAATAGGAGAACTACTTGAATAGAAACGAATATTGTATAAATAAACAAAAATTCTAATAAATAATCTAAATAAGATTACACTCAAATTAATTTCACACTTAAAATAGAAATAAATGTAGGTTGTTTAAGGTAGTTGGATTCGTGAATTACGATACAATATATCCAATAGCCAATTCACATAAGGTTCGAAATCTACTAAAAGTGGATTTTAAGTCTCTTTTTTATAAGGCAAATGACATTTGAAATTTAGTTTAAACGCATTTTGGAAGTGTAATGTGAATGAGGTATAAGAAAGCATTTATTTAAAGCATAATATGATAATGTCATTAAACACAATTATTATGAAATATTTGTGATAAAAAATTCCTAACGGAAAAATCTTCAGAATTACCGTTACATTACATATTCTTTTTGATTTTTTATGTAAGTGCTCGATTATGTGAATAATTATATTAACTACAACTGCCTAAAAATTTGAGAATAACAATTCGAAAATTACCGAGAAGTATTTATTTTTGTCATTACAAGTTAGTCATTATAACTCGCCGCAATGTAATGCAACGTGTAATGACAGCTTTACTCCTGGTAATGTCAATTGTAATGAGATGTGGTTACCTAGTTTTTGCTGGGTAGTGTAAGAAAAAGCTTATTCACGTTATGCGGTGTTCACGTTAGCGCGAGTGCACTGTAATAATAAATTAAATTAAATTAATGCGAGCTCAGGCTACCATCGGCTGGCCTGCGGTTGTGGTTAGTTGGACGACCTATAGGTCAGCTGTGAAAAATTAGCAGCCCCCAACCAAGATCGGCCAAGATTGGGGGCGTGCTATAAAAGGCAAGTATATCCGAAGATGTCTTTGCGACATGGCGATCGGATGCTGACATTAAGTAGGCATCCTCCCATAAGGGTGCCCTATAGATAGGTGGCGTAAGGGGAGTGATGACCCCGTGGACTCCGTAATTAAACAAGGAGAACGTAGGACTGGAATTGACATGGAATCACGAATAGCGAGTTTGATTAGGAACAATGGAAAGGAATAGAAGCAACGAGCCGACAGTTTTGGCATTCTGTTACCTGTGCATTGGCTATACACGGCAGTGGTTAGACCTATAATTCTATATGGTGTTGTAGTCTGGTGGCCGGCACTTGAGAAACCGACAGGTTTAGATAAAGTTCAGCGTATGACGTGCTTGTGTATCTCAGACGCATTCAGTAAGTCAGGAACAGATTCCCTTAATGTCATGCTACATCTATTGCCTTTAGACATTTTGGCCAAACAGTCAGCTGCAACAACGGCTATGCGGTTACGCGAGCTATAGCTGTGGTCGGAAAACATGTACGGCCACAGTTCGGTCCTCAAAACAATGCCAGATGTGCCTAACGTAGTGGATTACACTCTGGCGAAACCACTTTTCGACAAAAAGTTTGAAACTCTAATTCCCAACAGTGAGGCGTGGTGTACACAGACCCCGGGTAATAAAAGATATATAAATTTCTACACTGATGGCTCCAAATTGGATGGACAAGTGGGTTTCGGAGTATATTCTAAGGATCTGGAACTTCGAATAGCGAAAAGATTATCTAATCACTGTAGTGTTTTTCAGGCTGAAATATTAGCTATTAGAGAGGTGGCGAATTGGCTGAGAACTAATGTTCCAAAAATTGTTGGCAATAATATATACTCAGACAGACAACCTGCAATGGTTAGGTTTGGTGGCAGCCCGATGTATCAGGCTCACTTAGACTATTCAGTCCATTGTGATACCACATTGGAGAACTTCTCTCTTATCACTGAGTGGTGCCCGATTCCATATTAAGCTCAATGACAAGGGACCTCCTTTTTATAGCTGAATCCGAACGGTGTTCCACATTACAGTGAAACCACTTAGAGAAGTTTTGAATCCCTCAGAAATGTCACCAGTATTACTGAGGTGGGATAATCCACCGCTGAAAAACTTTTTGGTGTTCGGTCGTAGCAAGAATCGAACCGACGACCTTGTGTATACAAGGCGAGCATGCTAACAATTGCACCACGGTGGCTCCCTGCAATAAAATCCTTGGACTCTGTGTTCCTTTACTCGAAAACGACCATCGACTGCCGCAAATCTCTCAACGAGATGGCTGAGCAGCACAATATTCTCCTAATATGGGTCCCTGGCCATAGGAACACACCGGGGAACTGCGAAGAAGATGAGCTAGCAAAACTAGGAACTACCTTACATATTCCAGGGGAACTAGAATCTGTTGGTATGCCCCTAGCTACCTGTAAGCTCTTACTGCGTGAGAAGGCTGTCATGATGGCAAATGTTCGATGGGAGAATTGTAAGGGTTGTAACGACACCAAGCAAATATGGCCCCATTTAAACTTAAACCGCACACTAGATATGCCAGTGTTCTCGAGACGCCAGATTTCACTCCTGATATCTGCTATAACGGGTCGCTGCCTGATAGGCGTTTTTGCAAAAACTATTGGTGCGAAGTATAATGACTATTGTATGAGCTGTCATGATGCGGAGGAAAAGGAATCAATAAAACACCTCTTGTGTGAATGTCCTGCATTTTGAGTAAGGCGTAAGCAAATTTTAGGGGCATATATCTTTAGATTACTGGCGGATCTGGATAACGTTAACTTAAGCAGTCTGCTAATGTTTTTGGAACAATCTGATTGGTTCAACAGAAGAAAATAATCGAGAAGGTTCAACGGTTAAAACTAGAAGTGCCCATATGTAATAGGTACTTTTAGTTAATGTGGTATCACAATGGGCTGAATAGTCTAAGTGAGCCTGAATCTTAATCGGGCTGCCACTTTAACCTAACCTAACCTAACCTAATACCAAATGACAGTCAATTCCAAGAGAAACTTAAAAATCTTAAGGACTTTGTACGTTTTAAAGGCGGAAAATTCGTAATAGAGTGGGGAATGAGAACAACGGACTCGAGAGGAAAAAGGATTGGGGAGATGCTCGCAAGGGTTGGCATGACAGTTGCAAATACCGGCAATTCGGCAACATTCCGACGATCAGGATGCGAAAACACCATCCCCGTTGTTACCTTTGGACGGAGTGGAAGGTACTGCAAACTTGCATCGGAAGTGACCATCAGTACATCCTTTTCCATTTGGAATGCGGATGGACATGATCCACCACCGGGTCCAGCTCGATGTAATGCAAAAGCGGTTCCGAGGTGGAAAGTATATCCCGGGGTGAGGTAGGATGGGTTTTTTAGCAGGTATCGTCAACTGTGACGAAGTCCGGTACACGACATATGGACGCAGCGTCAAGTGCATAAAACATTTTCCCAGTAAGTAGACATTTTTTTAGTGTATATTTCATGGTATACATAAAGCTCTGGTATTAACATAGCGTACTACTGTCGCGAATGACACCACTTATTCTTCTATCCATCTGTTAAAAATCAAAACTAATATCTTCTGCATGTTATTGTTACTTTAGCTGTTAGTTTTATTTTCGATGCTGCTGGTGGTGGGTGGATGGTTGGTTGGTTGGTTGTCTTGCTAGCATTCGGCCTAATGTCTAAAGCATGCATTTTTGCTTGGGGTATTTTCAAAAATAAATTTCAAATTTGCCAGGCGGTTGTTGAGAATTCCCAGTTGTTCGATAGTTTGGGTTGAGTTAAGTCAGCTGCTACAGTGTTGCTTGACATTTGGAATTCTCATTGACTTCATGAGTGCTGCATGCCATCTTCCGTTCGTTGGCATGTTTTCGTTTAGTGCAGGAATAAATTGGACTGAATAAAAACAGATGTAACATTTTGGTAAATTTGGTGTTTTCAAATTTGTGTTAGTTTCGGCTTTCAAAGAGACAAAGATTATTTTGTAAAAAAAATTGTGTCATCACTTCTGAGAATGGAATTTGAATTTTTACTTGAATTTTTGATTCAGTTGACATAATTATGAGCATACCAAATTCTTTCAAACCTACAAGTTTGTTTTTGTGATAAAAAATAAAATCTCCAAAAATATGATTATAGTTAGAGGTTGAGAAAAGAATCCATGTGTTTCTATCTCGTGGAGAAAAACCATAATACGTTCCAATTCAAATTGATCTTAATTGATTCTCTTAATTTGATAATATTTCACAATTTTTTTTTGCTTTTGAAGAATAATATTAAATAATAATAAAACAAGTGAGCAATGTAGAAAGTCGGGCGGGGCCGACACTTGTTAACACTTTTACTGCCCTATATAACCAGCCTTTTCAACAGAATTATAATGACTAGCACTTTTCTATGTTTTTATGTTTTTACTAAGTTTGCATCTGCCTGGAAACATAGTAAAGTTATGCTGATACCAAAATTTTCTATAGAAATAAAATTTTCTTTAAAAATAAAATTTTGACAAAATTTTCTTTAAAAATAAATTTTTGACAAAATTTTCTATAGAAATAAAATGTTGACAAAATTTTCTACAGAAATAAAATTTTGACAAATTTTCTACAGAATTAAAATTTTAACGGATAGATATAAAACTTTGACAAAATTTTCTATAGAAATAAAATTTTGACAAAATTTTCTATAGAAATAAAATTTGGAAAAATTTTCTGCAGAATTAAAATTTTAACAGAATTTTCTATAGAAATAAAATTTTAACAAAGTTTTCTATAGAAATAAAACTTTGACAAAATTTTCTATAGAAATACAATTTTTACACAATTTTCTATAGAAAAAAAAATTTTACAAAATTTTCTTTAAAAATACATTTTTGACAACATTTTCTGTAGTAACAAAATTTTGACGAAATTTTCTATAGAAATAACATTTTGACAAAATTTTCTATAAAAAAAAAATTTTGTCAAAATTTTATTTTAAAGCAAATTTTGTCAAAATAAATTTTTGACAAAATTTTCTGTAAATATAAAACTTTGACAAAATTTTCTATAGAAATAAAATTTTGACAAAATTTTCTACAGAATTAAAATTTGAACAGAATTTTCTATAGAAATAAAATTTTAACAAAATTTTCTATAGAAATAAAATTTTGTCAAAATTTTCCATAGAAATAAAATTTTGACACAATTTAAAAATACATTTTTGACAAAATTTTGACGAAATTTTCTATAGAAATAACATTTTGACAAAAATTTCTATAGAAAAAAAAATTTGTCAAAATTTTATTTTAAAGAAAATTTTGACAAAATATTCTGTAGATATAAAATTTTGACAAAATTTTCTATAGAAATAAAATTTTGACAAAATTTTCTGCATAATTAAAATTTTAACAGAATTTTTTATTGCGATAAAATTTTAAAAAAATTTTCTATAGAAATAAAATTTTGACAAAATTTTCTATAGAAATAAAATTTTGAAACAATTTTCTATAGAAAGAAAAAATTAAAAATAAAAATAATATAAAACTTTGACAAGATTT
Source organism: Haematobia irritans (assembly GCF_050003625.1). NCBI lineage: Eukaryota > Metazoa > Arthropoda > Insecta > Diptera > Muscidae > Haematobia > Haematobia irritans. The sequence goes on along the minus strand of NC_134401.1, from coordinate 45,717,163 downwards.
TCTATAGAAATAAAATTTTGACAAAATTTTCTACAGAAATAAAATTTTGACAAAATTTTCTATAGAAATAAAATTTTGACAAAATTTTCTATAGAAATAAAATTTGGACAAACTTTTCTATAGAAATAAAATTTTGACACAATTACAAAATACATTTTTGTCAAATTTTCTGTAGAAACAAAATTTTGACGAAATTTTCTATAGAAATAACATTTTGACAAAATTTTCTATGGAAAAAAAAATTTGTCAAAATTTTATTTTAAAGAAAATTTTGTCAAAATAAATTTTTGACAAAATATTCTGTAGATATAAAATTTTGACAAAATTTTCTGCAGAATTAAAATTTTAACAGATTTTTTTATATAGATAAAATTTTAACAAAATTTTCTATAGAAATAAAATTTTGACAAAATTTTCTATAGAAATAACATGTTGATAAAAATAACATGAAATAACATATTGACAAAAAATTTTGACAAAATTTTCTATAGAAATAAAATTTTGTCAAAATTTTATTTTTAAAGAAAATTTTGTCAAAATAAATTTTTGACAAAATTATCTGTAGATATAAAACTTTGACAAAATTTTCTATAGAAATAAAATTTTGACACAATTTTCTATAGAAAAAAAAAATTAAAAATAAAAATATTATAAAACTTTGACAAAATTTTCTATAGAAATAAAATTTTGACTAAATTTTCTAAAGAAATAAAAGTTTGACAACATTTCTATAGAACTAAAATTTTGACAAAATTGTCTATAGAACTAAAATTTAACAAAATTTTCAATAGAAATAAAATGATGACAAAATTTTCTTAAAAAATAAAATTTTGACCAAATTTTCTTTAAAAATAAATTTTTGACAAAATTTTCTGTAGATATAAAACTTTGACAAAATTTTCTATGAAATAAAATATTGACAAAATTTTCTTTAAAAATAACATTTTGACAAAATTTTCTTTAAAAATAACATTTTGACAAAATTTTCTTTAAAAATAAAATTTTGACAAAATTTTCTTTAAAAATAAGATTTTGACTAAATTTTCCATAGAAACAAAATTTGAAAAAATTTTCTATAGAAATTTGACACAATTTTCTATAGAAAAAAAAAATTTACAAAATTTTCTTTAAAAATAAAAAAGGAAAAGAGATATGCTGGCAAATTTGTTTAGGCAGTAGCCGACTATTAAACCCTTTTTCGGGAGGTTCAAGTGTAGTTCACTTTGGGTTGAGTGAATTACCCGAATTTATTCTGATAATTGGTTGATAGTTTTGCTGCAAGTAGAGGATGCTGATGAGGAATGTGGTAATTCCGAAACACCAGTACATCCAACCATCTTGCAGTCTATAGGGCTTTGCCCAAATAAATTTGACAAGCATACTTTTCCTCTGTTGGTTAAGCTACACTTGTAGTTTAGTCAATGCATGGCTTTAAGCTGAGATAAAAAACAACAATAAAAATAAAAAATAGATACAAAACTTTGACAAAATTTTCTATAGAAATAAAATTTTGACAAAATTTTCTATAGAAAAACAAATTGACAAAATTTTCTTTAGAAATAAAATTTTGAAGAAATTTTCTATAGAATAACATTTTGATAAAATTTTCTTTAAAAATAAAACTTTGACAAAATTTTCTTTAAAAATAAATTTTTGACAAAATTTTCTATAGAAATTAATTTTTCACAAAATTTTCTACAGAAATAAAATTTTAACAGAATTTTCTATAGAAATAAAATTTTGGCAAAATTTTCTATCGAAATAAAATGTTGACAAAATTTTCAAAAAAAAATTGACAAAATTTTCTTTAAAAATAAAACTTTGACAAAATTTTCTTTAAAAATAAAATTTTGACAAAATTTTCTATAGAAATAAAATTTTGACAAAATTTTCTATAGAAATAAAATTTTGACAAAATTTTCTATAGAAATAAAATTTTGACAAAATTTTCTATAGAAATAAAATTTTGACAAAATTTTCTATAGAAATAAAATTTTTGACAAAATTTTCTATAGAAATAAAATTTTGACAAACTTTTCGATAGAAATAAAATTTTGACAAAATTTACGATAGAAATAAAATTTTGACAAAATTTTCGATAGAAATAAAATTTTGTTTTTATTGTTGGTTTGTATTTTATTAATCATATTTGTTGTTTTGAACTAAAAACGAATGAAGTAAGAGGAAGCAAGCTCAAAATAAACCCAGCCAACTGCACTCAAATTGATGATTTGACAGTGGCATAGGAAAAGAGATATGTTTGTACGAATTTATTTCGGCATAAGCCGGCTATCATGCAAAACCTTTTTTCGGAAGGTTCAAGTGCGGTTCACATTCTTTTCCTCTGTTGGTTAAGCTACACTTGTAGTTTAGTCAATGCATGGTGGTAAGGCTGAGATCAAAACAACAAATATGAAATAAAATTTTGAAAAAATTTTCTATAGATATAAAATTTTGACAAAATTTTCTGTAGAAATAAAATTTTGACAACATTTTCATCAAAAATAAAGTTTTGACAAAATTTTCTATAGATATAAAATTTTGATAAAATTTTCTACAGGTCGAGTGGCAACCGTGTGTGGCAGACGTATCTGAGGATATAAGAGATAACATGGAGAATAATGAAGTTACTTGACTGGTCCTTCTTGGTCACTCTAAAGCCTTCGATTCGGTAGATAACAACATATTGTGTGCTAAATTGTTAAATATATTTAATTTTTCATCGTTCGCAACACGTCACGTTTGGTCGTACTTATGTAACCGTTCTCAATCTGTTAGTGGTTTCTTGTCAAGATCTTGGTCCGTCAACAGAGGTTTTCCAATAATTCCCAATTATCCCTTAGACAATGAAATCAATATCCTTCGGTGATATATTCAACCATTAAGCAACTAAAGTAGATTTCCAATCTATAATAAGCTCTAAAAATGCTATACACCTGTTAATGTTAATGCATGGTCATGACCTAAATTATTTACACGTAAAAAATTTATTTTTTCTTATAAAGAAAGTTTAGACCAACGAACATTTCTTTTCTTGTTAAAGTTTTGCCTTTCAAGCCAAGTTTGAAAAAACTTTAACAACAAACGCAAACATCTTTGGTCTAAAAATATAGTTTCGAAAGAAAAAGTTTTTTTTTTGTATGTGTGGTGTCACCTTTGGTCCCACTCCGATTTCCAAATCACTGAAATTAATGTCAATGAAATGACATTTCATCGTCAATCGTTGAAAGACGGATTTCTATGCAAGCCACTGCCTAATCAATTTGTCGCAATTATTGGAGAAATGTTTAATTTCTGATATGACAATGCGTGTGGTGTGGTAACTATGGCGCAATGGTGGTTATTGACAGCTGTCTCCTACAGTTAAATGAGTTAAGTGGGGAACTGTAGACAAATAAACCGCCCCCGTAATTGATAATTCAGGAGCAAGCAGACGCATGAACCCACAGCCATGGACAATTTCAATAGACAGCCAAGCAAACAATCATTCACCATGGATTGCTTTCGTATATGGAATAATGACATTTAATCTCTGGGAAAAATCGCAGAATGCCACCAAGGGACGAAACAAATGCGTTTGACAGTTTTCAGGCAGAGTAATCACAAACCTCCACCCCACTCTCTCTATCAGAGTTACTGTGGGAAAACGCACACATTCTGTAAGGGCTTTTGAGAGGACAATTAAGCCTATTTGTGGGGTGGGGGGTTAGTTGGTAAGAGAAGATAGTCACCCAAAAACACAGGCACACACACTTACACACAGACATTTGTTTATTTTCCCATTACTTATGGGCCATCCAAAAAAAGGATTTGCGGAATAATTAAAATGTTTATGGAATTGTGAATAGCTCTCTTTCTCTCTCTCTCTCTCTCTCTCTCTCTCTCTCTCGCTCAAATTGTGTGTGGGCAAAATGTGAACATTCATAAGCCATCCATCATCCATGCCAATCAATCAAGCGATTAGGCTTTGCTCTTCCATTGAAGATGAGTGTGCATGAGATTAGACCAAATATAAGCAAATATTTTTGTTTTTTTATCAGCGCACATGCATCCACAATAATTTTCGTGAACCTTTGGATTATGTGTAGCTTTGTTGATTTGTATATCCATCTATCGCCAAATTAGGTTATAATTTTTATTCGCTTCTTGAATGAACAATATTTGAAGTAAGGGATAGCTTTTACTCTGGAAAAAAATCAATAGAACTCGTCAAAGAAAAAGGTGTAACTTGATAAACTCACTGTCAAAACCGTTATCGATCTTTGCAAAAATAGTTTTCTTACCAAGAACAAATATTGTGGCAATAGGCAGTTAAATGGTCCTCTGATTTGCCAAACATTACATGGCTAGGAAAAACATGTATCTATTTTTCTACCATATTTTGACAAAATTTTCTATAGAAATAAAATTTTGACAAAATGCTCTATAGAAATAAAATTTTGACAAAATTTTTTATAGAAAAAAAAATTTTGACAAAATTTTCTATAGAAATAAAATTTTGACAAAATTTTCTATAGAAATAAAATTTTGACAAAATTTTCTATAAAAAAAAAGTTTTACAAACTTTTCTATAGCAATAAAATTTTGACAAAATTTTCTGTAGAAATAAAATTTATATTTCACTAGCGTAACCCGGCCCGCTTCGCTGCGCCTTCCGAAGCGTATTTGGAGGAACATTTTGCGTTAACTTAGTCAACTATATCCTTCGTGCTGAAAACAAATTCGAAAAGATTTCAATTCTTTTAAACAAAACGGACTACTTGATTTTTCGTTTATAGGTACAAATACGGCGGGAGAGGGTGTGCCCTTTCCTCCAAATTTTTTTAATAATGTTCTGTATTCAAGTAGTTGGACAATCTTGTATATTTCTTGTGAATTTTAAGTGTGGTTTGTCAAGGAAAGGTATCCTTCTCCTCAACATATCTGAAAATTGAGCACTACATTATAATAACATACAAAGAATTACTGTTTCCCATCAAATAAATCGGAAAAAGCAAAAATAGTAAAAAATTTTACCACATTAACATTTGCTAAAATGTTGGAAAATGATGCACCCTCTACGTTGGCTGCCAATTTCATGTAAATTTAAGTTCTTTACTAAAAAGAAGTCTGGCAGAAGCCTGTGCAAAAATCATAAAATTATGTACCGAGTTCCCATTTACGGACAACCCTCTACTTTCAACTTAAGAAAAAAAAAAAACGGAAAAAAGGGAACCCACTCTTTACTAAAAAGAAGTCTGGCAGAAGCCTGTGCGAAAATCAAAAATTATGTACCGAGTTCCCATTTTCGGACAACCCTCTACTTTCAATTTAAGAAAAAAAAAAACGGACAAAAGGGAACCCTCCCCCCACCTTCGCTCCACTCCGACCTGATATCGGACTATCACGTACCCTATATTAATTTCGCAACTACTCAATGGTTCCTATAAATTCTATCGAAGTAAATCGACAAAGTTTATTTCAATTTTCCCCTTCCCTAACCAGATATCGAAAAGTCATATACTAATTTAAAAATCATGTATAAATTTAATCACCTCCTCCCACGTTCCCTGTAAATTTCAAGTAAATCGGCGATGTTTAAATTTTGCTCTATTGTTTTAAAGGGACGTCACTTTCCCCGATACAATATCGACAAACACCGTAGTGAATAGCACCTCTAACCTTCCCTGAAAATTCTTGAAACTTTCCTTCAAGTGTGGGGCAAGGAAGGTTGCCTCTTCGTTCATAACCTTCCCCCACTTCTTTTGTAAATTTCAAGAAAACTTAAATTTTTTTCCAGTTTTAGGGAGGGCCTCCTCCCCGACCAAATGTCGAAAAGCGTATCTTTTGTAAACGTCCCAGAAAATGTCAAGCAAATTATAAGCCTAAAGGGGCGGCCTCTCTTCCGTCCAAATATCACAAAATCAGGTATCAACTATTACGGTTGACGGAGGTTACGATCTCTCCAAAGTGCTCTGTAAATTTCAAGTAACTCGGTAAAGTTTAATTGTTTCTCTGCATGTACTTAAGAGAAGCGGATGTCTCCCTATGCCCTTTTATTTTTATTAAAAAATCAGGAACCTGATATAAATTTCATAACCTCACCCATTTTTTCCGTAAAATTTCAGTCGGGGGAGTTTAGTTTTGTTTTCACTGTACTTTAAAAAAAAGTCGGGCAAAGGGGTGGTCCCCCTCCCCGACCAAATATCGAAAAATAATGTAGCGGATTTTTGTTTAGATGCCAACCCCAACATTCAATGAAAATTTCAAGCAAATCGCATAATTTTGTTCCAAGTTTCAAAAAGTAGGGCAAGGGGGAGGTCCCCCTCCCCATCCACATATGAAATCATCGGGTACCCCATATTTTGACAAAATTTTCTATAGACAAAAAATTTTGGCAAAATTTTCGATAGAAATAGAATTTTGACATCATTTTCTCTATAAATAAAATTTTGACTAAATTTTCTACAGATATAGAATTTTGACAACATTTGATGTGGAAATAAAATTTTGACAAAATTTTCTATAACAATAAAATGTTGACCAAATTTACTATATATTACTTCTATAGAAATAAAATGTTGACAAAAATTTTTATAAAAATAAAATTTTGCCAAAAAAAAAAATTATAGAAATAAAATTTTTACAAAATTTTCTATAGAAATACAATTTTGACAAAATTTTCTATAAAAATAAAGTTTTAGAAACTTTTCTATAGCAATAAAATTTTGACAACATTTTTTATAGTTTAGTCAATGCATGGCTTTAAGCTGAGATCAAAAACAACAATAACGATTGAAGAGAAGCCAACAATAACAAACAAAACGAATGAAGATAGAGGAAGCACGCTCAAAAACAAACCCAGCCAACTAAATACAAATCGATGATTTGAGTTTGGCAAAGGAAAAGAGATATGCTTGCAAATTTGTTTAGGCAGTAGCCGACTATTAAACCCTTTTTCGGACGGTTCAAGTGTATTTCACGTTGGGTTGAGTGAATTACCCGAATTTATTCTGATAATTGGTTGATAGTTTTGCTGCAAGTAGAGGATGCTGATGAGGAATGTGGTAATTCCGAAACAGCTGTACATCCAACCATCTTGCAGTCTATAGGGTTTTGCCCAAATAAATTTGACAAGCATACTTTTTCTCTGTTGGTTAAGCTACACTTGTAGTTTAGTCAATGCATGGCTTTAAGCTGAGATAAAAAAAAAAACAACAATAACGATTGAAGACAAGCCAACAATAACAAACAAAACGAAAGAAATAAAATTTTGACAAATTTTTCTATAGAAATAAAATTTTGACAACATTTTTATGGAAATAACACTTTGGACAAAATTTTCAATAGAAATAAAATGTTGACAAAATTTTCTATAGAAATAAAATTTTAACAAAATTTTCTATAAAAATAAAATTTTGACAAAATTTTCTATAGAAAAAATTTTTTGACAAAATTGTCTACAGGCAAACAATTTTGAGAAAATTTTCTATAAAAATAAATTTTTGACAAAGTTTTCTATAGATATAGAATTTTGACAACATTTTCTGTAGATATAGAATTTTGACAACATTTTCTGTAGAAATACAATTTTGACAAAATTTTCTATAGCAATAAAATGTTGACAAAATTTACTATATATTACTTCTATAGAAATAAAATTTTGAAAAAAAAAATTATAAAAAAAATTTTGCCAAAAAAAATTATAGAAATAAATTTTTTACAAAATTTTGTATAGAAATAAAATTTTGACAATATTTTCTATAGAAATAAAATTTTCACAAAATTTTGTATACACTCAAAAAATGTATTTCTATCCAAAGTTTTTTATATTGATTCCTAGCCTTAAATCCAGGGTCAATAAAATTTAAATTAGGATACAGGTCTCATTTATCGCATTTTCATTCTCTTTTCGTGATATATTAAAAAAGCTATTCACGTACAAAGGTCAGTTTAAAAACCCAAATTATAACGGATACATCACAGTACAAAATGTTTTCTTAGTAATAAGAAAATAAGTCTTAGCCTATATTTTTGAAGCGTTTTTATCTTAAATCTAAATATTCAAATTTTAGTTAATTTAAGCACGATTTCGTTAAATCAAAAATGTGTTCCTTTACTTTAAGGAAAAACTTTATTTTAATTAAAATTTCATTATTTTAAAGAAATTTGTCCTTAATATTTTGTAAATTGCGCATCCAAAAATTTAGGTTGCGTAATCTTTAACCCCGACAATTCAACCTTATTTTTTGTACACTAACGTCATCCTTCGTCATTTTAACTACGGCCTTTTTTTTAAGACGCTGTAATTTTCATCGTAAGCAAAAATGAGAACCAAAATTGAGTTTATTTTCTTATTCAATTTGTTTTTAATTAGTATAGAACAAAAATTCATAAAATGGTTGAATTAGTATAACTTAAATTTATCATTTCCCAATTGTCAAAAACGCATTTTTGATCGAAAATGAAATTACTCGTCGTCATTTTGACGAATGATGCACCCAGAGAAAGAATATGATCACCTCAAACATGTTTTAAGAGCAAAATGTTATTTTTGGGTGGTGACCATGTAACATGGTTTTCGCAACCATGTTATTTTCTCGGAAATCATGTATCTGATTTCGGCAAGCTGGTTGTATTGGACGAGAAAACAACATTTTAGTGACAAACATGTTACATGGTCACCATACAAAAATAACATTTTGCTCTTGAAACATGTTTGAAGTGATCATATTCCTTCTCTGCGTGTGGCTGTCTAGGGTTAATATCACGTAAATATTTTTTTCAGTGTGTATCCCGTTTTGCCCCTAGGTCTTCTAGACCATTTTGAAGAGGAATTGAATATATCAAATTGTATTTGGTAGAATCATTGTAGTACAATTTTCCTTTTGGAAAGTGGGATGTACCAAATTTAGTAAAATTGTACCAACTTCCCTGGCCTACATATCACATTTATCCCAAAGGCATAAAAACATTTGTTCTCTAATTACTTACGTAGTAATCATGATATCCTTAGTAAGAATAACAAAACAAACTCAATGCGGAACTGTCACTCAAACTAAATCACCTTATGTTAGAAATCCCCTCAACTCCCCCACCACATTGTACTCATAACTCATGTGCCCAATTCAAATGTGACTACTACTTCAATAGCTATGCTCTTTTGGCTTGCCCACAAAAATGTTGCCAGTTTCTATCATCCTTATGTTTACAGATCCCAAATGTTCTTATAAAGCGATTAATGTTGCCAACTACTAATGATGCGACATTCGTTGGGACACAGGTGAACACTGAAATGCACATGCTACACATAAACTGCTGACTGTGAATAAAAGAGAGAGAGAGAGTGTAAGTAGGGTAACACCAAAGTGACATACAAACAACCAAGGACGAATCTAGAGAATAGTAGAAAGGGGCAGAAAACGAAAATACTTTTTTTTTAATATTACAGTCAACGTGGAACATTAGAGAGAAGTTTTCTATACTGCCTGGCAGCCACAACTTATGGATGTCTTTGCCAACATGCTTGTCTCAAACATCTTGGCTAATAGTGGATGGATGATGTTGCATTGATGGCAAAACTAAATTCAATGTTTTTCCGAGGGGTGTCCTAGTTTCTGTTTTTTTTTTTTATTGTTCCTCGATAACTTCCTCCACACAAAATGTTTTTCGAAATCTCGCCATTTGTGAGAAATATTGATGAGGAGTTTCAAGAATCTTCTAGGGTATCCCGGTAAATTCACCTACCTAACCATTCAGTTATCGATCTGCTTTTACTTAAAATTTTTTGTTGCTTTGCCCTGTAAACATGTGATTCAAGTTGGATAGTAATCAGGTGGAGTAAGTTATATAAAAGAGTGAAGGAGAGAGGGAGAGTAAGAGAATGGGTTACAAGGCTATAAGCAGGGGTTTAAGTGATGTGCGTGCGTAAAACTTAACTGTAACACAGATGTTAACGACATTGAGTGCTGTAGACAAGCGAGTAGTTTTCTCGTTTAGCGAATATTTTTATGGCAACAAAACTCCTTCTCTACTTGAAGGTCCCCCCTCCCCTGCACTAAAACGGAAAATGCTATTTTAATGGTAATTAGGCGACCACGGTCGTTTTTGTTTTTTCTCACCTCACCAACTCCTCTCAGTGGCCATCATTTTCCTGCTCGATATTTTACCAGCAATGCGTCCCCACCCTTCCCTTAACAATAGCAGTGATATGAATGTGAAACCAATGCAAGAAGTTTTGAAAATTGGAAAATTGCAATACTGCTTTTCCAATTCCTAATTGGTTTTTGCACAATTGACAGTTGATTGAACATTGAACGTTGTGTTTGGCGGACGGGTAGAGGGGAGCTAAGGGATTAGGGGTGTAAGCTGATTGGCGCATAACAATTGCGAATGACGGCAATTGATGGATGATTGTTTTGGTGGGGCAGCTGTGTTTCGATAATCATTCATATAATTTACCACCAACTCAAAGTCCGTCATATGCCTGAATGGATAATTTTTGTATTTTAGCCAAGCAATGCGTGCCAGGTGCAATTGGCGTTTCAATTCTACTCCAAATTCTAAGAATGGAAAAATGAATTGCTCACAATTCGTTATAAGAAAGTAATTTTAATGCAAAGAAATTGTCTTGTTGTTGTTGTTGTAGGAAAATTATAAGTAAATGTAAGCCAAGCAGGTGGCCCAAAAGAGCTTTAAATAAAGGATAATCAGTACTACGCAAATATGTCTCTTATATATCAGAGTTGCCAATTTGGGGTCTTTTGCAAGAAGATCTGACCGTTTTAAAGTCTTTTAGCCGGGAAAAATTCCATTATGGTTCTTAGCGTTTTTTTTTTAACTTCGACATGTTTCTATTGAAATATGGAAAAAATGATTTTTTATCTAGTTCTTTGTTGCAAAATTTTATTTCTATAGAAAATTTTGTCAAAATGCTACTGCTATAGAAAATGTTTGCAAAATTTTATTTCTATAGAAAAATTTTGAAAAATTTTATTTCTATAGAAAATTTTTGGAAAATTTTATTTCAATAGAAAATTTTTGCTAAATTTTATTTCTACAGAAAATTTTTGCAAAATTTTATTTCTATAGAAAATTTCGTCAAAATGTTACTGCTATAGAAGGGAGCCACCGTGGTGCAATGGTTAGCATGCCCGCCTTGCATACTCAAGGTCGTGGGTTCGATTCCTGCTTCGACCGAACACCAAAAAGTTTTTCAGCGTTGGATTATCCCACCTCAGTAATGTTGGTGACATTTCTGAGGGTTTCAAAACTTCTCTAAGTGATTTCACTGCAATGTGGAACGCCGTTCGGACTCGGCTATAAAACGGAGGTCCCTTGTCATTGAGCTTAACATGGAATCGGGCAGCACTGAGTGATAAGAGAGAAGTTCACCAATGTGGTACCACAATGGACTGAATAGTCTAAGTGAGCCTGATACACCTAACCTAACCTACTGCTATAGAAAATTTTTGCAAAATTTTATTTCTATAGAAAATTTTGTCAAAATGTTACTGCTATAGAAAATTTTGTCAACATTTTATCTCTATAGAACATTTTTGCAAAATTTTATTTCTATAGAAAATTATTGTCAAAATTTTATTTCTGTAGAAAATTTTTTCAAAATTTATTTCTATAGAAAATGTTTGCAAAATTTTATTTCTATAGAAAATGTTTGCAAAATTTTATTTCAATAGAGAATTTAGTCAAAATGTTATTTCTACAAAAAATGTTGTCAAATTTTTTTTTAAATATATTTTTATCAAAATTTTATTTTTAAAGAAAATTTTGTCAAATTTTTTTCTATAGAAAATTTTATCAAAATTTTATTTCTATAGAATTTTTTTTTTCTATAGAAAATTTGGCAAAATTTTATTTCTATAGAAAGTTTTATCAAAATTTTATTTCTATGGAAAATTTTATTAAAATTTTATTTCTATAGAAATGTTTGTAAAAATTTTATTTACATAGAAAATTGTTTCAAAATTTTATTTCTATAGAAAAATTTGTCAAAGTTTTATTTCTATGGAAAGTTTTATCAAAATGTCACTGCCATAGAAAATTTTGTCAAAATTTTATTTCTATAGCAAATTTTTGCAAAATATTATTTCTATAGACAATTTTTGCAAAATTTTATTTCTATAGACAATTTTTGCAAAATTTTATTTCTATTGAAAAATTTGTCACAATTTTATTTCTATAAAAATTTTTGTAAAAATTTTATTTATATAGAAAAATGTTTCAAAATTTTATTTCTATAGGAAAATTTGTCAAAATTTTATTTCTACAAAAAATTTTGTCAAAATATAAAAAAATATAAAAAAAAATATAAATATAAATATAGAAAATGTTTGCAAAATTTTATTTCTATAGAAAATTTTTGCAAAATTTTATTTCTATATTAAAACTTTGTCAAAAGTTTATTTCTATTGGAAATTTGTCAAAATTCCCTTTCTATAGAAAATTATTGTCAAAATTTTATTTCTATAGAAAATTTTGTCAAAATTGGATTTCTATAGAAAATTTTTGCAAAATATTATTTCTACAGGAAAATGAGTCAAAAAATTTTTTAAAAATAATTTTGTCAAAATTTTATTTTGAAAGTTATGTCAAAATATTATTTCTATAATTATAAATTAATGGTTCTTCAAGCTCGAGGTCTTTTTAAAATATTTTATTTATTATTCCCAATATTTCGCGATTACGATATTGAATCGCTTCCTCAGGGGTCTACAATAGATTTATAGAAATTACATTTCATAAATATCACAGTATTAAACATTTAATAATTTAAAATAAGTGTAAATCTTAATTACTTTTAGTTAATAATCTTAAATGGTATTATAGGATAATATAATTATACAAAAATCGGACAGACATATCTTAATCTCATTTTTCAAGTATCAGGCGAACAGAAAAATTAAAACAGTAACACAACCAATGACTTACATGTATAGTATCCACAACACAAAATACTTAAAGCTACTGTAGATTCACTACCCTCGTCAGCTGTCTGTATTGCACTGAGTTGTTTTTACTATTGCACGATGATCACTACCATGTATTTGTTGTTTCCTTTTCCGAAGCAAATGCCTGTAACAGTGAGCGATGTTTTCTGTATCAACTGTGAAGTTCATTCGTTTGCTTGCAGGTACATTGTTTATGTGAAGTGTTTCTAGTGTAAACCTTTTGCTGTAATTATTCTCTCTTTCTAATATTCTTACGTCGTCAAAGTTTGGGGTATGATTGTTTCTCGCACAGTGGTCTGCTAGTGCCGTTTTTGTGGTATTCGAGTTGGTGCGTAATTTAATATCCGATTTATGTCCTGAAATTCTTGTTTTTAATTTGTTTTTGGATGTTCCTACATAAACTTTTTCACATTTTTCTTTCTTATTTCCACCGCACGGTATTTCATAAATCGTATTATGTTTTTCCATAGTGGGGATCTTGGTTTTCATGTTGGAAAATAATTTTTTGAGAGTATTGTTTGACTTGTGTGCTAAAGTGTATTGTCCTTTATCAAAGATTTCAGAGTTTGTAATTCGTTCTGATAATTTGTTGACATATACTAGTGACTTGTATATTGTTTCCTCGTTTTTATTTTCGTTTTGTTTTTTCCCCTCCGGTTTAAATTGTGATATTAAGTCATTAATTAAATATTTTGGAAAATTATTGTTGTGTAGAATATCTCTAATAATGGATTTGTTTTTGGAATGATATTCGAATACCACAAAAACGGCACTAGCAGACCACTGTGCGAGAAACAATCATACCCCAAACTTTGACGACGTAAGAATATTAGAAAGAGAGAATAATTACAGCAAAAGGTTTACACTAGAAACACTTCACATAAACAATGTACCTGCAAGCAAACGAATGAACTTCACAGTTGATACAGAAAACATCGCTCACTGTTACAGGCATTTGCTTCGGAAAAGGAAACAACAAATACATGGTAGTGATCATCGTGCAATAGTAAAAACAACTCAGTGCAATACAGACAGCTGACGAGGGTAGTGAATCTACAGTAGCTTTAAGTATTTTGTGTTGTGGATACTATACATGTAAGTCATTGGTTGTGTTACTGTTTTAATTTTTCTGTTCGCCTGATACTTGAAAAATGAGATTAAGATATGTCTGTCCGATTTTTGTATAATTATATTATCCTATAATACCATTTAAGATTATTAACTAAAAGTAATTAAGATTTACACTTATTTTAAATTATTAAATGTTTAATACTGTGATATTTATGAAATGTAATTTCTATAAATCTATTGTAGACCCCTGAGGAAGCGATTCAATATCGTAATCGCGAAATATTGGGAATAATAAATAAAATATTTTAAAAAGACCTCGAGCTTGAAGAACCATTAGTTTATAATTCTAACAAAAAGGTCGTCCAAAAATCAAACAAAACTTAATTATTTCTATAGAAAATTTTGTTAAGATTTTATTTTTGAGTAGAAAATTTAGTCAACATTTTATTTAGTTTTGTTTTGTTATTGTTGGTTTATGTTATTCTTCAATCATTATTGTTGTTTTTTCAGCTTAAAACCATGCATTGACTAAACTACAAGTGTAGCTTAACCAACAGAATAAAATAATGCTTATCAAATTTATTTTTGCAAAGCCCTATAGACTGCAAGATGGTTGGATGGACGCACGTTTCGGAATTACCACATTCCTCATCAGCATCCTCTACTTGCAGCAAAACTATCAACCCATTATCAGAATGAATTCGTGTAGTTCACTAAACCCAAAGTGAACCACACTTGAACCTTCCGAAAGAAGGTTTGTGATAGTTGCCAAATTTATTTGGGCAAAGCCTATACTATCATAAACCTTTTTTCGGAAGGTTGCAAAATTTTATTTCTATACAAAATTTTTGCAAATTTTTATTTCTATATTAAAATTTCAAATCAAAATGTCAAAATGTTATTGCTATAGAAAATTGTATTTTGAAAATTATGTCACAATTTTATTTCTAGAGAAAATTTTGTCAAAATTTTATTTCTATAGAAAATTTTGTCAAAATTTTATTTCTATAAAAATTTTTGTATAAATTTTGTTTATATAGAAAATTTTTGCAAATCTTTATTTATATATTGAAATTTTGTCAAAATTTTATTTTCAATAGAAAATTCTATTTCTATAGAAAATTATTGTCAAAATTGGATTTCTATAGAAAATTTTTGCAAAATTTTATATCTACAGGAAAATTAGTCAAAAAAATTTTTTAAAGATAATTTTGTCAAAATTTTATTTCTATAGAAAATTATTGTCAACATTTTATTTCTATAGAAAATTTTGTCAAAATTTTATTTCTATAGAAAACTTTGTCAAAATTTTATTTCTATAAAAATTTTGTAAAAATTTTGTTTATATAGAAAATTGTGTCAAAATTGTATTTCTATAGAAAAATTTTTCAAAATTTTATTTCTATAGAAAATTTTTGCAAATCTTTATTTCTATATTAAAATTTTGTCAGAATTTTATTTCTATAGAAAATTATTGTCAAAATTGGATTTCTACAGAAAATTTTTGCAAAATTTTATATCTACAGGAAAATTAGTCAACAAATTTTTTTAAAGATAATTTTGTCAAAATTTTATTTCTATAGAAAAATTTGTCAAATTTCATTTCTATAAAAATTTTTGTAAAAATTTTATTTTTATAGAAAATTTTTGCAAATTTTTATTTCTATAATAAAATTTTGTCAAAATGTTATTGCTATAGAAAATTTTATTTTGAAAATTATGTCACAATTTTATTTCTATAGAAAATTTTGTCAAAATTTTATTTCTATAGAAAATTTTTTCAAAAATTTTGTTTCTATAGACAATTTTGTCAAAACTATATTTCTATAGAATTTTTGTTCAAAATTTTATTTCTAAAGAGAAAATTTGTCAAAATTTTATATCTATAGAAAATTTTGTCAAAATTTTATTTCTATAGAAAATTTTTTCATTATTTTATTTCTATAGAAAATTTTGTCAAGATTTTACTTCTATATAATATTTTGTCAAAATTTTATTTCTATAGAAAATGTTGTCAACATTTTTTTTTCAAAATTTTATTTCTATAGAAAATTTTGTCAAAATTGGATTTCTATAGAAAATTTTTGCAAAATTTTATTTCTGTAGAAAAATTTGTCAAAATTTTATTTCTATAGGACATTTTGTCAAAATTTTAGTTCTATAGAAAATTTTGTCAAAATTTTGTTTCTATAGAAAATTTTGTCAAAATTTTTTTTCTATAGAAAATTTTGTCAAATTTTTTGTAAAGATAATTTTGTCAAAATTTAGTTTTAGAGAAAATTTTGTCTATTTTTTTTTTCTATAGAAAATTTTGCCAAAGTTTTTTCCAATTTTTTTTGCCAATTTTTTTTGCTATAGAAAATTTTGTCAAAATTTTATTTCTATAGAAATATTTGTCAAAATTTTATTTCTATAAAAATTTTTGTAAAAATTTTGTTTATATAGAAAATTGTATCAAAGTTTTATTTCTATAGAAAAATTTGTCAAAATTTTATTTCTATAGAAAATTTTGTCAAAATTTTATTTTGAAAATTATGTCAAAATGTTATTTCTATAGAAAATTTTGTTAAAATTTTATTTTTGTATAGAAAATTTAGTCAACATTTTATTTCGTTTTGTTCTGTTGGTTTATTCAATCATGATTGTTGTTTTTGATTTCAGCTTAAAACCATGCATTGACTAAACTACAAGTGTCGCTTAACCAACAGAATAAAATAATGCTGGTCAAATTTATTTGGGCAAAGCCCTACAGACTGCAAGATGGTTGGATGGACGCACGTTTCGGAATTACCACATTCCTCATGAGCATCCTCTACTTGCAGCAAAACTATCAACCAATTATCAGAATAAATTCGTGTAGTTCACTAAACCCAAAGTGAACCACGCTTGAACCTTCCGAAAGAAGTATTTATTTGGGCAAAGCCTATACTACCATAAACCCTTTCTCGGAAGGTTCAAGTTTAGTGAGCTACCAGAATTTATTCTGATAATTGGTAGATAGTTTTGCTGCAAGTAGAGGATGCTGATGAGGAATGTGGTAATTCCGAACCGTGCGTCCATCCAACCATCATGCGTCTATAGGGATTTGCCCAAATAAATTTGAGAAACATTCTTTTCCTCTGTTGGTTAATCCACACTTGTAGTTTGGTCAATGCATGGGTTTAAGCTGAAATCAAAAACAAAGAAAACTTTTATTTCTATAGAAAATTATGTAAAAAATTTATTTCTATAGAAAAATTTGTGAAAATTTTATTTCTACCCAGCAAAAACTAGGTAACCACATCTCATTACAATTGACATTACCAGGAGTAAAGCTGTCATTACATTACATTGCGGCGAGTTATAATGACTAACTTGTAATGACAAAAATAAATACTTCTCGGTAAATTTCGAATTGTTATTCTCAAATTTTTAGGCAGTTGTAGTTAACGAATTAATAAAATAGAATAAATGATGGTACCATTAGGTATAATTATTCACATAATCGAGCACTTACATAAAATATCAAAAAGAATATGTAATGTAACGGTAATTCTGAAAATTGATCCGTTAAGAAATTTTTATCACAAATATTTCATAATAATTGTGTTTAATGACATTGTCATATTATGTTTTAAATAAATGCTTTCTTATACCTCATTCACATTACATTTCCAAAATGCGCTTAAACTAAATTTCAAATGCCATTTGCCTTATAAAAAAGAGACTTAAAATCCACTTTTAGTAGATTTTGAACCTTATGTGAATTGGCTATTGGGTATATTATAACGTAATTCACGAATCCAATTCCCTTAAACAACCTACATTTATTTCTATTTTAAGTGTGAAATTAATTTGCATCTTATTTAGATTATTTATTAGATTTTTTGTTTATTTATACAATATTCGTTTCTATTCAAGTAGTTCTTCTATTACAGCATCACTCGCCATATTTTGATTCATTGTAATCGGCGATAGAAATCAATATTTTCGAGATTTGGTTGCCTGAGACAATAAGTGGCTATTTTGCAAGGTTTGGTGTATCTACGAATAAGTCATTACATATTAGGTGATTATATGCTTTAAATGCACTACTTATTTTATGGCCGAAAGTATGCCTGGGGAGAAGTACTTTCCTTCTAGGACATGCGTATGTAAATGTAATCCGAAGCGATGCCAATTAATAAGTGGTTATTAATTTTTAAATAGGCTTACCTACAAGATTACCGGGTAATGAGAGTTTTTGCTGGGTATAGAAAATTTTGTCAAGATTTTATTTCTATAGAAAAGTTTTTCAACATTTTAATTCTATAGAAAATTTTGTAAAAAATTTTTTTTATATAGAAAATTTTGTCAAAATTTTATTTCTACAGAAATTTCGTGAAGTAAAAGTTTTTAGAATTCTATCAACTGTGGTAATCTGATATCATCCCAAGTATTTAGATTGCAGATTATAGTTTTTAGTAGAACTTTGTACGTAATCCATGATGGAAAGTCTTCCTAGTGGGTTCAATTTTAAGTGTAATCTTCAGATTGGCCGTATTAATAACCTGATTTATTTGATCCTTCCAACACTATTCAATCTTTAATTAACATCCCTCTTTTCATTGTAAGAGAAACGATGTAATTACATCCCACAATCGAAATTTTCCCTCTCGCCAGACCGCTGTTCAATTTCCCAGTAAAATAATTCTATAAAATTCCATTAACTTGAAAACACAAAAAAACACAATTTTTGTCGTTTGTTATTTTGTTTTCCAATTTTTTTTTGTGTGTGATGGTTTTCGGTGATTCTGTGAAAACTACAAATGTTTTTGACACATTTTCCGTTTGTAAAAGTGCTCGGTGTGCGGCATATGCCTCCCCATGCATTGTTTCACTATAACCCCTGACCGTTGGGAAAAAGCCATCCCACCTCCGGCAAAGCTCATCATGTAACCATCAAAAACAGAAAATTAAAGGTAAAACCTACCCGCACCACCTTTTGTTTGTTGAGGGGCCTGTGATGCCCTCATATTTTTGTAAACCTCTGTTCATTTTCTTTGTTTTCCGATCCGACAACGAAGTTTTTTTTTCGAATTCTATGAATTGTGTTTTCCACCTTAGTTACATGCCACCGGTAGGTTGCTGGATGATAGGTTGACTGTTGTTGCCTTTTGTTGTTTTGGGTTGATATATATTTTTGCGTGAAAAACAAACTATGGGGAAAACGGAAAGAAAATGTTCACGTTAAATGTCAGCTGACAGTTGCAGATAAACTTTCCAAATAATATTGCGTCTTTGTCCCGTCCTGAAATAGATTCTTGATGTTTAGTTTTTGGTTCAAAAAGAGTCCTTAAATATAGGGGCACTATCAGTGGGTTATTAGATTGAAGACATTTGTAATGCAGGGGGGCAAAAAAATAGAAATACTACTTAAAAAAATTTTGAGACACATATATCTCGGTAGAAACCTTCTTGTCTGCATCTTTGGCGGAGATACCAAAGTTATAAAAATAACATTTTGATAAAATTTTCTATAGAACAAAATTTTACAAAATTTTCTATAGAAATGAAATTTTTACAAAATTTTCTATACAAATCAAACATTGACCAAAGTTATAAAAATAACATTTTGACAAAATTGTCTATAGAAAAAAAATATTGACAAAATTTTCTATAGAAATAAAATATTGACAAAATTTTCTATAGAAATAAAGTATTGACAAATTTTTCTACATAAATAAAAGTTTGATCAAATTTTCTATAGAAATATAATATTGACAAAATTTTCTACGTAAATAAAATTTTGATAACATTTTCTATAGAAACAAGATTTTAGACACAATTTTCAATTGAAATTAAATTTTAGACACAATTTTCTATAGAAGTAAAATTTTGACAAAATTTTCTATAGAAATGAAATTTTTACAAAATGTTCTACATAAATAAAATTTTGATAACATTTTCTATAGAAACAAAATTGTAGACACAATTTTCAATTGAAATTAAATTTTAGACACAATTTTCTATAGAAGTAACATTTTGACAAAATTTTCTATAGAAATAAAATATTGACAAAATTTTCTATAGAAATAAAATATTGACAAAATTTTCTACATAAATAAAATTTTGATAAAATTTTTATAAAAACAAAATTGCAGACACAATTTTCAATTGAAATTAAATTTTAGACACAATTTTCTATAGAAGTAAATTTTTGACAAAATTTTCTATAGAAACAAAATATTGACAAAATTTTCTATAGAAATAAAATATTGACAAAATTTTCTATAGAAATAAAATATTGACAAAATTTTCTACATAAATAAAATGTTGATAACATTTTCTATAGAAACAAAATTGTAGACACAATTTTCAATTGAAATTAAATTTTAGACACAATTTTCTATAGAAGTAAAATTTTGACAAAATTTTCTATAGAAATAAAATTTTTACAAAGTTTTCTATAGAAATAAAATTTTGGAAAGATTTTCCATAGAAATACAATTTTGACAAAATTTTCTATAGAAATAAAATATTGACAAAATTTTTTATAGAAATAAAATATTGACAAAATTTTCTATATAAACAAAATTTTGATAAAATTTTTATAGAAACAAAATTGTAGACACAATTCTCAATTGAAATTAAATTTTAGACACAACTTTCTATAGAAGTAAAATTTTGACAAAATTTTCTATAGAAACCACATATTCACAAAATTTTCTATAGAAATCAAATATTGACAAAATTTTCTATAGAAATAAAATATTGACAAAATTTTCTACATAAATAAAATTTTGATAACATTTTCTATAGAAACAAAATTGTAGACACAATTTTCAATTGAAATTAAATTTTAGACACAATTTTCTATAGAAGTAAAATTTTGACAAAATTTTCTATAGAAATAAAATTTTTACAAAGTTTTCTATAGAAATAAAATTTTGGAAAGATTTTCCATAGAAATACAATTTTGACAAAATTTTCTATAGAAATAAAATATTGACAAAATTTTTTATAGAAATAAAATATTGACAAAATTTTCTATATAAACAAAATTTTGATAAAATTTTTATAGAAACAAAATTGTAGACACAATTCTCAATTGAAATTAAATTTTAGACACAACTTTCTATAGAAGTAAAATTTTGACAAAATTTTCTATAGAAACCACATATTCACAAAATTTTCTATAGAAATCAAATATTGACAAAATTTTCTATAGAAATAAAATATTGACAAAATTTTCTACATAAATAAAATTTTGATAACATTTTCTATAGAAACAAAATTGTAGACACAATTTTCAATTGAAATTAAATTTTAGACACAATTTTCTATAGAAGTAAAATTTTGACAAAATTTTCTATAGAAATAAAATTTTTACAAAGTTTTCTATAGAAATAAAATTTTTACAAAGTTTTCTATAGAAATAAAATTTTGGAAATATTTTCCATAGAAATAAAATTTTGACAAAATTTTCTATAGAAATAAAATTTTGACAAAATTTTCTATAGAAATAAAATTTGGACAAAAGATTCTATATAAATAAAATTGTGCAAAAATTTTAATAAATTAAAATTCTGACAAAATTTCCCATAGAAATAAAATTTTGACAAACTCTTATATAGAAATAAAATTTTTAAAAAAATTTGAAAAAATTTTATATAGAAATAAAAATTCTTATAGAAATAACATTTTGACAAAATTTTCCATTGTAATAAAATTTTGATAAAATTGTCTATAGAAATAAAATTTTGACAATATTTTTGACAAAATTTTCTATAGAAATAAAATTTTGACGAAATTTTCTATAGAAATAAAATTTTGGCAAAATTTTCCATGGAAATAAAATGTTGATAAAATTTTCTATAGAAATAAAATTTTGACAAAATTATCTATAGAATTAAAATTCTGACAAACTTTTATATCGAAATAAAATATTGCAAAATTTTCTACATAAATAAAATTTTGATAAATTTAGACACAATTTTCAATTGAAATTAAATTTTAGATACAATTTTCTATAGAAGTAAAATTTTGACAAAATCTTCTATAGAAATAAAATTTTGACAAAATTTTCTATAGACACAAAATTTTCTATAGAAATAAAATTTTGACAAAAGATTCTATAAAAATAAAATTGTGCTAAAATTTTTTATAAATTAAAATTTTGACAAAATTATCTATAGAATTAAAATTCTGACAAACTCTTATATAGAAATAAAATTTTAACAAAATTTTCTATAGAAATAAAATATTGACAAATTTTCTGTAGAACTAAAATATTGACAAAATTCTCTATAGAAATACAATTTTTACAAAATTTTATTCCTATAGCAATAAAATGTTGACAAAATAATTTATAGAAATAAAATTTTGACAAATTTTCTATAGAAAGAAAATCGTGACAAAATTTTCTATAAAATTGCTATAGAAATAAAAATTCTTATAGAAATAACATTTTGACAAAATTTTCCATAGAAATAAAATTTTGATAAAATTGTCTATAGAAATAAAATTTTCTATAGAAATAAAATTTTGACAAAATTTTCTATAGAAATAAAATTTTGACGAAATTTTCGATAGAAATAAAATTTTGGCAAAATTTTCCATGGAAATAAAATTTTGACAAAATTTTCTATAGAAATAAAATTTTGACAAATAATCTAAAGAATTAAAATTTTGACAGAATATTCTATACAAATAAAATTTTGACAAAACTTTCTATAGAAATAAAATTTTGACGAAATTTTCTATAAAAATAAAAGTTTGACAAAATTTTCTATAGAAATAAAATTTGGACAAAAAATTCTAAAGAAATAAAATTGTGCAAAATTTTTTTATAAATTAAAATTCTGACAAAATTTCTCATATAAATAAAATATTGACACAAATGAAATGTTAAATTTCTTTCACAATAAGAGTTTTTTTTTTTTTTTAATTTGGTAGATGTTTTTTTCTTATGGTACTTTATGCGGTCTACGGCCATTCTTTCTATCTCATCTACAGTTGGTGGTATACAAATTATTGATTGAATTAATATTTTAATTAAGTTGTTTAACCCTCCGTCATACACATGTTTCGATAGTCACATTCGTAACACATGAGGCCTGGCCAGACCCACAATGTATTTTAATGTATTTATATGGAAAATATGTTATTTTGTTGATATTATTACATTATTACTGTCGTATTTTCCGTCCTGATTTTTTCACAAATTTTAGGAGGGTACCTGCAGTTTCAAGTCTCTAGCTATATTATAAATCTATTTTAATTACAATTAGAATCGAAAAAAGTCTGGCCAGACTCATGTGTCTGTCCGAGGGTTAATAATATTTTTTTTTTTTTGTTTATAAAATATTTTATTTCATCCATTTTTAATTGAATTCGTTTTCAAATTCAATTGAAACTTTAAGTGATAAAATATAAGCGGAGACATTATGTCTGTATATTAAACCTTTGATTCCATTGTGGCTCTGAAATTTGTTTCTATTATTTACTGTGTGCGTGTATTTTTTTTTTTTTTTTTTAATTTTTCCAAAAAACAAGATAAAGACTTTCGCATTAATATTTAATTATGTCTATGTTCAAAATGACCCATTAGTCTGATTTTTTTCAAATGGAATTTCTGTTCTGATTGTATGAATTAAAAAAAAAAAACGAAAGGCATTTCTAACAAATTTCTCCAGCAACTAGGACTTGGGTATGTTTTTAATATTTGTGATTATTTTTATTTGTGGGACAAATGTTGCCATATGCCGCTGCAGCTTCTGCTGTCTCTTTTGCTGGTTGTGAGCACAGACATTCGTCATTTTTAGCTGGGTGGCTAAATGTCTGCTTTTTGTGATTTTTGTAGTGGGGGGATTTCGTTTCGTTTTTTGTTTTCTAGAATTGAGAAGCAACAGCAAGTTGGAAAAAAATGTCGACATATTTTTTTATATGGCATATAGACATAAATCTGGGTTAACAGTTGTGGTAAATCAAAGTGAAGCAAAATAAAAAAAAAAGAAAACACAATAAAATATGTAATTTTTTGTGGATAAAATACAATTATTAGAAAAGACAATAAAATACGTTTTGTATCCCACTAAAAAACGTCGCAAAAAGGACTGAAAATCTTCTTTTTGGATCCGGAAGTGGTGCAAAATTGGCGCAGAAGCGATGAATTTTAACATGGGCTTGTCATAGGATGGATGTCCACCATTTCAACAGCTGTTGCACTGAATTCGCATCGCTTCTTAAGGTGTGATTAGAATTCAGTGTTTTGTGTGTAAATAAAAAAATATTGTGATATTTTGACAAATAAATTATTTTTATAATTTTTTTTATGATTTTTAATGCATTTTAACACCTGTGTGAAACGTTTGTCCTCAGAAATTTGCAATTTTCCTAGAATTGATTTATCATTTTCGTCGACAAATTTTGAATAATTTCTACCATTTCATTAATTATTACTCTGTTTTTAACCTATTTAAAAGAAAAAAAGTTCAAATTACGCATTAAAATATGAAAAACAAGTATATACGGCCGTAAGTTCGGCCAGGCCGAATCTTATGTACCCTCCACCATGGATTGCGTAGGAACTTCTACTAAAGGCTGTCATCCACAATCGAATTACTTGGGTTGCGATAACACTTGCCGATGGCAAGGTATCGTAAAACTTTTTAACACTGTCTTCTAAATTGTAAGTTAGTCCATAAGGGATATATATTAAACAAAAAAAGGCCGACGTACTTATATATAATTCAGTTTGACAAAATTTTCTATAGAAATAAAATTTTGACAAAATTTTCTATAGAAATAAAAACTTGACAAAATTTTCTATAGAAATAAAATGTTGACAAAATTTTCTATGGAAGTAAAATGTTGACCAAATGTTCTATAGAAATAAAATATTGACAAAATTTTCTATAGAAATAAAATATTGACAAAATTTTCTATGGAAGTAAAATGTTGACAAAATTTTCTATAGCAATACAATTTTGACAAAAATTCCTATAGAAATAAAATGTTGACAAAATTTTGTATAGAAATAAAATTTTGACAAAATTTTGTATAGAAATAAAATGTTGACAAAATTTTCTACAGAAATAAATTTTTTATAAAATTTTCTATAGAAATAAAATTTTGACAAACATTTCTATAGAAATAAACTTTTGACAAAACTTTCTATAGAAATGAAATTTTAACAAAACTTTCTATAGTAATAAAATTTGACAAAATTTTCTATGGAAATAAAGTTTTGGTAGATTACAAAATTTTCTATAGAAATAAAATTTTGACAAAATTTTCTATGGAAATAAAATTTTGACAAACATTTGTATAGAAATAAACTTTTGACAAAACTTTCTATAGAAATGAAATTTTGACAAAACTTTCTATAGTAATAAAATTTGACAAAATTTTCTATGGAAATAAAGTTTTGGTAGATTATTTTTGGCGATATGGACCAATTTTGTGTAATAAGTCATCGGCTATATATAACTAAAGACCGATATGGACCAATTTTTACATGGCTGCTAGAGGCCATATATTGACAAAATGTACCAAATTTCAACCGTATCGGATGACTTTTGCTCCTCCAAGAGGTTCCGGACGTCAAATCTGGGGACGGTTTATATGGGAACTATATATAATTATGGACCGATATGGACCAATTTTTGCATGGTTGTTAGAGACCATATACTAACACCATGTACCAAATTTCAACTGGATCGGATGAATTTTGCTCTTCCAAGAGGCTCCGGAGGTCAAATCTGGGGATCGGTTTATATGGGGGCTATATAATTATGGACAGATATGGACCAATTTTTGCATGGTTATTAGAGGCCGTAAACTAACATCAGGTACCAAATTTCAACCGGATCGGATGAATTTTGCCCCTCCAAGAGGCTCCGGAGGTCAAATCTGGGGATCGGTTTATATGGGGGCTATATATAATTATGGACCGATATGGACCAATTTTTGCATGGTTGTTAAAAACCGTATACTAAGACCACGTACTAAATTTCAACCGGATCGGATGAATTTTGCTCCTCCAAGAGGCTCCGGTGGTCAAATCTGGGGATCGGTTTATATGGGAGCTATATATAATTATGGACCGATATGGACCAATTTTTGCATGGTTGTTAAAAGCCGTATACTAACACCAGGTACCAAATTTCAACCGGATCGGATGAATTTTGCCCCTCCAAAAGTCTCCGGAGGTCAAATCTGGGGATCGGTTTATATGGGGGCTATATATAATTATGAACCGATATGGACCAATTTTTGCGTGGTTGTTAGAGACCATATTCTAACATCAGGTACCAAATTTCAATCGGATCGGATGAATTTTGCCCCTCCAAGAGGCTCCGGAGGTCAAATCTGGGGATCGGTTTATATGGGGGCTATATATAATTATGGACCGATATGGACCAATTTTTGCATGGTTGTTAGAGACCGTATACTAAGACCACGTACCAAATTTCAACCGGATCGGATGAATTTTGCTGCTCCGGGAGGCTCCCCAAGCCAAATTTGGGGATCGGTTTATATGGGGGCTATACGTAAACGTGGTCCGATATGGCCCATTTTCAATACCATCCGACCTACATCAATAACAACTACTTGTGCCAAGTTTCAAGTCGATAGCTTGTTTCGTTCGGAAGTTAGCGTGATTTCCACAGACGGACGGACAGCCGGACAGACGGACAGACGGACGGACGGACAGACGGACAGACGGACGGACGGACGGACATGCTTAGATCGACTCAGAATTTCACCACGACCCAGAATATATATACTTTATGGGGTCTTAGAGCAATATTTCGATGTGTTACAAACGGAATGACAAAGTTAATATACCCCCATCCTATGGTGGAGGGTATAAAAATCGAGTTATAAAAAATTGAATTAAAAAAACTTCCAATTAAAATAAAGAACACCCTTGGGAGCATATTTCTGAAAGTGCTTTTAAAGTCGTGCCTTCAGATGAACTTCCAAATTTTTTTGCTGGGATATTTCATTAATGGAATCTAGTGTAATATATATTTTGAAAATTAATGTAACGACTTTCGAACACGGTTGCCAAAAATTAACTAAACATTTCGAGAAAATTTTATCAAAAACTACCAAACACAAAAATTTTAACTTGCACAATTTTTTCCTATCGAAAATTCTATAGAAAATTCTGTCAAAATTTTATTTCTATAGAAATGTTGTCAAAATTTCACCTCTACAGAAAATTTTATTAAAGAATTTTATTTCTATGGAAAACATTGTCAAAATTTTATTTCTATAGAAAATTTTGACAATATTTTGTCAAAATTTTATTTCTATAGAATAATTTGTAATTTTTTTCTATAGAAAATGTTGTCAAAATTTTATTTCTATAGAAAAATTTGTCAAAATTTCATTTCTATAGAAAATTTTGTCAAAATTTTATTTCTATAGAAAATTTTGTCAAAATTTTATTTCTATAGAAAATCTTGTCAAAATATTACTTCTATAGAAAATTTTATTTCTAAAGAAAATTTTCTAAAAATTTTATTTCTATAGAAAATTTTGTCAAAATTTTATTTCTATAGAAAATTTTGTCAAAATATTACTTCTATAGAAAAGTTAGTCAAAATTGTATATTTTTAGAAATGTTGTAAAATTTTATTTGTATAGAAAATTTTGTCAAAATTTTATTTCTTTGAAAAATTGTGTCAAAATTATATTTTTATAGAAAATTTTGTTAAAATTTTATTTCTATAGAAAATTTTGTCAAAATTTTATTTTTATAGAAATTTTGTAAAATTTAATTTCTATAAAAAATTTTGTCAAAACATTGTTTCTCTATAGAAAATTTTGTCAAAAGTTTATTTCTCTATAGAAAATTTTTTCAAAATTTTATTTCTGTATAGAAAATTTTGTCAAAATTATATTTTTATAGAAAAATTTGTTAGAATTTTATTTCTGTAGAAAATTTTGTCAAAATTTTATTTCCTTGGAAAATTTTGTGAAAATTTTATGTTTATAGAAATTTTGTAAAATTTTATTTCTATAAAAAATTTTGCCAAAATTATATTTGCAAAAATTTTATTTCAATAGAAAATTTTTAACAATTTTGTTTCTATAGAAAATTTTGTCCAACTTTTATTTCCATAGAAAATTTTGTCCGAATTCTATTTTGATAGAAAATTTTGTGCAAATTTTATTACTATAGAAAATTTTGTGCAAATTTTATTTCTATAGAAAATTTTGTCAAAATTTTATTTCTATAGAAACTTTGTCGAAAATTCACCTCTACAGAACATTTTATTAAAGAATTTTATTTCTATGGAAAATAATGTCAAAATTTTATTTCTATAGAAAATTTTGTCAAAATTTTGTTTTTACAGAAATGTTGTAAAATTTTATTTCTATAGACAATTTTGTAATTTTTTTTTCTCTATAGAAAATTTTGTCAAAATTATATTTTTATAGAAAATTTTATTAATATTTTATTTCTATAGAAAAGTTTGTCAAAATTTTATTTCTTTGGAAAATTTTGTCAAAATTTTATTTTTATAGAAATTTTGTAAAATTTTATTTCTATAGAAAATTGTGTCAAAATTTTATTTCTCTATAGCAAATTTAATAAAAATTTTATTTCTATAGAAAATTTTGTCAAAATTTTATTCTCTATAGAAAATTTTGACAAAATTATATTTTTATAGAAATTTTTGTTACAATTTTATTTCTATAGAAAACTTTTTGAAAATTTTATTTCTATGGAACATTGTGTAAAAATTTTGTTTCTAAAGAACATTTTGCCCAAATTTTGTTTCTATAGAAAATTTCTATAGAAAATTTTGTCAAAATTTTATTGCTATAGAAAATTTTGTCAAAATTTTATTTCTATAGAAAATTTTGTCAAAATATTACTTCTATAGAAAAGTTTGTCAAAATTTTATATTTTTAGAAATGTTGTAAAATTTTATTTGTATAGAAAATTTTGTTAAAATTTTATTTCTTTGAAAAATTGTGTCAAAATTATATTTTTATAGAAAATTTTGTTAAAATTTTATTTCTATAGAAAATTTTGTCAAATTTTTATTTTTATAGAAATTTTGTAAAATTTAATTTCTATAAAAAATTTTGTCAAAACTTTGTTTCTCTATAGAAAATTTTGTCAAAATTTTATTTCTCTATAGAAAATTTTGTCAAAATTTTATTTCTGTATAGAAAATGTTGTCAAAATTATATTTTTATAGAAAATTTTGTTAGAATTTTATTTCTGTAGAAAATTTTGTCAAAATTTTATTTCTTTGGAAAATTTTGTCAAAATTTTATGTTTATAGAAATTTTGTAAAATTTTATTTCTGGCAAAATTATATTTGCTAAAATTTTATTTTAATAGAAAATTTTTAACAATTTTGTTTCTATAGAAAATTTTGTCCAAATTTTATTTCCATAGAAAATTTTGTCCAAATTCTATTTTGATAGAAAATTTTGTGCAAATTTTATTTCTATAGAAAATTTTGTCAAAATTTTATTTCTATAGAAACTTTGTCGAAATTTCACCTCTACAGAACATTTTATTAAAGAATTTTATTTCTATGGAAAATATTGTCAAAATTTTATTTCTATAGAAAATTTTGTTTTTACAGAATTTTTGTAAAATTTTATTTCTATAGACAATTTTGTAATTTTTTTTCTCTATAGAAAATTTTGTCAAAATTATATTTTTATAGAAAATTTTATTAATATTTTATTTCTATAGAAAATTTTGTCAAAATTTTATTTCTTTGGAAAATTTTGTCAAAAGTTTATTTTTATAGAAATTTTGTAAAACTTTATTTCTATAGAAAATTTTGTCAAAATTTTATTTCTCTATAGCAAATTTAATAAAAATTTTATTTCTATAGAAAATTTTGTCAAATTTTATTCTCTGTAGAAAATTTTGACAAAATTATATTTTTATAGAAATTTTTGTTACAATTTTATTTCTATAGAAAACTTTTTGAAAATTTTATTTCTATGGAACATTGTGTAAAAATTTTGTTTCTACAGAACATTTTGCCCAATTTTTTTTCTATAGAAAATTTTGTCCAAATTTTATTTCTATAGAAAATTTTGTCAAAATTTTATTTCTATAGAAAATTTTGACAAAATTTTATTTCTATAGAAAATTTTGTAAATTTTGTTTTTCTATAGAAAATTTTGTCAAAATTTTATTTCTATAGAAAAAGAGTTCGACCAATCTACCAAACGGTAAAATAGGAATCATACGAAGGATACGTATTGGGTCATATTTGGTCGTATTTGGTAAATTCTACCAACTGTGACAACCGTGCTTTTGTCTCGGCGAACTCATACGATTTGGCAGATTCTACCAACTGCGACAATCGTGCTTTCGTCTCGGGGAACTCGAAAAGCCAATTGTAACATTGAATAACACTTCTATCTTTATTTTGGAAATTAAAAAATTTTAATATAATAAAATTAAAAATACTTAAATATAATATTTTGTGAATTTATAATTTTGTTTATGGAAAATAATTGTCTAGATTATGGGAAAAATTAAATATTAAATTAAACTATAATTTCATTAAATTAATTAAATTAAATTAAACTATATAATATAGATTTATTATTTTTTTTTATATTTTCAGGTAAGTTTTGAACCCAAAATTGCTAATAAAAATATTGAAAATATTTCGGTAAGTGTATATATTCCACAAATTTTCTGATTTTTTTTATAATGTAAATTCTTAAATTTAAAATTGTTCTAAACTTTATGTAAATACCCATCCTTTAATTCAAATAGTATCAATGGTTTCTATTGTTTTTTTTTTTTTTTTTGTATCTATCAAAATCCAAATCCTCAATGCTTGAGAGACTAACATCGATTTGCCATTAAAAAATACAAACCATACCGGCAACGACAAAAGAAAACTTTGTTTTATACTTTATTTCGATATTTGCAAAGGCTAAAGCTATTTGAACCATATGCTACCTCTTCAATTGGAAACATCAACTTTGGCAATACCAACAACGACGTCGTCGTCGTCATCATCATCGTCGTCGTATGGGAAAAAAACTATAATAGGCCTAACCATCCAACCCACCCATCTAGGATTTTGTAAAACGGTATCGGAATTTCTATCGAAAGCCCTGCATTACTTTTGAATATGCACAGCATTTCCAGTCATCTCCTAGCAAATGGTAAAAGGATTTAAAATTCCAATTGGAGAATGCATATTTGTTTAGTCTCAAAGTATTAAAGGGTTCGCTATATGGATTTGTTAGAATACTGGATTTGGATACATCTTAAAAAATAATTTATAGCGAAATCTATCCTCTTCACTATGTGTCATAGGAATTGGACGGGAAAATAATAAAAAATCGTTAAAACCTAAATCTTCCAAATTTTTAAAGTAGAGATTGCAAAAAATCTCTTCCTTAGAGGCAGCAAACAATTAATTTTAATTTTTAATTGATAATTGATCACCGCGGTTGCCACTCGAGCCAAAAATTATCTACCAAAATTGGGAGAAACTTTTACCAAAAAATCTACCAAATAAAAAAACTTATGTTCCCGTCTAAAAATTGGGGGATCTAATTAAGTTAAATATGATTAGATCTTAGATTAGAAAATTGGCCCCTTCAGATCTAAGCAGATTTATCCAGTTATGACAGAATTATATATAATTATATATAATTCCATATATGACGAGACCTAACATCAGATCCAATTATATATAGGCATAGATATCATTATATCTAAGACATTAAATCTTGGCCAATTTTTAGATCTGATCAGATCTAATTCCATAGTAATTGTATATGGTTAGATCATACCATTTTTCGGATCTACTCATATCTAATCGTATCAAATTAGATCTCTCAATTTTACTCGGGTTCTCAAAATTTTGTTCTTTAAGAAAATTTTGTCAAGATTTTATTTCTATAGAAAATTTTGTCAAAATTTTATTTCTATAGAGAATTTTGTCAAAATTTTATTTCTATAGAAAATTTTGTCAAAATTTTATTTCTATTAAAAATTTTGTCAAAATTTTATTTCTATAGAAAATTTAGTCAAAATTTTATTTCTATAGAAAATTTTGTTAAAATTTTATTTCTATAGAAAATTTTGTCAAAATTTTATTTCTATTAAAAATTTTGTCAAAATTTTATTTCTATAGAAAATTTTGTCAAAATTTTATTTCTATAGAAAATTTTTTCCAAATTTTATTTCAATAGAAAATTTTGCCAAAATTTTCAAAATTTTATTTCTATAGAAAATTTTGTCAAAATTTTATTTTTATAGAAAATTTTGTCAAAATTTTATTTTGATAGAAAATTTTGTCAAAATTTATTTCTATCGAAAATTTTGTCAAAATTTTATTTCTATAGCAAAATTGTGTCAAAATTTTATTTGTATAGAAATTTTTGTCAAAATTTAATTTCTATAGCGAAATTTTGTTAAAATTTTATTTCTATAGAAAATATTGTCAAAATTTTATTTATATAGAAAATTTTGTCAAAATTTTATTTCTATCGAAAATTTTGCCAATATTTTAATTCTATAGAAAATTTTGTCAAAATTTTATTTCTATAGAAAATTTTGTCAAAATTTTATTTCTATAGAAAATTTTGTCAAAATTTTATTTCTATAGAAAATTTTGCCAAAATTTTATTTCTATGGCAAAATTTTCTCAAGATTTTATTTCTATAGAAAATTTTGTGAACATGTTATTTCTATAGAAAATATTCTGAAAATTTTATTTCTATAGACAATGTACTGAAAAGTTTATTTCTATAGAAAATTTTGTCAAAA
The DNA here is from genome assembly GCF_050003625.1 of Haematobia irritans. Taxonomy (NCBI): domain Eukaryota; kingdom Metazoa; phylum Arthropoda; class Insecta; order Diptera; family Muscidae; genus Haematobia; species Haematobia irritans. The sequence goes on along the minus strand of NC_134401.1, from coordinate 45,684,388 downwards.
TTTTATTTCTTTAGAAAATTTAGTTAAAATTTTATTTCTATCGAAAATTTTGTCACAAATTTATTTCTATAGAAAATTTTGTCACAATTTTATTTCTATAGAAAAGTTTGTCAAAATTTTGTTTCTATAGAAAATTTAGTCAAAATTTTATTTCTATAGAAAATTTTGTCAAAATTTTATTTCTATAGAAAATTTTTTCCAAATTTTATTTCAATAGAAAATTTTGCCAAAATTTTCAAAATTTTATTTCTATAGAAAATTTTGTCAAAATTTTATTTTTATAGAAAATTTTGTCAAAATTTTATTTTGATAGAAAATTTTGTCAAAATTTATTTCTATCGAAAATTTTGTCAAAATTTTATTTCTATAGCAAAATTGTGTCAAAATTTTATTTGTATAGAAATTTTTGTCAAAATTTAATTTCTATAGCGAAATTTTGTTAAAATTTTATTTCTATAGAAAATATTGTCAAAATTTTATTTATATAGAAAATTTTGTCAAAATTTTATTTCTATCGAAAATTTTGCCAATATTTTAATTCTATAGAAAATTTTGTCAAAATTTTATTTCTATAGAAAATTTTGTCAAAATTTTATTTCTATAGAAAATTTTGTCAAAATTTTATTTCTATAGAAAATTTTGCCAAAATTTTATTTCTATGGCAAAATTTTCTCAAGATTTTATTTCTATAGAAAATTTTGTGAAAATGTTATTTCTATAGAAAATATTCTGAAAATTTTATTTCTATAGACAATGTACTGAAAAGTTTATTTCTATAGAAAATTTTGTCTAAATTTTATTTCTTTAGAAAATTTAGTTAAAATTTTATTTCTATCGAAAATTTTGTCACAAATTTATTTCTATAGAAAATTTTGTCAAAATTTCATTTCTATAGAAAATATTGTCAAAATTTTATTTATATAGAAAATTTTGTCAAAATTTTATTTCTATCGAAAATTTTGTCAATATTTTAATTCTATACAAAATTTTGTCAAAATTTTATTTCGATAGAAAATTTTGTCAAAATGTTATTTCTATAGAAAATTTTGTCAAAATTTTATTTCTATTGAAAATTTTGTCAAAATTTTATTTCTATAGAAAATGTTGTCAAAATTTTATTTCTATGACAAAATTTTGTCAAAATTTTATTTCTGTTGAAAATTTCGTCAAAATTTTATTTCTATATAAAATTTTGTGAATATGTTATTTCTATAGAAAATGTTGTCAAAACTTTATTTCTTTAGAAAATTTTGTCAAAATTTTATTTCTATAGAAATGTTTGTCAAAATTTTATTTCTATAGAAAATTTTGCTAAAATTGTATTTCTATAGAAAATTTTGCAAAAACTTTATTTCAATAGAAAATTTTTTCAAAATTTTATTTCTATAGAAAATTTTGTCAAAATTTTATTTCTTTAGAAAATTTTGTAAAAATTTAATTTCTATAGAAAATTTTGTCAAAATTTTATTTCTATAGAAAATTTTGGCAAAATTTTTCAAAATTTTATTTCTATAGAAAATTTTGGAAAAATGTTGTCAAAATTTTATTTTTATAGAAAATTTTGTGAAAAATTTCAAAATTTTATTTCTATAGAAAATTTTGTGAACATTTTAGTTCTATAGAAAATTTTGTCAAAATTTTATTTCTGTAGAAACTTTTGTCAAAATTTTATTTCTATAGAAAATTTTGTCAAAATTTTATTTCTATAGAAAAATTTTTGTCAAAATTTTATTTCTATAGAATTTGTTTTTAATTTTTTTCTATAGATTTTTTTTTTTGTTTTTCAAAATTTCATTTGTATAGAACATTTTGTCAAAATTTTATTTCTATAGAAAATTTTGTCAAAATTTTATGTCTATAGAAAATTTTGTCAAAATTTTATTTCTATAGAAAATTTTGTTAAAATTGTTGAAATTCTTTAGGTCCACAAAGATATTTTGATGTGGTTACCCATTTAGACCGATCTCCCGTTTTGAATTCGTGGGCATTTAGACACCACAATTTTTATCATGAATTTTTAAAGGTATAAAATCCTAATATACCCCAGTCTCCTCATTTAATTTCTTGAGGGGATAAAAGGCGTTTCTAAATTGCACAAAACCAGAAGTAAAATTTCCCGAATTTAATCCTTGTGCTCATTTGAGTGATGGGGGTAAACATCTATAGAATTTAGATTTCAAATCATATAAAAGTCGTTAGTCTATCGGATTTTCGTGCACATTTTGACGAGATATTGCAAAATTCCTCTAAAACTCAAGAATATCTGTCATCAAATCCACCTGAAATGCTATATAGGTTCAAGTAACCAGCACGGGAGCCACCGTGGTGCAATGGTTAGCATGCCCGCCTTGCATACACAAGGTCGTGGGTTCGATTCCTGCTACGACCGAACACCAAAAAGTTTTTCGGAGGTGAATTATCCCACCTCAGTAATGCTGGTGACATTTCTGAGGGTTTCAAAGCTACGGACTCGGCTATAAAAAGGAGGTCCCTTGTCATTGAGCTTAACATGGAATCGGGCAGCACTCAGTGATAAGAGAGAAGTTCACCAATGTGGTATCACAATGGACTGAATAGTCTAAGTGAGCCTGATACATCGGGCTGCCACCTAACCTAACCTAACCAGCTACGATGATGAGCTTTCAAAGGTGGTGGGTATTTAAGATTCGGGAGGCTCAAACTTAATGACATATATATTTGTGTTTTTTTAAGGACACCAAATCTTTGGCCTCATAACAATATTAGTTTCAGTGTAAGTCCCAATTTTCCAGAGTTTAGAAAATTTGAAAAATCAAAAGGTAGACTTCTAAATATACGGAAAGTCGAGGTTTTCAAATTTTCAAAAAGTCGTCTTTTTGATTTCGATCACAATCCCTAATTTTTATGACCAAATGTTTCGCATTCATTCCAAAGCAGGAGATACTCAAGAGCTCTGTTTTATTATGATTCCATTCTGATGACTCTTCGATTGCAAGTTGTACTTGAGTTTTTGCGTTTAATTTTTTTTTATTATTTTTACATTTTATTCCTTTTCCAATACATGTACATGGTCTTCTTATGGTCCGTCCATTTGCCATTACAGCATTCTGGATTGAGCGAACAATTGTTTCAAAGTCCATTTGAATTCAAGTACATGAACTTCTCTGGTCCATCAGAACAAATGTTGTCCATTTACTTCAAACTCTTGGGGCCATTGCTGGCCATTTGTCTTGAGCTAGAGCGTCTGGACAATTTTGGCACATGTTGCCCATTACAATATTGAAGTATTCATTTGTCTGTCCTTTAGTTCGTTTTGCAGTCTGTTGTCGGGCGTTTTCAAAAGAGACAAAAAAAGGAGAAAAAACTTTTAAAGTTTTCCATTCTGTTGTTATTCAATGAAGTTTGGATTTTATTCTTTTTTTTGTAGTTTTTTTTTTCTATTTTGTTTATATTTATGTAAATTATTCAATTGCTTCATTATATTTTCCATCATTTGTTTTCGACCATTACGAAAGTGTATTGACTTTGGGCGTTGTATTCTGCAGGAATTGTGATGATAGCTAGTCCTCTCACTGTTGCTGTGCCAATGTGGACAAGGAGGATAGACTTAAAAGTTGGTCACTAAGTCCATAAAATGACAACTTTCTAAAGACAAAGAATCACGATTTTTTCATCTTCAAGGCTGAAAAATGTATAAAGCGATTCCAAACTGCAGAAATACATTTTTATTTTAAAGCTAATCAATTTTCTTTAAAAACAAATAAAAAATTTTAGAGATTGTTTATCTTAAATTAGAGATTATTTCTTCTCTTGTTGAAAATACTTTATATTAAAATTGAATTTCTTTTGTCTAAAATTTCATTCCGGCAAACAGTATTTCTTCTTTGGGTGTATATCTGCTACATCGAAGTATTGCATACATTTCAATTTCATTTTGTCAAATTTAAACCGAATTTTCAAATCTTAGAGTGGTCAATGTTACCACTTTAGTGGCAAATTTGCTACTGGTTTTAAGTGATACCACTTTTGTGCCACCTTTTTGTCATGTCGTGCCACTTTCTAGTTAAATTCCTTTTTTGGTTCAGAAGTTATCGTACCATTTGATACCAGATCCCTTTAAAATCGGGGATGTGATCATTTTGAGCACTTAACAAACCTTATCAAGAGGACAATTGTGGCTACTGAAACTATGCAAAGAAATATTTCTGAAGTAGGTAAACCTGGTCCTCCACGAACTGTTAATTTCGAGGATTGATTTTTCCACGAAATGCAGATTATTGGTATTTTCTATACAAATAAAATTTAGACAAAATTTTCTATAGAGAAACACAATTTTGACAAAATTTTCTACAGAGAAATAAAATTTTGAAAAAAAATTCTATAGAAATAAAAATTTTGATAAATTTATCTATAGAAATAAAATTTAGACAGAGTTTTCTACAGAGAAATAAAATTTTGACAAAATTTTCTATAGAAATAAAATTTTGAGAAAACCTTCTTTAAGGTGGGTACTAAGTTCGAGTTTAGCCGCTAAAATCGCTAGAGTGAAAACTAAATAAGTAAGAAAAAGGCATAAAAGTATACATATTTGTTGAAAATTTTTTTATAACTTGATGGGGAAAAGCCCAAAGCAAATTTTCACAAAGTTTGTATTCCTTAAAATGGATTATTAAGGAAGAGTAATCGTGAAAAAATTACGAAAATTACCTTTAGAAATAAAATTTTGACAGAATTTTCTATACATATAAAATTTTGGCAAAGTGTTTTATAGATATAAAATTTTAAAGAAATTTTCTATAGAGAAATAAAATTTTGAAAAAATTTTCTATAGAGAAATAAAATTTTGACAAAATTTTCTATAGAAATAAAATTTTGGCAAAATTTTCTATAGAAGTAAAATTTTGGCAAAATTTGCTATAGAAATAAAATTTTGGCAAAATATTCTATAGAAATAAATATTTTACAAAATTTCCCATAGAAATAAAATTTTGAAAAAATTTTCTATAGATATAAAATTTTGACAAAATTTTCTATAGAAATAAAATTTTGAGAAAACCTTCTTTAGAAATAAAATTTTGACAAAATTTTCTACAGAAATAAAATTTTGGCAAAGTGTTTTACAGATTTAACATTTTAAAGAAATTTTCTATAGAGAAATAAAATTTTGAAAAAATTTTCTATCGAGAAATAAAATTTTGACAAAATTTTCTACAGAGAAATAAAATTTTGGCAAAATTTTCTATAGAAATAAAATTTTGGCAAAATATTCTATAGAAATTAAAATTTGACATAATTTTCTATAGAAATAAAAATTTGACATAATTGTCTATATAAATAAATTTTTGACAAAATTTTCTATATAAATAGAATTTTGACAAAATTTTCTATAGAAATAAAATTTTGACAAAATTTTCTATAGAAATAAAATTTTGACAAAATTTTTTTATAGAAATATAATTTTGACAAAATTTTTTATAGAAAAGAGTTTTGACAATTTTTTCTATAGAAATAAAATTTTGACAAAACTTTCTATAGAAATAAAATTTTGACAAAATTTTCTGAAAAATATAATTGTGAAAAAATTTTCTATAGAAATAAAATAAAATGTGGACAACATAGAAAAAACAGTTTGACAAAATTTTCTATAGAAATAAAATTTTGATAAAATTTTCTATAGAAACAAAACTTTCTACAGAAATAAAATTCTCACCAATTTTTCTACAGAAATACAATTTTGACAAAATTTTCTATACAAATACAATTTTGACAATATTTTCTATGGCAAAAAATTTTAACAAAATTTTCTATACAAATAAAATTTTGACAATTTTGTCTATAGAAATAAAATTTAAAAAAAAATTCTATAGAAATAAAATTTTCTATAGAAATAAAATTTTGACAAAATTTTTTTATAGAAATAAAACTTTGACAACATTTTCTATAGAAATAAAATTTTGACAAAATTATCTATAGAAATAACATTTTGACAAAATTTTTTATAGAAACAAAATTTTAACAACATTTTCTATAGAAATAAAATGTTGAAATAAAATTTTGACAAAATTTTCTGAAAAATAAAATTGTGAAAACATTTGCTATAGAAATAAGATAAAATGTGGACAACATAGGAAAAACAGTTTGACAAAATTTTCTATAGAAATAAAATTTTGATAAAATTTTCTATAGAAACAAAACTTTCTATAGAAATAAAATTCTCACCAATTTTTCTACAGAAATACAATTTTGACAAAATTTTCAATACAAAGAAAATTTTGAGAATATTTTCTATAGCAAAAAATTTTAACAAAATTTTCTATACAAATAAAATTTTGACAATTTTTTCTATAGAAATAAAATTTAAAAAAAAATTCTATAGAAATAAAATTTTGACAAAATTTTCTATAGAAATAAAATTTTGACAAAATTTTTTTATAGAAATAAAATTTTAACAACATTTTCTATAGAAATAAAATGTTGACAAAATTTTCTTAAGAATTAAATTGTGAAAAAATTTTCTATAGAAATAAAATGTGGACAAAATCTTCTATAGGAAAAACAGTTTCACAAAATTTTCTATAAAAATAAAATTTTGGCAAAATTTTCTATAGAAATATTTTTTTGGCAAAGTTTTCTAAATAAATAAAGATTTGACATAATTTTCTATATAAATAAAATGTTGACAAAATTTTCTACATAAATAAAATTTTTGACAAAATTTTCTATATAAATAAAATTTTGCAAAATTTTCTATAGAATAAAATTTTGAAAACATTTTCTATAGAATAAAATTTTGAGAAAATTTTCTATAGAAAAACATTTTGACAAAATTTTCTATAAAAAAAAAAAAAAATTGACAAAATTTTCTATAAAAATAAAATTTTGACAAAATTTTCTATAAAAATAAAATTTTGACAAAATTTTCTATAAAAGTAAAATTTTGACAAAATTTTCTACTGCAATAAAATTTTGAGAAAAGTTTCTATAGAAATAACATTTTGAGAAATTTTTCTATACATATAAGACTTTGGCAAAATTTTCTATACATATACAATTCTGGTATAGTTTCTTATAGATATAAACTTTTGAAGAAATTTCGTATAGAGAAATAAAATTTTTTTTAGCAATAAAATTTTGACAAAATTTTCTATAGAAATAAAATTTTGACAAAATAATATTTTGATTAAATTTTCTATACAAATAAAATATTGACAAGATATTCTATATGTTAGAAATAAAATTTTAACAAAATTTTCTATTGAAATAAAATTTTCACATTATTTACTACGGAAATAAAATTTTGACAAAATTTTCTATAGAAATAAAAATTTGACAAAATACAAGTGTAGCTTAACCAACAGAGGAAAAGAATGTTTGTCAAATTTATTTGGGCAAAGCCTTTTAAACTGCAAGATGGTTGGATGGACGCACGTTTCGGAATTACCACATTCCTTATCAACATCCTCTACTTGCAGCAAAACTATCAACCAATTATCAGAATAAATTCAGGCAGTTCACTAAACACAAAAGTAAACCACACTTGAAAAAAAGGTTTTATATGATAACCGAAATATGTACGAATTTATTTCGGCATAAGCCGGCTATCATGTAAAACCTGTTTTCGGAAGGTTCAAGTGTGGTTTACTTTTAGGTTTAGTGAACCCTATAGAAGTAAAATTTTGACAAAATTTTCTAATGAAATAAAACTTTAAGAAAAGTTTATATAGAAATAAAATTTTGAGAAAATTTTCTATAGAAATAAAATATTGACAAAATTTTCAATAGAAAAATTAAACTTTGACAACATTTTTTTAAGAATCAAATTTTGATTAATATTTAAAATTTTCAACATATTTCAAAGCTCAAGCGAAACTTTAACAATAATTCCCGCCGTGACTTTTGGCTTAGAAAGTATTTACCGATAATCTAGTGCTTTTTTGTGAAACAATCTGGCAACACTGATGGCAAGGGATCTCCTTGTTTTGTACCAGATATACTTTTATTCAAATCCAAGTTCAGGAAAATCGATCCAATAGTTTTATAAGATTTAAAAATTCTATGAGCTGGAATGTTTTATTAGATCAATTTACATATCTATATGGAACCTTATTTATTGTATGGCCCTCATTAATATCTGCTACAAGTTTTATTTAAAGATAATCATGCACGTGTGCCAAAACGTTGTCTGCTGACATCATCGCCTCATCAGATGATGCCGATGGTCAATTCTTGATTCCAACTAGTCTACTATTCTATTTAGTTTTGCAGGAGGTTATGCCATAAAAGTCGTCGCCGTCTTCATCACCATCATCAACTGTACCTTCCACATTCACAAGAATTATGGTTGTAGCAGCTGCTTTTGTAGCCTTTTGTTCTTATCCAAATCCACTGCAATCATAGAATTACATTCTAAAGGATTGTTTCAGAGTGTGCACTACAAATGTACTTGAATCAGTTTACAAATGGTGGCAAGTTGGAATATTTTTTGGGGCAAAAGACGTTCTTTTTTGTTTAATTTTAAAACACAGGAGAATTTGTATGAAAAGGCCACAAAGCTCAATGTATGGATGCATTAGGACGGTTGCTACTCGACCCAAAAATAATCTACCACTATTTGGAGAAAATTTTACCAAAAAACTACCACGTGAAAAATCTCGTTTTTCCAAAATTTGTTACCATAGAAAATTTTGTCAACATTTTACTTCTATAGAAAATGATGTCCAATTTTTTTTTGTATAGAAATTTTGGCAAAATTTTATTTCTATAGAAAATTTTGTCAAAATTTATTTTCTATACAAAATTTCGTCAAAGTTTTATTTCTATAGACAATTTTGTCAAAATTTTATTTCTATAGAAAATTTTGTCAAAATTTTATTTCGATAGAAAATTTTGTCAAAATTTTATTTCGATAGAAAATTTTATTTCTATAGAACAGATTGTCAAGATTTTATTTCTATAGAAATTTTTGTCCAAATTTCATTTCCAAAGAAAATTTTGTCAAAATTTTATTTCTATACAAAATTTTGTCAAAGTTTTATTTCTATAGACAATTTTGTCAAAATTTTATTTCTATAGAAAATTTTGTCAAAATTTCATTTTTATAGAAAATTTTGTCAAAATTTTATTTCTATAGAAAATTTTGTCAAAATTTTATTTCTATAGAAAATTGCTAAAATTTTATTTCTATAGAAAATTTTGTCAAAATTTTATTTCTATCGAAAATTTTGTCAAAATTTTATTTCTATAGAAATTTTGTCAAAATTTTATTTCTATAGAAAATTTTGTCAAAATTTATTTTCTATACAAAATTTTGTTAAAATTTTATTTCATAGTTTTTTTGATTTGAGCTTAAAACCATTCATTGACTAAACTACAAGTGAGGCTTAACCAACAGAGGAAAAGAAAGAAAATTTTATTTCTATAGAAAATTTTGTCAAAATTTTATTTCTATAGAAAATTTTGTCAAAATTTTATTTCTCAAGAAAATTTTATTTCTATAGAAAATTTTGTCAAAATTTTATTTATAAAATTTTGTCAAAATGTTATTTCTATTGAAAATTTCCTCAAACTTTTATTTCTATAGAAAATTTTGTCAAAATGTTATTTCTATAGGAAATTTTGTCAAAATTTTAGTTCTATCGAAAATTTTGTCACAATTTGATTTCTATAGAAAATTTTTTTACAATTTGATTTCTATTGAAAATTTTGTCAAAATTTTATTTGTATAGAAAATTTTGTCAAAATTTTATTTCTATAAGAAATTTTGTCAAAATTTTATTTTTGTTAGAAAATTTTGTCAAGATTTTATTTCCATAGAAAATTTTTTTGAACATTTCATTTCTATAGAAAATTTTGTCAAAATGTTATTTCTATAGAAAATTTTGTCAAAATTTTATTTCTGTAGAATATTTTGTCAAAATTTTATTTCTATAGAAAATTTTGTAAAAATTTTATTTCTATAGAAAAGTTCGCCAAGATTTTATTTCTAAAAAAATTTTGTCAAAATTGTATTTCTATAGAAAATTTTGTCAAAATTATATTTCTATAAAAAATTTGCTTTTTTTTATTTCTATAGCAAATTTTTTCAAAAGTTTATTTCTGTAGACAATTTTGTCAACATTTCATTACTATAGAAAATTTTGTCAAAATTGTACTTCTATAGAAAAATTTGTCAAAATTTTATTTCTATAGAAAATGTTGTTAAAATTTGATTTCTATAGAAAATTTTGTCAAAATGTTATTTCTATAGAAAATTTTGTCAAAATTTTATTTCGATAGAAAATTTTGTCAAAATTTTATTTCTATAGAAAATTGTGTCAAAATTTTATTTCTGTACAAAAATTTTGTCAAAATTATTTTTCTATAGAAAATTTTGTCTAAATATTATTTCTATAGAAAATTTTGTCAACATTCTATTTCTACAAAAAATTTTGTCATAATTTTATTTCTAGAAAATTTTGTCAAAATTTTATTTCTATAGAAAATTTCGTCAAAATTTTATTTCATTTGTTTTGTTTTGTTATTGTTGGTTTTGTTCTTTAAGCATTGTTGTTGTTTTTTTTTTTTTTTTTTTATTTCAGCTTAAAACCATACATTGACTAAACTACAAGAGTAGCTTAACCAACAGAGGAAAAGAATGTTTGTCAAATTTATTTGGGCAAAGCCCTATAGACTGCAAGATGGTTGGATGGACGCACGTTTCGGAATTACCACATTCCTCATCAGCATCCTCTACTTGCAGCAAAACTATCAACCAATTATCAGAATAAATTCAGGCAGTTTATTAAACCCAACAAAAACCACACTTGAACCCTCCGAAAAAAGGTTTTACATTGATAGCCGGCTTATGCCGAAATAAATTCGAAACAAACATATCTCTTTTCCTATGCCACTGTCAAATCATCGATTATTATTATTATTTCTATAAAAAACATTTTTTTAAATGTTATTACAATTGAAAATTTTATCAAAATTTTATTTCTATAGAAAATTTTGTCAAAATTTTATTTCTATAGAAAACTTTATCAAAATTTTATTTCTATAGAAAATTTTGTCAAAATTTTATTTCTATAGAAAATTTTGTCAAAATTTTATTTCTATAGAAAATTTTGTCAAAATTTTATTTCTATAGAAAATTTTGTCAAAATTTTATTTCTATAGAAAATTTTGTCAAAATTTATTTTCTATACAAAATTTTGTTAAAATTTTATTTCATTGTTTTTTTGATTTGATCTTAAAACCATTCATTGACTAAACTACAAGTGAAGCTTAACCAACAGAGGAAAAGAAAGAAAATTTTATTTCTATAGAAAATTTTGTCAAAATTTTATTTCTATAGAAAATTTCGCCAAGATTTTATTTCTATAGAAAACGTTGTCAAAATTTTATTTCTATAGAAAATTTTGTTAAAATTTTATTTCTCAAGAAAATTTTATTTCTATAGAAAATTTTGTCAAAATTTTATTTATAAAATTTTGTCAAAATGTTATTTTTATTGAAAATTTCCTCAAACTTTTATTTCTATAGAAAATTTTGTCAAAATGTTATTTTTATAGGAAATTTTGTCAAAATTTTATTTCTATCGAAAATTTTGTCACAATTTGATTTCTATAGAAAATTTTCTCACAATTTGATTTCTATTGAAAATTTTGTCAAAATTTTATTTGTATAGAAAATTTTGTCAAAATTTTATTTCTATAGGAAATTTTGTCAAAATTTTATTTTTGTTAGAAAATTTTGTCAAGATTTTATTTCCATAGAAAATTTTTTTGAACATTTCATTTTTATAGAAAATTTTGTCAAAATGTTATTTCTATAGAAAATTTTGTCAAAATTTTATTTCTGTAGAAAATTTTGTCAAAATTTCATTTCTATAGAAAATTTTGTAAAAATTTTATTTCTATAGAAAAGTTCGCCAAGATTTTATTTCTAAAAAAATTTTGTCAAAATTGTATTTCTATAGAAAATTTTGTCAAAATTATATTTTTATAAAAAATTTGCTTTTTTTTATTTCTATAGCAAATTTTTTCAAAAGTTTATTTCTGTAGACAATTTTGTCAACATTTCATTACTATAGAAAATTTTGTCAAAATTGTACTTCTATAGAAAAATTTGTCAAAATTTTATTTCTATAGAAAATGTTGTTAAAATTTGATTTCTATAGAAAATTTTGTCAAAATGTTATTTCTATAGAAAATTTTGTCAAAATTTTATTTCGATAGAAAATTTTGTCAAAATTTTATTTCTATAGAAAATTGTGTCAAAATTTTATTTCTGTACAAAAATTTTGTCAAAATTATTTTTCTATAGAAAATTTTGTCAAAATTTTATTTCTATAGAAAATTTTGTCAACATTTTATTCCTACAAAAAATTTTGTCATAATTTTATTTCTAGAAAATTTTGTCAAAATTTTATTTCTATAGAAAATTTCGTCAAAATTTTATTTCTATAAAAAACATTTTTTTAAATTTTATTACAATTGAAAATTTTATCAAAATTTTATTTCTATAGAAAATTTTGTCAAAATTTTATTTCTATAGAAAACTTTGTCAAATTTTTATTTCTATAGAAATTTTTATAAAAATGTCATTTCTATTGAAAATTTTTTCAAAATTTTATTTCTATAGAAATGTTTGTCAAAATTTTATTTCCATTGAAAATTTTGTCAAAATTTATTTTTTATACAAAATTTTATCAAAATTTTATTTCTATAGAAAACTTTGTCAAAATTTTATTTCGATAGAAAATTTTGTCAAAATTTATTGTCTATACAAAATTTTGTCAAAATTTATTTTCTATACAAAATTTTGTCAAAGTTTTATTTCTATTGAAAATTTTGTCAAAATTTTATTTCTATAGAAAATTTTGTCAAAATATTATTTCTATAAAAATTTTTGTCAAAATTTTATTTCTATAGAAAATTTTGTCAAAATTTTATTTCTATAGAATATTTTTTCAAAATTTCTTTTCTATAGAAAATTTTGTCAAAATTTTATTTCTAAAAAAAATTTGTCGAAATTTGATTTCTGCATACAATAGACCAAAATGTTTTTGTAAGCTTGTGAACAATAAAATGGAATGTCACTGGAATAAATCTGTTGGCTGTTAGACGAACCTCCAAGTTTTTCGTAATACATATCAGCCACCACAGTAGAAAAGATACGTTTAAACGAAATATATAAAACCAAATATAAGGACCATACATGAGAAACAAAGCCTTTCGACCTAATTTCGCTAAGATAAAATATCACCAAAATTTTCCCAATTAAAATTTTAATTGAACTCCAAAAAAATTTAAATGAAAATTTTTTTATTGAAAAACACATTTTTAACAGATATTAAAATGGTATCAATTAAATGTTTAATTGGATCAATTAATTTTTTAATTGACCTTGGTGATTGATACTATAATTTCTTTGGTTGAAGAAATTTCAATTAAAAATTAATTGGATCAATTAATTTCGTGATTGAATACAAAAAATAATTTTTTTCCGAACGCGTAGACGCTTTCGGAAACACCAATAGTAGCTCCACTGGGGTTTGTAACACTAGTATATCTCAACAAATTGTCCACCATTATAAGCTTCTCAAAGTTGTATGCCTCGTAACACCTGTTGAGAAAAAAAATCTAATTTAGTTCGATGACATTTAACCAAAAACACGAAACGCCCAATTATCCATGGGAAATCGTAATTTTTTTAGTCATAGGCTCAAATTTTTTATTTCCATTTCTATTTGGGTCAACGTCATTTGAATAGCCCGTCATAAAGATAACTTCTTCTCATTCCATAACATCCCGAAAACCATCAATTAACACCCAGACCAAGGATATGAAAAAAAAAAAAAACAAAAACAAAATATGGGACCACCTGCCAATGAGCACAGTTATTTCTCACATTAATATTAAAATCCTCTAAAAAAATTAGATCAAAGGCAAATGAAGCTATTTTATATAGTAAATGAAACGTCAAACATTCCTCAAAATACCTGAATGGGAAATCGAACAATTGTTCAATTTCTAGAATGCCCACAGGTCACAACACACAATACCTTTCAATATTTTAATTAATAATTTCCATTTATTTATTTATTTATTCATTTATAAATGCATATTCTATTGTATTCAAAACATGTAATTCAAAGCAAAAAAAAAAATGATACAAAAAAGAAACTAGAACCATACCCACAACTACCCCTTAGAAAATGGGTGTAGACTATGACACTTTCATGTATAGAATTTTCTATATAAATATTTTAATATTTCTGTAAAATTATATGAAACATTACATTTTATTGAAGTCTAATATGTAGCTGTGAAAAGT